>NC_044038.1:16700381-17021462 GCF_901765095.1 Microcaecilia unicolor | reverse complement strand
AATAAATCAAAATAAATGTTGTAGGAATCCCATCGTACTATTCTGAAAAAAATCCACCCCCATCCTTGTGGCAACAATCTCCAAAAATGCGGAATTTAAGTGGAGATATCCTGAAAGAGCTACAGTTCTAATTGGAGTTTTAAATTGCACTACTGTAAAGGAAGATAAGTTAATCAACAGCGATACACTGTGTGCACATAACTGCTAAGTTTGTGACGGTGGAAATCCGGTGCTTAAGGTATGATGCTGTTTGTACATTAAGCAAATATTCCATCCTCTTCTTTCGGGTAATGTAAAGGTACACAATGTAGTAACCAAACCAGATCCACTACCTTGTCAAGATTAGATCGATTTTGAGGTCCCTCTCCACAAAAGTGGAAGTAGGAAAGAGACTGCAATCTAAAAGCCAGTTAGTCTGACCTCTGTGCTGAGTAAATTTCTGGAAACAATGCTATAACATAACATAACTTAGCACAGTGCAGTTTTGGGAATCCATTGGACTCCAGGATCCATCCCAGGCAGTATGGCTTTATTAGAAGTAGGTCTTGTCAGACAAATCTGATTTCTTTGACTGGATGCCCAGACAGTTGAATCGAGAGCGAGTGCTACATAAGTACATAAGTATTGCCATACTGGGACAGACCAAAGGTCCATCAAGCCCAGCATCCTGTTTCCAACAGTGGCCAATCCAGGTCACAAATACCTGGCAAGATACCAAAAAAGTACAAAACATTTTATACTTGCTTATCCCAGAAATAGTGGATTTTCCCCAAGTCCATTTAATAATGGTCTATGGACTTTTCCTTTAGGAAGCCGTCCAAACCTTTTTAAAACTCTGCTAAGCTACCCGCCTTTACCACATTCTCCGGCAACGAGTTTAATTACACTTGAGTGAAGAAAAAAAATTTTCACCATGCAGGATCACAACAGTATAATTTGGAAGACAAACAGGACTACTACTACTATTACTACTACTATTTAGTATTTCTATAGCGCTACAAGGCATACGCAGCGCTGCACAAACATAGAAGAAAGACAGTCCCTGCTCAATTAATGTGTACAGGAAGGAGGAGAGGAGGGTAGGTGGAGGCTCAGTCCACCAATAAGAGCCAACCTCATCAATGATGTCACAATGGCTTGATTGCCTGATACTTGGCTCACTTCTGATATTGTGATGTCATAAGGGAAAGGGGGAAAGGGAAATGGGCCTTTCTGAGGTTTTTGCAACTACATTCAAAGTGGTTTACATATATTCAGGTACTTATTCTGTACCAGGGGCAATGGAGGGTTTAGTGACTTACGCAGAGTCACAAGGAGCTGCACTGCACTAACCAATAGGCTACTCCTCTACTACTACTACTATTTAGCATTTCCATAGCGCTACAAGGCGTACGCAGCGCTGCACAAACATAGAAGAAAGACAGTCCCTGCTCAAAGAGCTTACAATCTAATAGACAAAAAATAGAGTAAGCAAATCAAATCAATTATTGTGTACAGGAAGGAGGAGGGTAGGTGGAGGCAGGTGGTTACAAGTGGTTACGAGTCAAAAGCAATGTTAAAGAGGTGGGCTTTCAGTCTAGATTTAAAGGTGGCCAAGGATGGGGCAAGACGTAGGGGCTCAGGAAGTTTATTCCAGGCGTAGGGTGCAGCGAGACAGAAGGCGCGAAGTCTGGAGTTGGCAGTAGTGGAGAAGGGAACAGATAAAAAAAAGAGAGAGAGATAGTAATTCTGCTTATTAGTCACCCTAATTGTTGTTAGTGTTCTCTCCTTATTCTGCTGTAAAATTCATGTGTTGTACTTCTCTACTTTTGTAATTCATGTAAGCCACATTGTGCCTGCAATTGTGGGAAACTGTGGGGTATAAATGAACCATAAATAAATAAATAAATAAAATGACAGGGACATTAAAATGTGGGGGCCTGTTTCAACTGAAAGGAAGCTCTGGAACAAGGGGATAGAGGACAAAAGTGAAAGAGCACAGATTCAGGAGTAATGTAAAGAAATATTTCTTTACAGGAAAAGTGTGGTGGAAATGAGGACTGTATGGGAATTCAAAAAAGGATGGGGACAAGCAAGAGGGTCTAAACTAAAGGAAGGGATTGTAGAGCTTATTAGTTGATATGGAGGTATAGTTTCAAAGCACTTATACTTACAAACTTATAGCATTCTACGGAACTTTGTGCTTTGACAATGAGACCCATAGTGAAGAAGAGTGGAGAGGCCACTGTGGTCTTCATCATTTTCTCTGTTTCATTAGGGATTCTATCTCATCATTGCTCAGAGGCAGAAGGTACGCAGAATGTGCTAAATGATTGCCTAATTCTGGTCTTCAATATTTCCTCTAGAAAGAAGCAAATGGGGATTTAGACGGCAGAATGGATCGGCACAGGCTTGTGGAGCCTTACACTTGTAATAATGTTTTCCTGCTAGATACAAAATAGGAAAACTCCATCCATAAGGCATTAGATCATCAAATCAAAAACGGACCAAACGGATACCATTACATTGCTCCGCCCTCGACGTCATCACATTTGACGCGAGGGCGGAGCCCGGAGACTTGGCGATTTCGGTGGCTTCACCACCACGAACCCTTCGAACCTGTCTTGGAAGGAAATGACGTCAGTGGCTTGGCTTCACTGACGTCAGTGTCTTCAGAACGTTGAGGGTGAGTTTTATTATATAGGATGGTGGGAGGCGGGACTGGTGGTTTTGAGGCGGGGATAGTGCTAGGCAGACTTATACGGTCTGTGCCAGAGCCGGTGGTGGGAGGCGGGACTGGTGGTTGGGAGGCGGGGATAGTGCTGGGCAGACTTATACGGTCTGTGCCCTGAAGAGGACAGGTACAAATCAAGGTAGGGTATACACAAAAAGTAGCACATATGAGTTTGTCTTGTTGGGCAGACTGGATGGACCGTGCAGGTCTTTTTCTGCCGTCATCTACTATGTTACCATCTTAAAGTAGTTTGGTGATGTAAAAGAAGTGATCCAGATACATGTGTAATTTCAAAACATATTTAAAACATTTAAGAAAGGAAGAAACCCTCACCGAGAACATCACAGATAACCCCATGCCTTATATATATATTTTTAAGCTACCTAGTGACTTCCTTGTTTCATGCAAATAGCTCAAACTCCAGTAACCATTCTACCATGAAGGCAAATATTTTGAAGCACAAACATTTTAATAAAGAACTTCTTCAAGGCTGACAGGATTCTGAATTAATGTAACTAAACTGAAATTATCATTTAAATGGCATCAGCTAATCACTGAAGGACACTGCTCTCCTGCATAGGCCTGCACATATCCACCACCCTTTCCATGAAGGAGCATTTTCTTAGATTCTTCCTAAGCGTATTTCCTCTCCAATTCTTCCTACGCCCGCTCATTTCAGGGTTTTCCTTCATCTGAAAAAGGCTTACCTCCTGTACATTGATGCCACTGAGGTATTTAAACATCTTCCTACAGAAATGCTAAGTAGTAGTAGTAGTAGTAGTAATATACATGTTAAGACTTATAAGCCTGTTCCCATGTCTTTTATGACGGAGACCGCTGACCAATTTTGGACTGACTCCATCCTGTTTATATCTTTCCACTTGCACGCAGTAGTCTAAAAAAGGCCTCACGAGAGACTTATACTGGGATACTAACACCTCCATTTCCTGATGGTTATCCCTCTCCTTATGCACCCAAGCATCCGGGCTTTGATCATCGCCTTTTCTACCTGTTTAGCCACCTTAAGGTCATCTGACACCATTACCTCTAAGCCCTGCTCTTCTTTCCTACACAGAAGCACTTCACCCCCAAATAGGTGGGAAAATGTGGGATACAAATGTAATAAATAAATAAATATTGTACCATGCCCTTGGATTCTTGTAACCCAAGTGCATGACCTTGCATTTCTTAGCATTAAATTTAAGTTGCCAATTACCGAACCATTCAAGTTTTGCCAGATCTTTCCTCATGTCATCCACACCCTCCAGGGTGTCTACCTTATTACAGAGTTTGGAATGATCTGCAAAGAGAGAAACCTTACTAGACAGCCCTTCCGCAATATCATTCACAAAGATGTTAAAAAGAGCCAGCCCAAGGGCCGATCCCTGTGGTACACCACTGATAACATCCCTATCCTCAGAGAAAGCTCCATTTACTACTACCCTCTGTCTCCTCCCATTTAACCCGTTTCTAACCCAGTCAGTCACTTTAGGTCCCATACCGAGGGGACTCAGTTTATTAATCAGTCGCCTGTGCGGAACCATGTCAAAGGCTTTAACAAAATCCAAGTACACCGGATCTAGTGCCCCTCCCATGTCTAACTGTCTGGTCACCCAGTCAAAGAAAATCAATCAGATTCATCTGACACAACCTGCCTTGGGTCCTGAAGGCCATTCGATTCGAGAAACCTCATGATCCTCCGCTTTAGAAGCATTTCCATTAGGTTTACTCACCACAGAGGTCAGACTGACAGGTCTGTAGTTCCCAACCTCCTCCTTACTTCCGCTCTTTGTGCAGAGGGACCACATTCACCTTTCTCCAGTATTCCGAGGCCATACCAGACTCTAGGGAAGCACTGAAGAGATCAAACAGCAAAGCCGCCATGACATCTCCTAGTTCCTTGCGTACCCTCGGATATATCCCATCAGGCCCCATCGCTTTGTCAACGTTTAGTTAGCTCCTCACAAACACAGTCTTCTGAGAATTGGTCCAGGTCTACCATATATCCATTCCGATTAGAATTTGTTTTATGCAGTCCTACCCCCAGCCTTTCATCCATGAACACAGAACAGAAGTAATTGTTAAGCAGTTCAGCTTTGTCCTTATTGGATTCTACATATTCCTCCCCCTCAGCATTGAGCCTCACAATACTATTATGGCACTTCCTCCTGTCACTTACATATCTGAAAAATGTCTCGTTCCCCAATTTTACCGTATTGGCTATCTTTTCCTCCATTTGCCGTTTGGCTTCCCTGACAGCTTTTCCAGCTTCTCTTAGCTTTTTCGTGTATTTTTGCCTCTTTCTGAATTGTCTTGTATCATATGAAGGCTAACCTTTTTTTCCCCTATCTTTCAGCAACGACCATTTGAGAACCAGAGCGGTCTTCTTTTTCTCTTTTACATAATTTTCTAACATAAAGGTTTGTCGCCTTTAAAAAGGCTCCTTTCAGTTTTGCCCACTGTTCATCTACTTCCTTCAGCTGTTCCCATTCAACTAACTCTTCCTTGATAAATTCCCCCATCTTGGCCTTAATCTTGAAAAAGCCCTCTCCTCCTTTGTCTTAATATTGAACCACACCATTCGGTGATCACTAGATGCCAAATGATCTCCCATTGTAACATCAGAAACATTGTCCCCATTTTTAAGTACCAGGTCTATTATTATTAATTTAATATACCACCTCTTTCAAGCACAAATCGAGGCGGTTTACATACAATTGTACAGGTACTTGAACTGTCTCTAATGGGCTTACAATCTAAGTATATATTGTACCTGGAGCAATGGAGGGCTAAGCGACTTGCCCATGGTCACATGGAGCTGAAGAGGGAATTGAACCCGGTTCCCCAGATCTCAACCCACTGTGCTAACCATTAGGCCACTCCTCCATGCCAAAAGTTGCTTGGAATCAAAAAACAAATAGTTTTTACCCTCCAAAACAACACAATTATAAGGAAAACGTAACCCTTTTCTGTTTGATAGAATATTCAACTGTTAAGTCTCATTCTTTTTGGTTTCTGGGATTTCAATTTTGGTAGCGTGCTGGTCCAGGGTTTGACCCTGTGCCACAACTGAATCCTTAGGGAAGGGAAAGGGAAATGGGACTTGATATACTGCCTTTCTGTGGCATTTTGCAACTACATTCAAAGCGGTTTACATATATGCAGGTACTTATTTTGTACCTGAGGCAATGACACTTTTAGAATCAAATCACAAACATATTAGAGATCTTTAGAAGAGATAAATTAAACTTGCATATGACTTCTCAAAGCACCTCTAAGGTAATCGTGGCTGGCTTCTGGTTTTCTCTCAGCTGTAATCCTGGAGTGCAATCTCCCTCCGTGCTCTGTTGACCCATGGCAGTCTACAATACCAAAGCATTTTTCGATGACTCTTCCTCTCGGGGGAAGAAACTATAAAAGGGGAATCCCACTGACATCGCTGAACTGGATGCTTTTCCCGCGGAGCTCCAGAATTGTTCCCCTACAGCAGAAGCAGTTCCGGGTCGTTGAGGTGCCACCCTATCAACAGAGCTCAGAAAAGACCCCTTGACACCGTTGCCAACAAACACCTCTGTTGGGCCAGCAGAAGAAATCTTGGGGTCCCAAAAATCCTCCAAAGTGGTCTACTTCATGGTCAGGGTCATCATGGCTGTGATGGTAGCAAATCGGATTTTCCCCTTCCTTTTGCTCATACTTTCATTAAGCAAGAGTAGACCAATTGGAAAAACAAACATACAGGGGACCACAGAGCAATCAAAGGTATGTCTTGAAACGACGCCATCTCAGATCCATTAAAGGTAACTTCGAGGAACACTGGATTGGTGGCCAGAGGTGCATAAACTGAACAGAATTACTAAATTAACAAAACTTCAAATACTCGAACACTGTCCTAGAGCTTCCAACTGATGACAAAGGGATGTGCTTTACTCAGAGAAGGTGTTAAATGATACAAAAATAGCTTGGTATGCCTTAAAAAAAAAAAAAAAGATATTCTTGTTAATGCTTTGA
Organism: Microcaecilia unicolor; assembly: GCF_901765095.1. Taxonomy (NCBI): domain Eukaryota; kingdom Metazoa; phylum Chordata; class Amphibia; order Gymnophiona; family Siphonopidae; genus Microcaecilia; species Microcaecilia unicolor. The sequence continues at coordinate 17,014,741 of NC_044038.1, read as the reverse complement.
CAAAGTCCAGATGATCTGTTCTGGTCTACTAAGATTGAAGATTTGAAAGATTCCAAAGGGTAAATCTGATTGTCAAAAACTAAAACGAACAAAAATCAATATTCAAAGTTACAGTGAGGCATGGTGACAAACTTAAAACATACATACCTTGTCCTGCCACAGATTCTGTATAATTCTAAGAATTTCAAAATTTACTAGAACAATCCTTCAAAGAACAGACCTCACATTTCTCTGAACCATAATTTACAGCAGGAGGGAAATGGAGCAGGGCCGAATACCTCCAGCTATTCTGACCAATGGAAACGGTTGCAAAAGAAATCTAAGATGCTGAAGGTTGTTTAATTTTGCAGCATAAAAACATACCTATGTCGCTTAATTTTTTTCCCTAGTGGGTACTTTTAAAACTGGACTCTAGTAATCTGTAGTTGTACTTCACTGAACAGGATACTATATTTTCATAGGAGGCTGGAATGCTTTATTTACATAGAATTTTAACCACCTTCCTGCAAAGCACCCAAGATGAACAGAATATAAAAATGACACAAATTTAATAAAAGGAACAGTTCATAGAAAAGATTAATCATTTATATTCTGGGTTAATTAAAACATCAATAAATAAGCAAGCCCTCAAATGGTTATAGAGATCAATAAAATGATATACAGCATACAACAGTAAAACTGCATTTGATAAATTAAATGACAGCATCCCGCCAGGTACATGTGATGTGATCTGGACTTGTCACTATCTGAGACAGGACGCTGGGCTTGACAGACCTTTGGACTGACCAACCATATCACATCTTACGTTCTTAAGGTTAGACATGCTTCTTATTTACTTTATTAACATTATATACTGTCTTCCCTGAAAACACATTAACAAGCAGTTTATAAAACAAAAGAGGAATGGAGATCGCTGGATGTGAACTAAAATCAAGTATTCAACTTTTACAGTAATTCATTTTAGACACCTCACTGACGAACCTTGATTTGAAATCTTAAATTTTTGCAGATTTGGAGGCGTGGCCTAGTGGTTAGGGTGGTGGACTTTGGTCCTGGGGAACTGAGGAACTGAGTTCGATGCCCACTTCAGGCACAGACAGCTCCTTGTGACTCTGAGCAAGTCACTTAACCCTCCATTGCCCCATGTAAGCCGCATTGAGCCTGCCATGAGTGGGAAAGCGCAGGGTACAAATGTAACAAAAATAAAATAGATACTATTGGAGATTCTACATGGAATGTTGCTATTCCACTAGCAACATTCCACATAGAAGGCTGCGCAGGCTTCTGTTTCTGTGAGTCCGACGTCCTGCACATATGTGCAGGACGTCAGACTCACAGAAGCAGAAGCCTGCGCGGCCACATTGGTGATCTGCAAGGGCCGACTTCTATATGGAATCTCCAATAGTAGCGACAGTGGAGGAGTGGCCTAGTGGTTAGGGTGGTGGACTTTGGTCCTGTGGAACTGAGGAACTGAGTTTGATGCCCACTTCAGGCACAGGCAGCTCCTTGTGACTCTGAGCAAGTCACTTAACCCTCCATTGCCTGCTGCATTGAGCCTGCCATGAGTGGGATAGCGCGGGGTACAAATGTAACTAAAATAAAATAAAAAATAAAATTTCACAGGCAGAGTTCCTGGCTTGTAGTTTAGTTTGCTGTCTGCATTTATTTGACCTGTGTAATCTAGGCAGAGCCTCTAACCAGGCCTGTAAAAAAAAAAAAAATCAAAGATCATGTATTTTACATCACATTCACTGTTGATTTAGTCATGAATTGATAAGGAGTGCGACAGTTGGGCAGACTGGATGGACCGTTCAGGTCATCATCTGCTGTCACTTACTATGTTTAAAAAAAAAAAAAAAAAGAGGAGAAAAAGAGGGGGTCTTGCATGCTCAGCTATTCAGGAGAGGGAACACAACGGTAGATGACTACAAGAACTTCCTTGGCCAAGGACTAAAATCTCTTTAAAGCAGTCATACCCTCTGACTGGCAGCTGGGATATGTCCTTGACAGTATGGATATGAATAACTGGAAAGACTGGAAGACCCAACTGGTCTTTTTTTCTGTCATCATCCACTGTGTTACATTGTACAACAGATATATTTTATATCAGATTTATGGCTTTTTCCAGGCCTGGTTAGAAGCTCTGCCTAAAATGCACAGGTCAAATGAATTTATTTATTTATTTGTAGCATTTGTATCCCACATTTTCCCACCAATTTGCAGGCTCAATGTGGCTTACGTTTGCCGTAGTGGCGATTGCCATTTCCGGGTAACAAAATTACTAATGGTCTTGCGATTAAGGTGCATACATACATGATAACATACAGGGAGTGTGATATATATGGAACAGATCATGGTATATATATATATGGTGAAGAAGAATACATTCTGGTAATGCATAAAGGTTCCTGAGTAATTAATTGGATTGTAACATATTTATTTATTTATGGTTCATTTATACCCCACAGTTTCCCACAATTGCAGGCACAATGTGGCTTACAAGAATTACAAAAGTAGAGAAGTACAACACATTAATTTTACAGCAGAATAAGGAGAGAACACTAACAACAATTAGGGTGACTAATAAGCAGAATTACTAATGGAGTAAGTTTTTTCAAAAAGGAACGTTTTCAACATCTTCTTGAAAAGGTGATGATCAGATTGAGATTTTAGGTTCAGAGGTAAAGCATTCCAAGTCTTCGGGCTGGAGTAGTGAAAAGTAGAGGCAAAAAGAAGGTTGTATTTGACACCCCGGCAAGACGGATAATAAAGTTGGAGATAGGTGCGGGCTGTGTTGATGGCATTTCTAGGTGGGAGGTCTATTAAAGGAATCATGTATTCCGGAGCTAGACCGTAAATAATTTTATGCGTTAAGGTGCAGAGCTTGAAAGCGATTCGCTCTCTAACTGGGAGCCAGTGCAGATTGAGACGTAGAGGTTGCGAGGGAACCATGCGCGATTTGCCCAGGATGAGTCTTGCAGCAGTGTTCTGGGCAGTCTGGAACTTTCACAGTAGTTGCTCCTGGCAAGGCAAGAGAGAACTAACCAGTGAACAAGTGTGCGGAAGAGCTCTCTGGTGAGACAAAAATCTAATGCGCCGCAGTCTCCATATTGCGTAGAACATCCGCTTGGTGACCGCTCGCACTTGCAAATCCAGTTGAAGGTAAGGGTCCAGCTCAACACCTAGAAGTTTTAAGCTCTTTGAAATAGGGAGAGTCTGGTCTTTAAGGACAAGCAAGCGTGATGAAAATCTGGTATGGATGGACGAGAGCACCAGGCACTGAGTTTTATCTTTGTTTAACTTAAACCGAAATACCTCAGCCCAATGATCCATGATGGAATATTAAGTCATTGACAATAAAGAGATCCTATTCGACTTAAGGTTTAGAGTGGTAGTGCTTGATCATTGAAAGCAAAGAGGTTAAGCAGTCATGCAATAAAAAGTTCGGTTTTGAAAGGTCGTGTATAATGTTGTTATTTAGTGTTTAAGATGCATGTTTATTGTATGCCTTCTTGAAAAGATGTTTTCAAAAGCCTTCGGAAGATGGTTAGGTCTTTTGCTGTCTTTATGATGCAGGCACCAAACTAAACTACAAGCCAAGAACTCTGCCTTTGAAACTTGCAAAAATTAAGATTTCAAATCAAGGTTGGTCAGTGAGGTACTTACAATGAATTACTGTAGAAGTTGAAGCAAACACCTGAAATCAATTAGTTTCCTACAAAAATGCTGACCTGGATAGCTGAAAAAAATATATACATTTAGAGTCCAACTTTCAACAAGAGTGATTTCCCAGAGGCTCCAATGTAAAATAGAGCCAAATGTGTTCTCCAGGGGAGGAGGCGGCAAACCTAACAAGCTAGCAACCTAATCAACGCTACAGAGGAGGAGAAATGAGCTGGCATTGCAGATGCTGCTTTCCCAAGGGGGGAGTGGAGGAGGAAGACAGAGGGAGTGGGGAAAAAGCTATGCTGCTGAAAAATTCTTTTATGGGGTGGTTTTCGTAAGGTATGGCAAGATGGCTAATAGCTTACAAATATTAAGCCTAATTTACGTTAATCATATCGTGCATACCCATAATGAACTCTAGTAATCGAAACAAACCCTGGTAATGGCAGGCTGCTGTTTATCTGCAGTAATTCTTATTCAACAAAGGAATTATGGCCTCCAACTCACCAGGTCAAAGCTAGTACTCTGTCATCTCCCCAGCATACACCCAACATGAATCTCTTACCTATCCAGGCCAATACCAGCACTCTACACACTTACTGTTTCTATTGTGACTGTGCTCTCCTTTCTTGTTCATTGGTTCAGCTGTCTTGCTCTGACCCTGCCACTCTTTCTAGTCCCACACAACTCCACAAAAAGCACACAACAGTCCCTGCAAGGTACATATGTTCTACCACAGTGCATCATCGCCCAGCTCGCATCAAAGAAGCACCAACACAAGGATGCCACATTGACTTCACCCTTTTAGAGTATAATGAGCAAAAATGAAGAAAATGTAGCTGTAGGCCATTTTTGGTATGGGTAAGCTTAGACTTGGGTCTTGGCAAATCAAAGGTTTGCATTTATTTTTGTGTAAGTTTTTTTTTTGAACACCCTCATAACCTGACCTCTACTACCACCACAGATAGATCTAGATTAGTGTTCTTCAATGCAAGGCCTGGGGGCCAATGGCGGCACCTGGAGATATCTGGGACAGCCCTCACTGTTATTTTGTCATCTGTCCCCCCACCACCACCAGAAAACAACAAAAAGAACGGAAGATAACCAAGATAGACCAGATACAAATTGCAAAGAGTAAGAGCGCCAAAAATCTTTTTATTAGGACCCTACACGGTCCGTGTTTCGGCCAACCGGCCTTCTTCAGGCGTCTTCAAATTGACGTATACATATGTGCCTCCAGAATTCTCATGGAATAAGAGATACAAACGCTGATACTATCCGATATCAAGCATAGACACGAATGCCTATAACCCCCCACCACCACCACTACCACTCTCTGCTTCTCTAGCTAAGCTTACATCAGAAAGGGAGAAGTAGATGGAAGGAAGAGCTGCACTTTTGAAGGATGTTGAATGCCCAAATGGCACCCGGTTAAAAATTAGTGAAGACCACTGATCTACACAAATTCTCTCTCTCTCCATTTTCAAAGTGAAAGAGCAATTGTAGGAATACCCAAAAATAATTAAGGATAACAAATCAAAACTTTTTGCATCAGTCTTCACTCCCTTTGTCATAGGAAGCCCAAATTAGCTCCGTTTCCAAACAAATGTCATAACCAAGCACCATAAGAAGTTAGAGAGCCCGCTTATGTCCAATCAAAGTGGTTGAATTCAGCTTTTATGCAAAGCCATGGAAAGAACACTGGGATAAAATTATTCAAAGGTATAAACTGGGGGAACTATGCTATAAGCAAACTTCAGTGCATTTGAATATCCCTTAGACACTGATGAGTCTATCATTCTAAAGTGGAAACAGCGTTCGCCCGATATTCAAAATGATTTATATGGCACGGAGATGCATGAAAATGAACTTTCTTCACCTGAATATTTAATGCACTCTGTCACCTCCATCTTAGCTATGTATTTTCTCTTTCCCGGAATTGGTGATCACCATTACGGAACAGTGTAAGCCACATTGAGCCTGCAAATAGGTGGGAAAACGTGGGATATAAATGCTACAAATAAATAAAATTGATTGTCTGGGGCTAACCGGTTAGTGTTGCTGAATATTCACGGTTAGCACCAATAAGGTCAAACAGCAGTTGACATGATTAAAAGTGGGGTGAAGGAGATTATTATAGCTAAAAACAATATTCTGCAGAAAATGGGGAAAACATACCCAAATTGAGGTAACAGGAAACTGCATAAGGAATGGCAAGGTAGATGCAAATCACCAATAATAGATTTATAGTTTAAAATACTTGATATACCACACTTCTAATACAAGTCAGAGCGGCTTACAAAATTAAAAGACAAGGAAAATAATCCCCCAAAAAATGATAGGAAAGGGAGAAGTTACTAGACCAGCATTTCCATCTAGAAACATCTCAATCCCATACACACCATGTTTTTACAGGCCATCGGACAACGCTACCGTGATCAGTCCAAGGATCCGAAGACCTTTTGAAACAAAAATGTTTTCAATTTCACTTTAAAAACTGCTTAAAAGAAATTCTTCCCCCCCCCCCCCCACCTTACTACAACAGAAGCTGATTCCATAAAACTGGGTCGAACCAGCAAAGAGGGAAATTGAAAAGAAGTTTGCCTTAGACGCAAAACACACAAACTTTTTTTTAAGACAATTTTGAAGCAAGAAACCAGTCAGACAATCAGTTAGACCAGTAGATGATTGAGGGATAAAAAGAGCACTCAGGAAAGACAAAAGCCATAGCGGAGAGACAATCAATTCTTTGCTTCAGCCTTCACAGAGGAAGATGTGGAGGATATACCCAGGCCAGAAATAGTATTTAATGGTGATGAGACAAACAAAGAAATCCCTGTGAACTTGGAAGATGTAATAGAGCAAACTGACAAACTACAGACTACCAATCACCTGGAACAGATAATATACACCCCAGAGTACTGACAGAACTAAAAAATGAAATTGTAGATCTATTACTAGTAAATTGTAACCGATGTTTAAAATCCAGCATGGTATCTGAAGACTGCAGGGTAGCCAACATAACACAAATTCTTTAAAAGGATTCCAGAGTAGACAATGACACGGGGACAAAGTTTGTCCCCGTCCCCATCCCCATCCCATCGGTTCTGTCCTCATCTGCGGAAATAGAAAACAATAACAGCGGGCAGCTATAACAACCCTCCTTACCACCACCCTCTACTCTTCAAACCCCAACAATGGCTGATTTCTACTACCCCAAGGAATCCTAATCCACCCTGTTAAAATGTCCAGGGGTACAAAATACAACCCATTCTGTATGCCCTAGAGGGGAGAAATATGCCCTATGAAGCTCTGTTATGATTTTTTAATTTGTGGATGAATAAGAAGTCATCAACAATCTCAGGATTCAGTCTAGCTCTCTTGTGTTCCACAGTCCCTCCTGCAATAGAAGATGTCTTCTTAGAAGATGTGCTGGTAGCAGGATGTACAGGATCCCCCATGCAAAGTTTGCTAGTTGTGGCCAGCATGTTTGCTTGTTTTTCCAAAGAATCAAAATATCGTCTAGATCACTCAAACATAAATAACAGTCCAGTTCATTAACAGGCTTCAAAGTCGAAAATGACACAGGGACAAAATTTGTCCCCATCCCCGCGGGATCTGTCCCCGTCCCTGCCCCACCCCAATGGAATCTTGACCCTGCAAGCTCTGTCCCTGTCCCCATCCCCGCGGCTGCTGCAGATCCCCGTCCCCATGTCATTCTCTATTCTAGAGATAACCCAGGAAACTATAGACTGGTAAAGCCTGATGTTGGTGCCAGACAAAACGATAGCGACTACTTTAAAGAACAAAATTAGTGAACACATTCATATGCAAGATTTAATGGGGCAAAGCGAACATGGATTTAGTCAAGGAAGGCCTGGCCTCACCAATTTGCTATATTTTTGAAGGTGTGAATAAAGATGCAGATAAAAGTGAGAGTAACACAGGAAACTATGTAAGCTTTGTAAGTGTATCTGCTCTGAAAATGAGCCTCAGTGTATCTGGATTTTTGGTAAGTATGAAATGCTTTGATGTCCCCATGCATACCTCCTACCCACCCCCACCCTCCCACCCTGTCAGACTGTCATAGTAATGCTTGAATGTTTTCACTTATATACACTGTCAGCTAGCACATTTGCTTATTTCCGATCTGAGGAAGAAGGGCAACCTTCGAAAGCTAATCAAGAAATGTATTAAGTTATGTCCAATAAAAAAGGTATCATCTTATTTTCTTTTCCATGTTTTATTTTGTTTGATTTCTATAGATTCTACATGGAATGTTGCTATTCCACTAGCAACATTCCATGTAGAAGTTGGCCCTTGTAGATCACCAATGTGGCCGCGCAGGCTTCTGCTTCTGTGAGTCTGACGTCCTGCACGTACGTGCAGGACGTCAGACTCACAGAAACAGAAGCCTGCGCAGCCTTCTACATGGAATGTTGCTAGTGGAATAGCAACATTCCATGTAGAATCTCCAATAGTAGCAACATTCCATGTAGAATCTCCAATGGTATCTATTTTACTGTCATAGTAATGCTTGAATGTTTTCACTTACTGTATATACACTGTCAGCTAGCACATTTGCTTATTTCCGATCTGAGGAAGAAGGGCAACCTTCGAAAGCTAATCAAGAAATGTATTAAGTTATGTCCAATAAAAAAGGTATCTTATTTTCTTTTCCCTGTTTTATTTGGTTTGATTTCTATAGATTCTACATGGAATGTTGCTATTCCACTAGCAACATTCCATGTAGAAGTCGGCCCTTGCAGATCACCAATGTGGCCGCGCAGGCTTCTGCTTCTGTGAGTCTGACGTCCTGCACGTACGTGCAGGACGTCAGACTCACAGAAACAGAAGTCTGCGCAGCCTTCTACATGGAATGTTGCTAGTGGAATAGCAACATTCCATGTAGAATCTCCAATAGTAGTAACATTCCATGTAGAATCTCCAATAGTAGCAACATTCCATGTAGAATCTCCAATGGTATCTATTTTACTGTCATAGTAATGCTTGAATGTTTTCACTTATATACACTGTCAGCTAGCACATTTGCTTATTTCCGATCTGACGAAGAAGGGCAACCTTCGAAAGCTAATCAAGAAATGTATTGTTATGTCCAATAAAAAAGGTAGACAGAAACAAAAAAAAGGCAAAGATCTACCACAGGAATAGCAAATCAAAAGAAAAAAAGCAGATCAAAAAAAGACAAAAAAATAGAACAGGAGGGTAACAGAAGAAGAGGTTTATTACAAGTTACCCGACGTGGCCACGTTTCGCCCTCAGGCTGCGTCAGGGGTAAAAAAAACTAACAGGGGTAAAAAGCAAATTGAACCCCTAAAAGTAGTCATACAACCACCTTACATAAGTGCTTCCCAAGCTTACTCAGCAAACTTCACAATGCTATGTTTTTTTGTCTATTTTTTTGTCTTTTTTGATCTGCTTTTTTTCTTTTGATTTGCAATAAAAACGGTATCATCTTATTTTCTTTTCTATGTTTTATTTTGTTTGCTTTCTATTGATAACGGTAAGTATTTTAAAGTACCTCATGAGAGACTCCCGAGAAAATTAAAAAGCCATGGGAAAGGAGGTAACATTTTATTGTGGATTGAGAACTGGTGAAGAGATAGAAAACAGAGTAGGAGTGAATATTCAAACCACAGTACTATTTTTTTTAAAGCACCGAAGTTCTTTATTTTGAGTTCCACAAAGCAAAATATAGCTTTAGCTTAGGCATCCTGATTAACTCTGCAGTATTCCTTTAGCTTCTATACTCTTATCACATACTGGGGCATTTCTATGACCGTCGACTTATACTACAGACTCTCTAAGCCAGTGTTTCCCAACCTGTCAGGTTTTCAGGATATCCACAATGAATATGCATGAAAGGTTTCCATACAATGAAGGCAGAGTATACAAACCAACCTCATGCATATTTATTGTGGATATCCTGAAAACTTGACTGGCAGGGGGGTACTCCAGGACCAACCTGAGAAAAACTGCTCTAAGCACTTGGAGAAACAGAAGGGAGCTCCTCCTTCAGGCCCTTCTGGACAACTGGATCATTCTCTCCCCCTTCTTAGTTATGTTATGCAGTTTTTTTCTTCACCTTTGCTATATCCACAAACTTTGTTTCCAAGTGCGCCAACTACCATCAAAGCTGAGCCACCTATTTAAACCATGGGAATAGGCTTAAGAGTAACCTAAGGAAATATTATTTCACAGAAAGGGTGCTAGAGGCGTGGAATGGCCTCCCGGTGGAGATGGTGGAGTCAAGGACTGTTCCAGAATTTTAAAAGGCATGGGATAAGCATGTGGGATCGCTTAGGAACAGGAAGAATTAGGGGTTACAGAGGATGGGCAGACTGGATGGGTCATATGGCCTTTATCTGCTGTCATGTTTCTATGTTTCTATTCCACCAATGCCTAAGAGCCAACCTCATCAGTGATGTCACAATGGCTCAATTGTCCTATTCTTGGCTTACTTTCTCCCCTTAGTGTGAAGAGTTTGTCTGGTAACCAGAGCTGATATTGTGATGTCATAATGCCTCATTCCACCAATGCCCAAGAGCCAACCTCATCAGTGATGTCACAATGGCTCAATTGTCCTATTCTTGGCTATTCCCCCCTTAGTGTGTTTCAGTCTCGTAACCAGAGCTCATATTGTGATGTCATAATGGGAATAGGCTTAGGAGTAACCTAAGGAAGTATTATTTCACAGAAAGGGTGGTGGAGGCGTGGAATGGCCTCCCGGTGGAGGTGGTGGAGTCGAGGACTGTTCCAGAATTTAAAAAGGCATGGGATAAGCAAGTGGGATCGCTTAGGAACAGGAAGAATTAGGGGTTACAGAGGATGGGCAGACTGGATGGGTCATATGGCCTTTATCTGCCGTCATGTTTCTATGAGGCTCTCTGCTTTTAAACTAAAAGGTTACCAAGTAAAATATTTAAAATTTAGTTTCATTCCCGGTCCTCTTCCGATGTATTAGGACTGCGCCTTTCAGACCCTTGCTCCCAGGCCTAAGGTTAACATACGTCTGGTTTTACCCGGGTATGTCCTCTTTTTGAGGACATGGCCCGGCAACCGGGCAGGTTCTGCCGATTCAAAATGGCCACCGAGAGTTGAAACAGCCCCACGCGCTTCTGCAGAAGTTTTGCAAGGTCACTCCCAGCAGCCATTTTGAATCAGCCCCAAAGAGGTCACTAGACCACCAGGGCAGTACAGTAAGGTAAGGGGAGGGGAGGATAGGACACCCTTGGTGGTATGATGGGGGAGCAGGGTGTGTGAAAGGGGTGGAGCAGGATGTGACAGAAGACAGGGTGGGGTGTGGCAGGGGCGGGGCATGTGTCCTATTTTTTGGGGGAGCAAATATGGTATCCCTACCCAGGCCTCACTTACTTCCAGAGTTTTAGGCCTTTCCACAGCTTACTGGCCAGGCATCTACTTTGTGGTCCTCCTGCCCCCGGTTGGGTACCCTGTTCACTCCTGCTGGCAGTCTGTGAGGGAGTTCCTTTCTCTCTCTCTCGCTCCGTTCCTCCATTGCCCACACTTTTCTTATGCTGAGGAGGAAGTTTCCAGAGTGTGTCTGAGTAGCCACGCTCCTCTTGGGCCAAACCTGTTCCCCTAGGCCTGTCCTTCTTCCAGCATTAAGGCCTTCGGGGATTTCCTAATCCCTTCCCACTTTAAGGCTTCCAAGTCCTGGTTTTCTACCTCTCTCTCAAAGCTTTCCTACACCCTTATGCAAACAGCAAGAGCCCTGGAGAGTGTCACAGACCCCTTAACTCATCACAGTGTTCTAAATTTAACAACCTCTGTTCTGTTTTCTTTAAGAATCCAAAAGGATCTTTAGTTTAAAATACGCAATTTGTGTGACAGTGTGTTCTCCTGCTAAATTTGTAAAAGAAGACTGTTAAATTTAATAGATAGACCAGTTTATATCACTACTATGCTCTTCCTGAAGTGTCTTCCGTGTTAGCCACTAGTCTCGAAGACTAATCAGTTGTGTCATATGCATCAGAAAAGTAAAGCAATTGTAAAGAATTAAACAAGCTAACAATGTAGAACGAGAGGAAATGGAAGGGGAGGGAAAATATACAGATAACAGGAAAATAACCACAGTAGAATATAGCTTAATAGTTTACAAAAGAAGAATAGTACTGGAAAAACCACCGAACTGAGATTTGGAAACTAATCTCAGAATACAGTGAAAGGCATGATAGGATTACATGTAAGAAATCCACAAGCTTATTTCCTTGTTTGAGGTGATATTCTGAGGTTTAAAAAAATAATCTCCTCCCCCCCCCCCACCCCCACCCCCAATACCTTTCAGCTGCTCAGGAGAACAAAACAAATCACTGAGCTTCAGCTGCTAAAAGAATACTCGGCTGCAGCAAATTTGATTTCCGTGGTTGACAGAATATCAGATCTGCCTGCTTGTGCGAGTCACTGTAATAGTCTATTACCTTTCTGGACATGCCTGAAATTAGTGCATATAGAAAAGAAGTCTCCACCGGTGGAGCCGTTCTAAATAATCCCTTTTCTGAAGATCAGCTCCGTGCTATAATTATAAGCGGCCTCCAACATCATTCCAGTCCAGATGGAAATCATGCAGTTGAAACTGAACTCTCACTTCTTGCATTGGAAGTAGCTGCAATAAGTGAGGATTATACTCAGCCAAGTAATAAGCCTGAATTCTCTCTTCCCACAAGCAGGTTCACCCGTCCATACGGCCAGTACTTGACAATATTCTTTCTACATGCAGTGTACAATTGCATCCCATACAGAGGGGCCCTTCTATTGAGTTACGTTAAGCAACTAATATGGACTTTAATGTATGGTAGATATTAGCATGGATTCATGCTCACATCTTCTGTGCTAAAAAAATTAGCCAGAACGATAAAAACCCCACATTAGCTGCCAAACACGGGCATGGGGAGGAGGAGTTGGGCGTGACATGGATAGGCAGTTACCACCGCCTCAAGAGGAGACAGTAGCTGTGGTGGTGCTCCCCCCCCCCCCCCCAAACACCACCAGATCTCAGCTCCCACCACCGACCCCTCTCCACATCACAACATCCGATGCCCCTACATACACCATATGTTCCCTTATCCCCCTCTCCCCCGTGCACAAATCCTACCTCCTGAATACAAATATCCAACCCCCCCCCCCCCCAGCTCATACCTCCCCCTGGGACCTGGTGATACAGTGATCCTGGGTGGGAGTGGTATACCTTTGATCCCACCTGGGGCTTAACAAGTATCCAAAATGTCCACCATGACCCCGAGCGGTAGTCTTGCAGAACATGTGGAAGGATGCCCTCTAGCAGTAGTACAGAAAGAATACTGCTAGTGATCATGGCAGCCATTTTGGAAGCTGGCTGCTTACACCCCAGGATCCACTACATCACCAATGGCAACCCTTGGTAGATTCTGGGGAAGGGCTGGGAAAGGGAGAGGCATCATATGTTGAAGGGGGTGGGCACTAGATGTTGCAAAGGTAATAAGAGGTTTAAGTAGATTTGGAGGGGGGAGATTGGAAGCCTAGGAGATGTGTTGGAAGGGTGCCACCAAAGCAGTGATGTATTATTTTCATTCTGGAGTGGGATTGGGCTGGCATTACATTACACATGTAGTGCCTGATGGCATGGGTGCTCCAGTGCTATCTGGCACTGAATGTAACACTGTGCCCCTGAGTTAACTTTCTGCCCTGTACAGTAAATACAGAGCAGACTCAGGCCATGCCTCATTTACTGCTTAAGATGCAGTAAGTACAAAACCTTACCTCACTTTATTGAGAGAGAGTCCCAGAGATGGTTCTTCTCAACCAAAGGGATGCAATGACCTTCACATAATACAATACAGTGCTAAACTAAAATGGAAATATTAAAACAGAAGGGACGTAACAAACTAACCCTAATTTCATGAACTACTTTCTTCACAATCAAAATATTAGTTGTGTCATCACTGGTCAATTTCAACTACCTCTCTTGTAACTGGTTGACCTAAGGAAGAAAAGTCAACCAATAAAGATGTCTACCTTACACCACCACTAGATATGGGTCAAACAATCTTGTCCCCTCCTCAAAAAGAAAAAAAAAACTGCATTCACCTGCAAGTGAGTTCACTGCACATCAAGGTAGCTACAATGAGATCTTTAGTATAGACATGCAAGCTGAAAAGAAACAGCACAGAACCACATTATCTTTGATTCAACATATTTATTTATTTGTTACATTTATACCCCGCTCTTTCCCGCTCGATAGCAGGTTCAGTGCGGCTTACATAATATGAGTTACAAAGTATCACAGAAAGAACACAGCTGTAGAATAGTAGAGTTATGATGTGGTTGTTTAGAATAGGTCAAGATGGGCGAGATGGCAAGGGAGGAGGGAGGTAGGGGTGGTGTGGAATGGGCTCATAGATTAAGTCGGGTCATTTGGGTAGGCTTGTTTGAAGAGGTAAGTTTTTAGCAACTTCCAGAAGGGTAGATGGACGTTGACTATTCAGATGGGTCTTGGTAGGGCATTCCAGAGTTGGCTACCTATAACGGAGAAGTTGGATGCGTAGTAAGTCTTGTACTTGAGACCTTTGCAGTTGGAAAGGTGTAGGTTGAGATATGTGCGAGAAGATTTTGACCCGTTTCTAGCTGGAAGGTCAATTAGGTTGGTCATGTAGATTGGAGATTCTCCATAGATAATCTTACCTTGCCTATGGGCAATAATACCCGAGGCATTTCTTCTTTGGCTATTGCTATAGTTGTGACCCCAGTGCAGTCAAGTTGGCAGTGTGCTCACTTATCAAAGGCCAAGAAGGAACCATGTTCGGCTCACACCTTAAAACTGGGCTGAGCCAATGAAGTCAACGTGATTTGCCAAATTTGTTAATTCCAAAAGGTACAGAATGGGCAGCATAGAGCATGTACAACAAGAATCAGGCAACTATTCTGAGAAATGAAATTAGCTCATGTAGCTCTGACAACCGACAAAATCCGAGCGCACAGGAACCCGATAAAAAAGTAGCAGTGCATCGGAACAGAAGTGCCTTGATTCAGTCCTAACCCAGCATAATAATAATGAAAGAAACTGGCAGCAGGGTAGGCTCCTGCCTCATGTTCACTTCCATGTCATAAGAACATAAGAGATGCCATGCTGGGACATACTGGAGGACCATCAAGACCGCTATCTTTTTTCCAGCCTGAGTGGCCAATCCAGGTCACAAGTACATTGCAATATCCCAGAACAGTAAAACAAACTTTATGCTGCTTATCCTCGAAATAAGCAGTGGATTTTCCTAAATCCATCTTAATAATGGCTTGTGCACTTTTCTTTTAGGAATTATCCAAACCTTTTTTAAACTCTGCTAACCGCTTTTACCACATTCTCTGCCAATGAATTCCAGAGTTTAATTACACAATGAGTGATGAAATATTTTCTCCAATTTTTTAAAATTTACTACTTAGTAGCTTCATTGTGCGCCCTCTAGTCCTAGTATGTTTGGAAAAAGTAAACAAGCGAGTTACCTCCCGTTCCATTCCACTCAGTATTTTATTTTTATTTGTTACATTTGTATCCCACATTTTCCCACCTTTTTGCAGGCTCAATGTGGCTTACATAGTACCATAAACGGCGTTAGCCGATTCCGGTATGAACAAGGTGATACTGAGGTACATGTATGGTAAAGACCATTGGGGGGGGAATTAGAGAGGGAGATGAAGGATTAAGATATGTCCAGACCTCTATTATATCTCCCCTCAGCCGTCTCTTCTCCAAGCTGAAACGCCCTAGCCGTTTTAGCCTTTCCTCACAGGAAAGTCATCCCATCCCCTTTATTATTTTCGTCACCCTTTTCTAATTCGGCTATATCTTTCTTGAGATACAATGACCAGAATCGCACACAATATTCAAGGTGCGGTCGCACCATGGAGCGATACAAAAATATTGTAACATTCTCATTTTTGTTTTCCATTCCTTTCCTAATAATTCCTAACATTCTATTTGCTTTCTTAGCCATTGCTATAAGCAGAGGGTTTCAATTATCATTTATGACACTTAGATCCTTTTCCTGGATGGTGACTCCTAATGTGGAACCTTGCATCATGCAGCTGTAGTTTGAGTTCCTCTAACCCATACAAATCACTTTGCACTTGCTCACATTAAATATCATCTGCCATTTGGATGCCCAGTCTTACATAAGAACTAAGTATTGCCATACTGGGACAAACCAAAGGTCCATCGAGCCCAGCATCCTGTTTCCAACAGTGGCCAATCCAGGTCACAAATACCTGGCAGAAACCCAAACAATAGCAACATTCCATGTAGAACCCCCAAGAGTAGCAAGATTCTAGAATTCTAAATAACAAGATGATTCCATGCAGAATTTCAAAGTGTATAGCAACATTCCATTTAGAACCCTAAAGAGTAGCAAGATTCCATTCAGAATCCTAAGTACATAAGTATTGCCATACTAGGGAAGACCAAAGGTCCATCGAGCCCAGCATCCTGTTTCCAACAGTGGCCAATCCAGGTCACAAATACCTGGCAAGATCCCAGAACAGTACAAAACATTTTATATTGTTTAACTCAAAAATAGTGGATTTAGTGGAAGGTCCTCTTGCAATTTTTCACAATCCTCTTGGAATTTAACAAATTTAGCAAATTTAATTACCTCACTAGTTACTCTAGATCATTTATAAATATGTTATCAATAGAAATCAAACAAAATAAAACATGGAAAAGAAAATAAGATGATACCTTTTTATTGGACATAACTTAATACATTTCTTGATTAGCTTTCGAAGGTTGCCCTTCTTCGTCAGATCAGAAATAAGCAAATGTGTTAGCAGATAGTATATATAAGAGAAACATCAAAGCATTACTTTGACAGTCTGACAGAGTGGGAGGGTGGGGGTATGCATGGGGCCATCAAAGCATTTCATTGATATTCTAACAGGATGGGTGTTGGTAGGTGAGAGGAGGGTGATAAAAAGAGAAATAAATAGAGAAATACAACTTTATGGTTTATAATGAGTTAGAAAACCCAGATCCTTATTAAGTCCTGTTTGTTGGGTGTCAAAATATTCAATCATTCTTATTTCAAAGGTCTTACGTTCCTGTATTGTTTTAAACTTACCTTTCAGTATTCTTACTGTGAAATCACTGGCGCAGTGTTCTGGTCTTGTGAAGTGTTGGCCCACAGGGGTGGGGGTTTGACTGGCACCGGCTATTTTCATGTGATGTCTGTGCAGATTGAATCTTGTCTTAAGCATCTGGCCTGTTTCTCCAATATAGCATCCTTCGTTACACACCTTGTCTTAAGCATCTGGCCTGTTTCTCCAATATAGCATCCTTCGTTACACACCTCTCTACTTAATAAATACGTTAAAAAGCAGCAGTCCCAGCACAGACCCCTGGAGAACCCTACTATCTACCCTCCTCCATTGAGAATACTGATCATTTAACCCTACTCTCTGTTTTCTAACTTTTAACCAGTTTTTCATGCACAATAGAATACTACCTCCTATCTCATGACTCTCCAATTTCCTCTGGAGTCTTTCATGAGGTACTTTGTCAAATGCCTTTTGAAAATCCAGATACACAATATCGACCAGCCCACTTTTATACGCATGCTTATTCACCCCTTCAAAGAAATGTGGTAGATTGGCAAGGCACAATTTCCCTCGACTAAATCCATGTTGGTTTTGTCTCATTAATCTATTCTTCTGTATACGCTCTGTCATTCTGTTCTTTATAATAGTCTCTACCATTTTGCCCGGCACCAAGGATGTCACTCTTCCTCCTGTTCCTACTGTGATTATTTTCTGTCTTTCTGCATTAGGCATCTCTGTCGAAAATAGACATCTTGTTTTACATGGAAGTCTTGTCAGCAGGAACAGCCATAAAAGTGGCAATATGTTTATAGATCATTAGCCCTAATTACAGAAACATCACATGAACTAAATGAACTTTGTCTGTCCTGTAACCACAACAGCTGAATTAGCCAAGCCGAGTGGTAAGAATTGTACACACTTTACGTGTCTGTGATAAAATCTGGATGGGCCTTATGGTCCTCATCTGCCTTTATTTTAGTTT
This sequence comes from Microcaecilia unicolor, assembly GCF_901765095.1. Taxonomy (NCBI): domain Eukaryota; kingdom Metazoa; phylum Chordata; class Amphibia; order Gymnophiona; family Siphonopidae; genus Microcaecilia; species Microcaecilia unicolor. The sequence goes on along the minus strand of NC_044038.1, from coordinate 16,996,992 downwards.
AAAAGCAAGTGGATCGACTTTGCTTGTGAATTTTTCAATTAAAAATAAAAACACTATGTATTTATTTGAACATTTTTATGCCCGTACCATCCACCATACTGGGTGGATAATAAATCACATACACAATCCTCAGGCTACAGAACCAGAACCAGTGCAAACAACAGATTAACATTTCTCATGGTGCCATACAATGCATCCTACATGCAAAACCTGGTCTCTGCTTGGAAAATCACCTGTACCTAAGCAATAAAAAGACACAATACATTAAAAATGCTTGTTTAAATAGTCAGGCCTTTAACTTTTCTTTAAATCTGTGATGCTTTCAATTTACCTCAGCTCCCACAGTACGTATATGTTCCATTCAACTGGGAAAGCTACTGAAAGGGTACAAGCACACTTGGTGACATTGTGTAACTGGCAGAATACGCAACTGGCAAGAGCCTTCTGATCTTAACAGTGGCACTGGTTTGCAATTCTTAATACATAAGTATTGCCATACTGGGAAAGACTACTACTACTACTACTACTATTTAGCATTTCTATAGCGCTACAAGGCATACGCAGCGCTGCACAAACATAGAAGAAAGACAGTCCCTGCTCAAAGAGCTTACAATCTAATAGACAAAAAATAAATAAAGTAAGCAAATCAAATCAATTAATGTGAACGGGAAGGAGGAGAGGAGGGTAGGTGGAGGCGAGTGGTTACAAGTGATTACGAGTCAAAAGCAATGTTAAAGAGGTGGGCTTTCAGTCTAGATTTAAAGGTGGCCGAGGATGGGGCAAGACGTAGGGGCTCAGGAAGTTTGTTCCAGGCGTAGGGTGCAGCGAGACAGAAGGCGCGAAGTCTGGAGTTGGCAGTAGTGGAGAAGGGAACAGATAAGAAGGATTTATCCATGGAGCGGAGTGCACGGGAAGGTCCATCGAGCCCAGCATCCTGTTTCCAACAGTGGCCAATCCAGTTCACAAATACCCGGCAAGATCCCAAAAATGTACAAAACATTTTATACTGCTTATCCCAGAAATAGTGGATTTTCCCAAATGTCCCTTTAATAACAGTCTATGGACTTTTCCTTTAGGAAGCCGTCCAAACCTTTTTTTAAACTTCGCTAATCGCCTTTACCACATCCTGTGGCAACGAATTCCAGAGTTTAATTACATGTTGAGTGAAGAAAAAGTTTCTCCAATTCGTTTTAAATTTACAACATTATAAGGACAATTCTATAACTGTGTGCACGGGGTACAAAGGAAAGCAGCACTTATGTACATTAAGAGGAGGGGGGATTCTGTAAATAGCGCTCAAAAAAACAAAAACAAATCAGTGCACACCCTCTATAGAATAGCATGTAGCTCTGACTCCCACACCTAACTTTGGGCACCAACTTAAGCCTGCTGAAATTTAGTGTAAACGCTGGCGCCCAAGTTAGGCTCACCGACCCAGTATTCTATAGCTACGTGTGTAACATTCCGGAAACATCCCTGACATGCCCCTCCCATAACCACACCCACTGCCTTATTGAATAGCAAGCAGCCAGATGCACGTGCAAATTTTACTGTTGGCATCCAATTATTGATGATTAAGAGCTTATTAGCCAATTAAAGTTGCGTGCACAATTGGGCGCCATATATAGAATCCAGGGGTCAGCACACTAATGCTTGGCAAGCCGCTGCTCTGCACAGATTTTGAACGGAGCCACGGCTTGCCGAGCATTGCGCCACTGTCAGCTGCAAAACATGATTGCTTGCTGGTTGATTACCTGTACAATTATTGGAACAATAGACACATGTTTCCTGAAATAACCGAGATCCCCGACACAGGCACTGCTGCCGAAACACGAAACACATCAGTGCATTAGCAAGTAACTGCACAGGGGCATACATGTGGGCGCAGCATAGGTGGGACATGAGCACGTCTCCCACTTAGACGTGCAGCTTAGAGAATACTGTAAGCTACACGCATGACAGGATGCACTTAAGTGCCCATTTACACCTATCACTAACCTGGTGTGAGTGAGTTGTGTCAATGACGCATCAGTGCGCACAGATACCGTTATAGAATTGGTGTTCCCCATGCAGCATTAAGGTGTCTAACAAGGGGGGGGGGGGGGACAGTTATAGAATTGCCCCCTGTGTGGCATCACCAGTCAGTAACTGATGTATCAAAGTCAAAATTTGGAATTTCACCCTCCAAGATACTGGGAGCTACTTCAATGTGGCCAGGTAAGGAGAAATATGCTCAAAATGAGATGCTCCTGATGACAAACGCATCACCCTGTTTGAACTATCAAATGCTTTCATAGCTGTTTTAGGTTGAACAAATTAGAGTCTACAATACAGTTCTAAAATGATCTGCAGACAGAAAATCCTGCATCCTATGCAACAGCCACAGTTTATGGAAAGCAGAACGTACAGCATCCTATATCTGTAGCTTCATTGATAGCGGAGGATCAAGGATAACCCCCAGGCTACGTACCGAGGAGGCCACAATAAGCTGATGTTCCCAGCTGAATCTCTACTTGGTTTCCTGAAATTTTAGGCCTACCTTGCACTATCACTTCAGCCTTATCTAAATTAATGGCAAATCAATTTCTGTTCATCCCTTTCTCAACTGCTATTAAACACTATGCTATTTTCAAAGCATCATTTAGGCTAAGCGTAATCTGAACAAAAAACTGAATGTCATCAGTAACCTACAAATCAGTGCCAGGTACAAATTAAAAAGCACCACAGAAAGTGCAGAACCACGGGGGAAACCCAGCATTTGGCAAATATTTTGATGACCATTCACATGGACAAAAAGCAACTCATGTCTTTCCAAAGGAAAATGAGAAGCACTATGTCAACCCAATTCCACCAGATGGCAAAGCAAGATTAAATGATTCACAGCATCAAACAGAGCAGAAATATCAATCAAGACTGGAACACAATTCTGGCTATGAATGAAACCCTGATGCATGACATCAATACGAGATGATAGCAGGGTTTCTATGCTGTGATTGTGCCTAAAACCAAACTGGTAAGGATCTAACATATTATTCTTATCTATGAAGTCTAACAACTGGGTTAATGCAGCTTTCCCCAATACATCAGCCAGGAAAGGCAAAGAAGAAATTAGACAGTAATTAGTTAACTTTCAAGGATCCGAAGAATCCCTTTTTATCATTGGTCAAACACTAGCATTTTTAAGGCTGTGGAACATAGCTGGTGGAAAAAAGATGCAATGCTTGTACCTATTAATACTGGGCAAATTTCATTTCATAGCATTTAAGGTAGCCAGTGAACAGAGTCCACAAGTGACATAACTTCAGTCAATACTTCCTCTCCAAAATGATCCTCAAACTGCCCTGGACTCAGAGGCTCAGTTGGTCTTGGAACACTCAGTAATCTTATCCAAGAGGCACAGATACTGTCGAGCAAGCCTGGCATAAAGCTCTGGCCTCCTGTTGCTGCACCGAAGTGCCTTCCTCTCATGTACTGGCTCCCTGCTCCTCATCACCGCAGTCCAGCATTTCTCTCTCTCTTCCGTCCCATTATTCCACCATCTCTCCCACTCTGTTTTCCCTCCCCTGCAGTCTTCTGAATTTGGCCATGGGTCACCGTCAGTGGCAGCAATGAAGAGAGGCTGATTCTTGCCAGATTTGGAACTTCCCTATGCTGCATCACGCCTTCTCTAATGCAACTTCCTGTGGGCAGAATTTGGCAGAGTGAAGGACCCAGGACTGGCCAGAAGAAGCCTCTCTTCACTTCCACTACCAGCGACCAACAGCAAATTTCAAAGGCTGCAAAGGGAAAGAAGGAGTGGAGAGGGGAGAGATGCTAGACCAATGAAGGGAGAGAGAGATGCCAAACTGCAGGGATGAAGGGGTGGGGGTGCAAGAGAAGCATCAGAACACAGAGGAAAGATGGATGGTGAACATGGAAAGAGAAAAAATGTCAAATGGCCAACAGACCCAGGAAAGACAGCTACATAATAACAGAGAAAAATGGAACAGACACACTAGAAACAAAAAGAATGGTAAAATAAAATACTCAGACAACAAAGGAAGAAAAAAATATTTTCTTTTGAATGTATTAATGGGACTATGTCATCTTTGGGAAATGCGCATCCCTGACATTTGCATTTCAGTTTCTATTACTGTTTAAGAAAGACCAGCATGTTAACACTTAATGCACAGGAATATTACTATACAACACTTTTTTTTCTTTTTTAAGACTAAAGACCTTTGTACATAACCTATTTAACACATTTATATCCTGCCCATCCACAACGTTCTAAGCAGGTTACAAAAAAACAAATAATATTCATAAGAGAAAAAAATATATATATATATATATAAAAATCAAGCACTAATATGCAAGTCCATAAACTATTATTAAGATGGACTTGGGAAATCCATTGCTTATTTCTGGGATAAGCAGCATACCTGCTTCTGTGGGAAAGTGCGGGGTACAAATGTAATAATAATAATAATAAATGTGTTTCTCTTTCAGGGTCTTGCCAGGTACTGAAAACTATCACACGATAAAGTGAAATTCCATAAGAAACGTGGGTGCAAAAATTAATATGTTTAGTGCATCAGCCCTTTTCTCCCACCCACTGAGCTAACTACTTGCCCTGGGATTGGTAGCATGGAATGTTGCTACCAATTGGGTTTCTGCCAGGTACTTGTGACCTGGATGGATTGGCCACTGTTGGAAGCAGGATACTGGGGTTAGATGGACCACTGGACTGACCCAATACAGCTATTCTTATGTTCTTAACACTACGATGGAATTCTATCCTCTTCCTAATCTTTTACTTATTCTTCTTATGCTATTTCCTATTTTGACATAACAAGAACCCAATAGTAAAACAGAAAAGAGAGTTTTCACCTCTGTGTGGTCTTTGAACACTATCAGGCTCATTTTCAAAGCACTTAGCCTCCCAAAGTTCCATAGAAACCTATGGAACTTAGCCTCCCAAAGTGCTTTGAAAATATGCCTCAATATCCCCAAAAGTTGGGTGACACAATTTTGGGTGCAGATTGTAGATCTGTATGCCAACTAATTAGCTAACTAGGTAATATTATTGGCATTAACAAGCACTTAATACCTAGGAGGAAATCACTCAGAACCAGAGGTTAAAAAGTGTGTCCATCCACCTGCTGGAGATAGAAAACTGCTGAGACGTATCTCTCTTGGTATCCAGTTTTCTATCTCCATCTGCTGGTTGATGGACAACTGTCCCACAGGGTCTGGAACAGTGGAAAGCTATATAACGGAATGCTGTTTCAGAAGAGGGGTAACCTGGTCCCACCTCGTTGCATAAGTGAGAAGTCTTACTGTTGCATTATGAAAATAAGCATATAGGTGTTGCCATAGTGGGACAGACTGAAGGTCCATCCCAGTATCATGTTTCCAATAGTGGCCAATCCAGGTTACAAATACCTGGCAAGATCCTAAAACAGTACAATTTTATTCTGCTTATCTTAGAAATAAGTAGTGGATTTTCCCCAAGTCCATCTTAATAATGACTTATGGACTTTTTTTTAGGAAGCTATCCAAACCTTTTTTAAGTCCCACTAAGCTGCTTTTACTACATTCTCTGGCAACGAATTCCACAGTTTAATTACACATTGAGTGACCCCTGGGGAACCCCACTATCTAACCTTCTCCATTGAGAATATTGACTCCAGAGGAAATTGGAGAGTCATGGGATAGGAGGTAATGTTTTACTGTGGATTAAAACCTATCTAAAAGATAGAAAACAGAGAGTAGGGTTAAACATTACCTCCTATCCCATGACTCTCCAATTTCCTCTGGAGTTTTTCATGAGGTACTTTGTCAAATGCCTTTTGAAAACCCAGACACACAATATCAACCGGATCACCTTTATCCACATATTTGTTCACCCCTTCAAAGAAATGTAGTAGACTGGGGAGGCAAGATTTCCCTTCACTAAATCCATTTTGGCTTTGTCTCGTTAAATCCATGCTTTCAAATATGCTCTGTAATTTTGTTCTTTAAAATAGTCTCTACCACTTTGCCCGTCACCGACGTCAGGCTCACCGGTCTATAATTTCCTGGATCAACTCTACAACCTTTTTTTTAAAAATCTTCATTACATTGGCCACCCTCCAATCTTATGCTACCATGCTTGATTTTAAAGATAAATTACATATCTTTAAACAATGGTTCTGCATGTCCATTTTTCAATTCTATCAGTTCTCTGGGATGAATACCATCTGGTCCAGGCGATTTGCTACTCTTCAATTTGTCAAATTGTCCCATTACATCTTCCTGGTTTATAGAGATTTCATTTAATTTCTCTGACTTGTCAGCTTTGAATACCATTTCTGGCACCGGTATTGCTCCCAAATCTTCCTCAGTGAAGACCATGGCAAAGAATTAATTTAATCTCTCCCCTACGGCTTTGTCTTTCCTGAGCATCCCTATTACCCCTCAGTCATCTAGCAGTCCAACCGATTCTTTACCTGGCTTCTTGCTTTTAATATACTTGGTTTTTTACTATGTGTTTCTGCCTCCATTGCTATCTTTTTTTCAGAGTCCCTCTTTGCCTTCCTTATCAGTGCTTTGCATTTGACTTGCCATTCCTTATAAAGTTTCTTATTATTTTCAGTCAGATCCTTCTTCCATTTTCTAAAGGATTTTCTTTAATAGCTTCCTTCACCTCATTTTTTAACCATGCCGGCTGTCGTTTGGCCTTCCTTCCTCCTTTTTTAATACATGGAATATATTTGGCCTGGGCTTCCAGGATGGTGTTTTTGAACACCATTCACAGCTGATGTACATTTTTTACCTTCGCAGCCGCTCCTTTAAGTTGTTTTTTTTTACCGTTCTCTTCATTTTATCATAATCTCTTTTTTGAAAGTTAAATGCTAACTTACTCCAGAGCCAATATCAAATCTGATCCTATTATGATCACTGTTATCAAGCGGCCCCAGCACCATTAACTCCTGCACCAACCAGATCATGCACACTAAGGACTAGGTCTAGAATTTTTCCTCCTCTTGTTGGATCCTATACCAGATGTTCCATAAAGCATTCCTTGATTTTGTCAAGGAATTTTACCTCCCTAGCATGCCCTGATGTTACATTCACCCAGTCAATATCGGGGTAATTGAAATCACCCATTACTATTGTTGTTCCCCATTTTGTTGTTTGTTTGTTTTGTTACATTTGTACCCCACACTTTCCCACTCATGGCAGGCTCAATGCAGCAGGCAATGGAGGGTTAAGTGATTTGCCCAGAGTCACAAGGAGCTGCCTGTGCCGGGAATTGAACTCAGTTCCTCAGGACCAAAGTCCACCACCCTAACCACTAGGCCACTCCTCCAATCCCTGTTAGCCTCCCTGATTTCTGTAATCGCCAGAGAAAGACTCGCATAAATTATATTGCAGTAGTCAAGATGATGTAATCAAAGAACAAATTGGAGTCCTATGAGTGGTTATATTCAGATAATCTTGGATGCAGTGAAAGTGCCTGAAGACCTAAAAAGACTACAACACTAGCAAAAGATAAATGTTCATTTAGAATTATGCCCAAATATTTAAATTCAGGGACTACGGTAATGGGATCATCATTCAACTTTGCAACAGAAGTAGGAAAAAATGCTTAATTTGATAGCCAACATGCAACCATCTTGAAGTGTTCAGTATAAGGTGACTGGGTAGACAGCAATTCAGCAACTGAATTGGAACATGTTTGAATCCTGGTGAGATCAAAATATGTAGGATCGATATCGTCAATAAGTATATCATTGGTATAACAGAAGGCATCTATGCTGTGGTCTTGAATGAGTATAGTAAGTGAACTCAAGAAAATATTAAAAAGGGAGCTAACAGAGCCCTGAGGAACTCCACATGTGATGGAAGGTGATTTCCAAGAGTGATGAGGAATAAGCAACTGTTAATGTCCTTTCCTGCAAGAAAGTAGTAAACCAATTCAGACCTGTGCCAGTAATACTTAGGGAACGAAGTCTGGAAAGAAGGATGGTACGATTGACAAGATCGAATGCTGCTTCCGATAAAGTGAGATCATTAAGGCTACCTTCCCGCATTCAAATGCTATACAACACTTCAGAAATGCTGCAAAAAATAGTCTCACTGCTATGGTGCAGATGAAAACCAGACTGTCGAGGGTGCCTGACGTTTAGAGTTGTGTTGTGACAATTATTGGAAAACTATTCTCTCTGTTAATTTCAATAAATAAAGATTATATACAAGTTGATAATTAATAACGTAAGATGGATCTGCAGTCTTGTTTCAGGACATGTCGAATAAGTGCATGTTTCCAAATAGGTGGAACATCACCAGTGGAGAGGCTCCTACTAATTAATATCATTGACAAGGGACAAACCCATGTCTGGCAAGTTTAAACCAAGTTAAGGGAACAGGGTTTGATATGCAAATAGTTGCATGAGTGTCAGGGCCAGCGGAACGCGGTAAGCAGGGTATGCACGGCAGGGAGCGCCAACATTCGTAGGGCACCAGAGACCTGCTATACTTACCCTTGCTTACCCTCCTTCCCCCCCCACCGACACAGTAATGCCACTATCCCCCTCCCGCATACTACTACCTTGCCTTCCGCCCTGGTGGTGTAGTGGTCTCTGTGGCTGCGGGGAAGGAAAGAATCCCACTCTTTCCTGCCCGCTGCCCCACTTTTCTCTTCTGTGCCACGGATGGCCCTGCCTTATTTTAAAAATGGCTGCCAAGACTGCCACCGAAGTAGGTAATATAATTTGAAGTGAAAGTCTAATTAAGAAGAGTTCGGGGTAGGGAAACAGATCTGTGAAAATTTCAATTGGTGACAACAAATAAGATATTAAAAGAGTCACGCCTACTCTGCATGAGGATCAAGAAGTAGAAAAAAGCAGAAAAGCCCTGTGAAAGACAGTGAACAAGGAGAGGCTCCTCCCCATTATGTAGCCAAGTTTCAGTTGAGGCCAAAAGAAGAGATCCAGAATGTTCCAGAAGATGAAACACTGCCGTCTTATATTTTAAAGAACGAAAGTTGATCAAAGGAATTGGAAATGTCTTAAGGAGGTACACTGGATGAGTATATATCATCTTCTAATGAACAGAAAGTCAAGAATCTTACTGCTGGATGGACCCAAGAATGATGTGGACATTCTGGCTGCCAGCCCCAGAAAACAGGTATGATATTTTCAGCACCAAAAAATGAGGCTAGATCAACAAGCACAGTATACAAAATAAAACATAAGAAAAGTGAACTAATCATAGCAAAAGAGGGAATATGATTCCTCTACGTTGACCAAAGAGCTCGCCCTGCTCCTTGGGCATGCTTCTTCAGCGTAACCCACCACAGTGCAAAACAGTGCTCTAAGCTTGAATTTAAAGCAATTTTGCCAACATTGCTACCTGTGTGTTTTCTGGGGTGGGTGGGGTTTAGAAGGAGCACAACAACAGGGAGAACAGAAGACAGCAGCCAAAGTCTGAAGTAAAAAAAACAGTTTCAGCAAGTTAAAATACATAATGCAATAGGGTGGGGTGGGGGGGAAGGAGACATGGCACCCATCTCTTTTTCCCACCCTATGAAAGCTAGTTCATTTCATACATAGAACTCTAACGAAGCCAACACCTACAGAAGGTGATCTCTCCACAGGAGAAACGAAAGACAAATATACGAACAGTGGATCCAAGGTCTTTATTTAAACCAATAAAACAACAGTCATTTTATTGGTTTAAATAAAGACCTTGTTTGGGAAAGACCACTTGTGAGAGGACTTCTTTTGGATCCACTGTTCATATATTTATACATAGAACGCTATCAACATTATATAGCACAAACTCTATTAAGCAAAACACAGATCAAATAGTTATGAGGGAAGGAAAAAAAATGTCCCTATATTTGCAGAGCACGTGATATTTTCAGTAATTCTTCCTCCCAAATGTGTGCTCTACATGTATTATTATCAATGATAATACCCAACGTACCTGAATGTAACTCACCTTGAGCTACTACTGAAAAGGTGTGAGCAAAATTTAAATAAATTCAGGTATTCCGGGCCAGCATTTTAATTGGCAATATTAACATAGTACTTTGGCAATATTAACATACTACTTTAAAGGCTGTAGCTGAACAAATACTGTATCTCCAGATCACAGTGGTTGATTATATTCATTATTTTTTCCTCCTGGAGTACGTATGTATGAATGAATGAAAATTTAAACCTTCCAAAAGACCTAAAAAACATGGGACGTGCAACACCTAGTGGACAAAGGTTCACATTGTCTCAAAAAGAAACTTACTTTATTCCTTTCTTTCTTAAGTTGTAGTGATGCAAAACACTAAAGGTCTTAGTGCAAGGTGGAACTCAGGGAGAACATAATTTCCATACTGAGTCAGACCAAAAGGTCCACCTAGCCCAGTACCTTTGTTTCTAACAGCCAATCCAGGTCACACGCACCTCAAGAACCCCCAAAAGTAGCAAGATTCCATGCTACTTACCCCCAGGGATTAAGCAATGACTATCCCCGAGTCTACTTTAAAAACAGTTTGGACTTTACCAAACTTTTTTTTTTCTGTTTCTTAAACACAGCTACATTAACTGCTTCACCAAATCCAAGTTACTACGTATTTTGTAAAAAATCTTTTCTCTTCATTTGTTTTAAATGTATAATTTGTCTGTTCCCTAGTATTTGTACTTTGTGATTAGTAATCAATTTGCATTCACCAATTCCACTCCACTCAGGAGTTTGTAGACCTCTATCGTATGTCCCCTCCGCCATCTCTTCTCCAAGCTGAAGAGACCTAACCTCTTTAGCCTTTCCTTATAGGTGAGTTGTTCCATTCCCTTTATAGTAGGGGTGGGTAATGATTAAAAATTTTAATTGCGCTTAATCATGACATGCATTTTGGGCAATAAAAAATAAAGTTTCAAACGAAATATAATACCAAATACCAAAAGTCCTTCAGGTCTCTGGAAACTAACAGAAACAGACCGTATTTCTTATCAGAAACCTTCATATTATGGTTCAACATTTTTATTGATGACAATTGAAAAGAAAACATATTCCACATTTTAATCATACAAATGTCCACAACTAGAAGTACACTCAGTAAAATCAAATTACTACTGTCTGTCATCAAACTTAACATTTTATCCCCCTCCCCCCCCCCCCCCCCCCCCCCACTATGTCATGTTTTTACTTCTTAATGAATAGCAACTCCTAAACTACTTATGAATATATGGTTGCAATAACAATCATAGAGATCAAACTCTTCGTTTGGGCATTTACATGACGAAACCTCATTGGTTTATCTTGAATATCCCCCTCCCCCTCCCCCCCCCCCAATGACGTACAAATAACGATGTACCACTTTCCTCCTATTCTTTAGTATAAGATCCCCCCTCCCCTCCCTTCGATCCCCTATCCTCTCTTCCCCTCCTCCCATATAATCCTACTTCCTGAAATCTTCATATTATTACAACAATCCCTAGTTTTGACCCAATTCAATTATTGCAATGCCTTTATGCTGGCTGCAAAGAACACTTATTAAATAAGCTGCTTTTAGCTTCTAGCCACAATTGCCCTCCCCTTGTCCCTTCCTCCCTTCTCACCCATTACTTCCCTCACCCGTAACTGTCTTGCATGTCTGTATTATTTAGATTGTAAGCTCTTTTGAGCAGGGACTGTCTCTTTGTATCAGATGTTCAGCGCTGCGTGCGTCTGGTAGCGCTACACAAATGCTAATAATAATAATAAGCTCAAAACTCTGAGTAGCTCATTTTGAAAATGCCTCCCCTTTACTTGTTAAACTACATTGGCTTCCCATCAAAGCGAGAATCACTTTCGAGTTATGTACCTTGATTTTTCAAACCTCGAATGATACAGCCCCAGATTATATGCAACCATTAACCTAACCTTGCGCAATTATACCTTTAAAGTGAGAGATTACGTAAAACTACATCACCCAAATTATAAGAAAGTGATCTACAAATCAGTCTATTCTGCAGACTTTACATTCTTATGGTCCAAATAGTAGAACTCCATACCTTCTAAAATAAGAGGCCTACAAGAATACACAAGGTTCCACAAGAACTTAAAATCATTTGTACGAGTCGGGTCAGAACCAGAAGTATACCATCAGCACTAGGCCAATCATTCTCAACACATTCCTTTTTTAAACAGTTCCTTATGAAGAATAATCGACTTTCAGCTTAACTACCCTTGTGGTCTTAAATTAATTCTCACTCATATACGACCTTCCTCATTACTTATCCAACTTCAACCTTATATAAATTGTATTTTTTGAAATTTGAGTCTGCAACATCTCTTACTGTTTAAATTCTATTGAACAGCTCTCCTCTCTTCCACAACTTGAGTTGAGTGGAGGAGTGGCCTAGTGGTTAGGGTGGTGGACTCTGGTCCTGGGGAACTGAGGAACTGAGTTTGATTCCCACTTCAGGCACCGGCAGCTCCTTGTGACTTGGGCAAGTCACTTAACCCTCCATTGCCCCATGTAAGCCGCATTGAGCCTGCCATGAGTGGGAAAGCGCAGGGTACAAATGTAACAAATAGATACTATTGGAGATTCTACATGGAATGTTGCTACTATTGGACATTCTACATGGAATGTTGCTATTCCACTAGCAACATTCCATGTAGAAGGCTGCGCAGGCTTCTGTTTCTGTGAGTCTGACGTCCTGCACAGAAGCAGAATCCCGCGCAGCCACATTGGTGATCTGCAAGGGCCGACTTCTACATGGAATGTTGCTACTATTGGACATTCTACATGGAATGTTGCTACTATTGGAGATTCTACATGGAATGTTGCTATTCCACTAGCAACATTCCATGTAGAAGGCTGCGCAGGCTTCTGTTTCTGTGAGTCTGACATCCTGCGCGGCCACATTGGTGATCTGCAAGGGCCGACTTCTACATGGAATGTTGCTAGTGGAATAGCAACATTCCATGTAGAATCTCAAATAGTAGCAACATTCCATGTAGAATCTCAAATAGTAGCAACAGTGGAGGAGTGGCCCAGTGGTTAGGGTGGTGGACATTGGTCCTGGGGAACTGAGGAACTGAGTTCGATTCCCAGCACAGGCAGCTCCTTGTGACTCTGGGCAAGTCTGCCGCATTGAGCCTGCCATGAGTGGGAAAAGTGCAGGGTACAAATGTAACAAAAAAAAAAAACCTCATATTTTATGTAACTGAATTGTTGTAACTACCCTTATGATATCATTTTAATTGTATATTGTAAGCCACATTGAACTCAAGCTTGTTTGGGATAACGTGGGATAAAAGTGTCATTCATTCATAAATAAATACCAAACTGATGCCCCCCTCCTTAGCCTTCCTCAGTCTCTCTCTTTTCTGGTCCACCTCCAGCCTTCCCCCAGTCTCGCTCTCTTGTGGCCCCTCTCCCCAGTCTTGCAGTTTGTCACAGTCAACATACTGTTTCAAAACTTTGAATACTTTTATCTCATCTGCAAATTTGATCTATCATCACTCCCATTTCTAAATCATTTAAAAATGTTAAAAAGCACCAGTCCCAGTACAGGATTCATCGAGAGAATTGTCCATGTCATCCTACTCTGTTTTCTTTTAACCAGTTCACAACAGGATATTGCCTCCTTCCCCCAAGGCAATTCCTCAAACTCTCTCATGACAGACTTTGTTAAAAGCCTTCTTTAAGTCCAGATACACTGAATCTACCGGCTCACCTTTATCCAGATATCTAGGAGTGGAGGAGTAGCCTAATAATGCGGTGGCCTGAGAACTAGGGGAACAGAGTTTGATTCCCACTGAAGTTCTTTGCGACTCTGGGCAAGTCACCTAACCCTCCACTGGTGCCAGGTACAAAATCAGTACCTGTGTATAATATGATTGTAACCACAGAAAGGCAATACATCAAATCCCATCCCCTTTCCTATCATACCTTCAAAAAAAATGTAGTATATTGATAAGGTAAGACTTCCTTTGGCTACATCCGTGTTGACTGTCCCCATTAAACCACGTTTGTCTATATGTTCAATAATTTGATTCTTTAAAATAGTTTCCATCATTTTGTACAGACATTGGGCTCACCAGTCTGTAGTTTCCTGGATCACCCCAGAACACTCTTTAAAAACTGGCATTTTCCAATCTTCGGGTACCACGGATGACTTTAATGATAGGCTACTCATTACTAACAGTAGATCTGCAATTTCATATTTTAGGACCTTTCTGGTGTGTACATCATCTGGTCCAGGTGGTTTGCTGCTCTTTAGCTCATTGAACAAGCCTTCCAGGTTCACAGAGATTGGTTTCTGTTCCTTCATATCATCGCCTTTAAATACCATTTCTGGCACGGGTAGCTCATTTACATCCTTCTCAAAGACTAAAAGCAAGCTATGGCCCTTGTCTTTCCTGAGTGCCCTATTTACTCCTCACCTTTTTTTTTTCCTTAAATTCTTATTTATTCCATCCAGAATACATTGCCAAAATGAAGCCACAATATCAATGGTACAAAAAGTATCCCAAATGTTAATTTTCTTGTACAATCCATCCCCCCCACCCCACCCTCAATTACTCCTCACCTTTTAACCATGCCAGCTGTCATTTAATATGTGGGATACACCTGGTCTGGCATTTTTAAATAATGTCAATGTCAGATTTAAACTCTTAACCTTTGCAGCTGCTCCTTTTATCTATTTTCCTTATTTTATTACATAATTGCCCTTTTGAAAGTTAAATGCTGATGCCACAGATTTTTCTACCATCTTCACTCCAATTAACAACTCAAATTTGATCATATTATAATCACTATTGCCAAGTGGACAACACTACTATCTCCTGCACCACCACATCCCAGCAAGGACTAGATCTAATATAGTCCCCTCTTGTCTGTTTCCAATCCAGCTGCCTCATGAAGCAGTCATTTATTTCATCTAGGAACTTTACTTCCGTGGAATTTCATGATGTGACATTTATCCAGTCAATCATGAGGTAACTGAAAATCACACACAACAACCAAATGAGTGTGTGTGTGTGTGTGTGTGTGTGATGTGTGATGTGTTTGAGTGACAAAGTGATTAAATGTTTGTCTTCTCTTCCGTTCTGTGCACTTGCCTCCACTGATGTTCGTACCTCCCTGTATAGGATTGTTTGTTAGAGATTCAATCCACTCCACTTCCCTCCTCCAAGTTCCGTTCTGTCTGATTGGTTCTTCGTTGACAGTGACAGCCAATGAAACACTGAACTACAGACTTACGAACCCTACACTGCCACAGTGCCATGAAGTCAGCTTCAGAACGTTGGAGGTGCTTTTTATTATATAGGATAGGTGTTAATGCATATGTCTATATCATTTACGTTCTAATAACACCAAGCAAGTGTGATGTATGTTGGTATTTATAGAACAGTCTAACACGCAGTAAAAACTTAAGAAACAAATATCTATACCTGTTTAATGTACCCAAAATATATATCACATTATACCACATCAGTTGAGCTTGGAGCTATGCCTTTGAGGTATGTAGCCAAGTCAACTGGATCATTAAAGTCCTTGGTCCAGTTATTCAGTGTGAAGCGTAGTTTCACTGGATAAAACAGTTTGAATCTGACATTCAGCTCTTTTAGTTTTGGACGAAAAGCTAGAAGTAACTTCCTTCTTTTTTTTTTTTTTTTTTTTAGCAGTGGTCTTGCTCAAATCAGGGAGAAATTGGATATTGGCTGCATCCATTTTAAGCGGTGCACATAGACAAGCTCTATGTAGTATGTCTACCACATGGCCATAGTGGAGGGCACGGAGGACAATAGGCCTGGGGAGCTGGTCATGCAGATTTCTATGCGAAGGAACGCAATGAGCGTGTTTCTATTCTGAAGGTGCGTTCAAAGTTTAAATCAAGCAATCTAGTTAACAGATCTTCAAGAAACTTAATTATGTTGACTCCTTCCATTGCTTCATGAATTCACAGTATTCTTATATTGTTTCTTCTTGAACGATTATTTTGATCTTCCCTCTCTAAGAGGGAAATGTGATTACACTGCCGTTGCAGGGTTTTAATATTTTCTTCAGCGATTTGCTGCTTTGCTCCAATAGTTTCAAAATGATTTTTAAATTGCAGCATTTTGGATTCGGACTCCATCGTAGATATGTCGTCTTTGATTTCTGATACGTCTTCCTTAGCGTCAGAGAATAAATCTTTAAGCTCTATGATCTCTTCCAAGATGAATGAAGCTTCCATCTTTCCCGAGTTATGAATCTTTTTTTGGCGAAGCTGGTTCGTTCTAATGCCTTTTACCTGGCTTATTAGATGCCATAATTTTATATGATAATGTAACACCCACATGTTGATTGAATAATATCTGTTTATGTATTTTATATGCCTTAAAATCAAGGAAGCAGTGGCAGCTCATGAATCAAGGTGCCATTTACTGCATCGCTCAGCAGTGGCCCCAAACATTTTCATTATGGTCTATCGGAAGAAAGGGTCTGCAGAAGTATCTTCCAACTCTCAACACCTTTGAAGGAGCCCTTAAAACCTTAAGCTCACAAACACACCCCTTACAGGTCTCGACTTTTCACAGTGCTATCAGAATATCTGGAACCACCACTCTATAAAGGAACAGAATAAAACCAACATATACTATAATTATTTGTGCTTCCTATGTCCGTTATACCAATTATGGCCTCCTAACAGATTGTAGTTCTCTGCAAAAGACCAACTGTTCAAAGGATCCAAATTCAGATGGAACCTAAGAATCCCATATTTGGAACTACATAAGTACATAAGTAATGCCATACTGGGAAAAGACCAAGGGTCCATCGAGCCCAGCATCTTGTCCACGACAGCGGCCAATCCAGGCCAAGGGCACCTGGCAAGCTTCCCAAATGTACAAACATTCTATACATGTTATTCCTGGGATTTTGGATTTTTTCCAAGTCCGTTTAGTAGCGGTTTATGGACTTGTCCTTTAGGAAACCGTCCAACACCTTTTTAAACTCTGCTAAGCTAACTGCCTTCACCACATTTTCCGGCAATGAATTCCAGAGTTTAATTATGCGTTGGGTGAAGAAATATTTTCTCCGATTTGTTTTAAATTTACTACACTGTAGTTTAATCGCATGCCCCCTAGTCCTAGTATTTTTGGAAAGCGTGGACACTTCACATCCACCTGTTCCACTCCACTCATTATTTTATATACCTCTATCATGTCTCCCCTCAGCCGTCTCTTCTCCAAGCTGAATAGCCCTAGCCTCCTTAGTCTTTCTTCATAGGGAAGTCGTCCCATCCCCGCTATCATTTTAGTCGCCCTTCACTGCACCTTTTCCAATTCTACTATATCTTTCTTGAGATGCGGCGACCAGAATTGAACACAATACTCAAGGTGCGGTCGCACCATGGAGCGATACAACGGCATTATAACATCCTCGCACCTGTTTTCCATACCTTTCCTAATAATACCCAACATTCTATTCGCTTTCCTAGCCGCAGCAGCACACTGAGCAGAAGGTTTCAGTGTGTTATCGACGACGACACCCAGATCCCTTTCTTGGTCCGTAACTCCTAACGTGGAACTTTGCATGACGTAGCTATAATTCGGGTTCTTTTTTCCCACATGCATCACCTTGCACTTGCTCACATTAAACGTCATCTGCCATTTAGCCGCCCAGTCTCCCAGTCTCGTAAGGTCCTGAACCATATATAAATGTACTTGGAAATGTATGAATTTATTATGGATTATCTTCTATTTCTGATGGTATGTAGCATCCTTGTGGATCCAGGTGCTCCATGAACACAAATCTACTTATTTTTAATATTTCTAATATATACAGTTTAATATATCAAGTATAGTTATAGTGTGCATGTGTGTCTGTAGATATATACAGAAATTATTATGTAGGGACTACAAAATCTACAAAAAAAAGAAAATTCACTCTGAGGATCAATCACCCTATGAGAAAAAAAAAAGCCCAGCTAAGACCCAAACAAATGGGAGAAACTGGTACTGGAATGATCAGCTTGCACAAGCTGCAGAAAGCCACGAGCCCAGCATGTAAATTCTAAGATAATAAAACAGTTCTTTCTAGGTTTGAATTAAATACAAAGAGAGCAAAACTATGTTTGTACAATGTCTCTGATTAATGTATTATATTTATTCATTTGATGCAGCTAACTTTATGATGTTCTCATGTTTTATGCTTACCTTGTATCAATCTTGCTACAGTGCTTCATCAAGTAATTAACTTTTTTGTATTATTTTTAAAAAATGTTCTCTGTTAAATATAATGTGGTTTAATCAAAAACCTCACTAGCAGTTTCTATTGAATTGTCTGCTTTTAAATGAAGATGTTATTAGACTTGAGCATAAAGTGTCAGTCATTTCCATTTCTCTCCTGCTGCTAAATTACTTCATTAAACCCGAACAGCTTGAGGTAAAGAATAGCTTAAAACACTACTGTCATATAGAGATGATCTCCAAGGAAAAGCCTCAGGGCAGGGACACTGCTGTCTAGGGATGACGCTGTCTCCTTCCTACCCCGAGAAGCCTTCAGAAATGTGGCTTTTTTTTAAAGCAGGGAATATGCCTGCAGAGGAAATCCAAGGAAAGAGAGAGGAGCTTCAGCATTTATCTGCCAGTCATAACTATAAAAGGTTTTATGATACATGCTAAATTCTGGTATTTAATAAGGAAACAGCAATATGAAGAAATGGACTCAAAGCATCTTATATGGTGAAAGTATATTTAAAACAAGCACAGGTGCTATACAGCTGCAGATGTTACATTTATTTATTTATTTTTATAAAATTTGTTGGCTAGGAGGAGTGGCCTAGTGGTTAGGGTGGTGGACTTTGGTCCTGGGGAACTGAGTTCGATTCCCACTTCAGGCACAGGCAGCTCCTTGTGGCTCTGGGCAAGTCACTTAACCCTCCATTGCCCCATGTAAGCCGCATTGAGCCTGCCATGAGTGGGAAAGCGCAGGGTACAAATGTAACAAAAATAAAATAGATACTATTGGAGATTCTACATGGAATGTTGCTACTATTGGAGATTCTACATGGAATGTTGCTATTCCACTAGCAACATTCCATGTAGAAGGCTGCGCAGGCTTCTGTTTCTGTGAGTCTGACGTCCTGCTCGTACGTGCAGGACGTCAGACTCAGAGGCAGAAGCCTGTGCGGCCACATTGGTGATCTGCAAGGGCCGACTCCTACATGGAATGTTGCTAGTGGAATAGCAACATTCCATGTAGAATCTCAAATAGTAGCAACAGTGGAGGAGTGGCCTAGTGGTTAGGGTGGTGAACTTTGGTCCTGAGGAACCGAGTTTGATTCCCACTTCAGGCACAGGCAGCTCCTTGTGACTCTGCAAGTCACTTAACCCTCCATTGCCCCATGTAAGCCGCATTGAGCCTGCCATGAGTGGGAAAGCGCAGGGTACAAATGTAACAAAAATAAAACATAAGAACAGCCATACAGGGTCAGACCAATGGTCCACCTAGCCTAGTATCCTGCTTCCAACAGTGGCCAAACCAGATCACAAGTACCTGGCAGAAACCCAATTAGTAGCAACATTCCATGTAGCAGGGGCGTAGCTACGGGTGGCCCTGGGTGGGCCCAAGCCCACCCAATCTTGGCTCAGGCCCACCCAGTCTTTTGTGACCATTTTCATCCACCCGCCATGCAGCACGAGATCCCCCCCGTTGCACCTCGCTGGGTCCTCAACCAAGGCAGAGTCGCAGGACCACGGCTCTCTGCCTGCCGCTACTGCTTCCTGTGCCGTCCCAGAAGTTTACCTCAGAAGAGGCAGGACCAGAACAGGAAACAGTAGCGGCAGGCAGAGAGACGCGGTCCCCGCCTCTGCCTTGGTTGCTTATTAGCGCGGACCCAACGAGGTGCAATGGGAGGGATCTCGTGCTATATGGCGGGTGGATGAAATGTGTGAGAGAGAGAAACATGGCGAAGGGAAGTGGTGTGAGTGTGCCGTCGCTCCGGTTTATCCCGTCTCGAGAGCCCCGGCGTTAGCCACCCTGAGTAGCTTGGCAGAAATGGTCCTTGCCCTGTTCAGTTGTGTCCTTGATTTGCACCCCCAGCTGAGCCCACCATCCTTATCCCATTAGATGCCTGGTCTCCCAGGGTGCCAAAACATATTTCGTTCCTAAATCACCATCATGAACATTATTCCATTAAAGACAAAGGCTTTCCCACAAAGCAACACATAGGAATATTTTTAGAGAGTATTAGGAATGGACAATAAAATTTGTAGCGATTGCCCACAGTCAGTCAGATACTTCCTGCCTAAGCTGCCAAGAGCTGGAAACAGCATGTATGTAACATGGAGTATGAGAAGCCATAAGAACATAATAGGTATACTGGGTCAGAACAATGATCCATCTAGCCCAGCATCCTGCCTCCAACCATGGCCAATCCAGGTCACAAGTACCTGGCAGAAATCCAAATAATAGCAACTTTCCAAGACACCAATCTAGGGGCAAGCTGCGGCTTCCCCCATGTCTATCTCACTAGCAGACTACGGACGTTTCCTCCAGGAAACCCTTGTTTTAAACCCAGATACAATAACCGTTATTAACACATCCTCTAGCAACGAGTTCCAGAGCTTAAATTATTCTTCGAGTGAAAAAAAAATAGTTCCTCCTATTTGTTTTAAAAGTATTGCCACGTAATTTCATTGAGTGTCCCATGTCTTTGTACTTACTGAAAGAGTGAAAAATTGATTCACTTTTACCCGTTCTACACCACTCAGGATTTTATAGACCTCAATCATATCCCCTCCCCCCCTCAGTCATCTCTTTTCTCCAAGCTGAAGAGCCCCAACTTCTTTAGTCTGTCCTCATATGGGGGGAGTTCCATCCTCCATCACTTTGCTCGCTCTTCTCTGAACCTTTTCTAATGCTGCTATATCTTTTTTGAGATACGGTAACCAGAACTGAATGCAATACTCAGGTGAGGTCACCCCATGGAGCCATACAGAGGCATTAATATGTCCTGCTATAGTGCGTGTGTGTGTTAATGTTAGAGCATCCGTCTGTCTAGCAAGTTAGTTACGTCTTCCTATTTGAAAAGCCAAGCTTTCACCTGCTTCCTGAAGTACAGATACTCTTGCGTTAAAGCAAAGCCTTTCAGGGAGTGCGTTCTACAGTGTGGGGGCTACTCCGGAGAAGGCTTGTTGGTGGGTATCACATCGTATGATGTCTTTTGGAGAGAGTATGCTTAGAGATATTTCCTTGGGAGGACATTAGTGACCTTGGAGGTGTGTAGAGGGAGATCCTGTTCAAGTACTGTGGGCCATTTCCTATAAGAGCTTTGAAGATCAGAGTTTTACAATCAGCCCTGTATTCTACTGGTAGCCAGTGAAGTTTTTGCAAAAATGGTGTAATGTGATCACATCGCTTGCAACCTTCTATCAGTCTTGCTGCAGCATTCTGAATCAATTAGAGCTGCTGCAAACCCTTTGTAGTCAGACCAATGTAGAGTGCATTACGATAATCCAACCTTGATGTGATCATGGCATGACTTGCCTTCTCAAAGAAGAGAGGCAACATAGTTGTCACAAAGGATAGAAGCAGCTCTTGAAGGTTGCTTGGATTTCG
This sequence comes from Microcaecilia unicolor, assembly GCF_901765095.1. NCBI lineage: Eukaryota > Metazoa > Chordata > Amphibia > Gymnophiona > Siphonopidae > Microcaecilia > Microcaecilia unicolor. The sequence goes on along the minus strand of NC_044038.1, from coordinate 16,975,427 downwards.
GGGATCCGAGTAAGTGTTGAATCTAGTAGTATTCCAAGGTACCCGACTTGTGATTTGGAGTTCGTATTTCCCAAAAGAGATTTTGATGTCAGGTATGTAACAACGTGTAATTAAGGATCCATAGAAGCTCAGTTTTACTTGGGTTCAGGCACAGTTTGTTATTTTTAGCCCGTTCTTGAATTGATGTTAGACAGATAGTCAGTTTATTCAGGGCTGTGGGCGAGTCAGGTTCAATGGGTTGAGTAGCTGTACTTCATCCGCATTGATGAAAAACTGAGTGTCCATCGACTGAATCAGCTCGGCTAGTGGCTTGAGGTAGATATTGAACAGAATAGGCGACATTTTTGATTCTTCTGGTACCCCACAAGCCAGTGCCCCTGGTGGCGATGAGGTGCTGTCAAACAGTATGGACTGTTGCCTCTCTGATAGACAGTATCTGAATCAAGCGAGTACTGTTCCATTAATACCAGTTTCTGCAAGTATGATATTGTGATCCACTGTATCAAAAGTCGCTATGAAATCTAGCACTACTAACACCAAGGCAAATCACTTGTCTCTGTTTCTGTGAAGATCTAGTAGGGCTACAAGGAACATTTCTGTTCCATAACCAGGTCTGAATCCCGATTGACATGGATCTAGCCATCACTGAGTTGAACATAGACTGTTCTAGAAGTTCTAGAAATGAAATGCTAAATACTGGCCAATAACTCAAGTTTGTCCATAATCAGAAGGAGAAAAATGGCAAACTTAAAATATACCTGTATGTCGATCTGTAGCTGTCTTCCTATATAATAATTCTCACCACCAACGTACTAATGTGTCTGCCTGTGTCCGTGGCGCCTTCGAAGATGCTGAGCTAGGCTCCGAAGCCAGGCTGACGTCACTCACAGCTGATTCCCAGGAAGGGGGAGGAGTAGGGAAACACGCGGAGAAAGTGGCAGGGAGCGGCGCATCAAACAACGACCCTCCTCTCCCCTGCCCCCCTTCCAGCCACCCATGTCCAACGACCCTGCTCTCTCACCTGCCCCTCCTTCATCCACCCAGGTTGTGTAAACAATTCTTCGGGCAGGCAGGAAAGATCCCCAGTCCTGCCTGCCCGATGCCGACGCTCCCCCGCTGCCAGATCGCTGTTCAAAATGGCCGCCGATACTTACAAGGGCAGCCTCCAAGACTTCAGCAGAAGTCTCGCGAGTCCGCCATTGGAAGTCTCGGCGGCCAGGCAGGACCGGGGATCTTTCCTGCCTGCCCCGAAGAATTGATTACACAACCTGGGTGGATGGAGGGGCACGAGAGAGAGCAGGGTCGTTGGACATGGGTGGAAGGGGGGCCTCAGACCATAACGGGAGGGGGGAGGTCTCTCTCTCATACAACTCCTAGAAAAACCTTGCTAGTGCCAGTTTCATTTCACACAGAAACGGGCCTTTTTTACTAGTTTAAATAATGTTCAAGGATAGATGTTTGCAGAGTTACAAAAAATTGGGCTTGGGGGGGGGGGGGGGGGGGGAGAGAGAGACATGCCCATAAAAATAACCCAATAATTTTTCATCCACATAAATAATGGGGGGGAAAAAAACAATTTCAGAAAGAAGCCCCACTGTCAAGTTCATTGTACTATACTGTGCTTTTCTAGATTGTCATATCTTATCCTGCAGCACCTGAACTAAAATATCCTACAAAGGTGGCTCGAGTTCCGTCTTCCTCAAATAACCAAGCCACTGAGCAAACTAGAAGCAGCATATGGAGATAAAATAGCAGCAAAGGCATTTCAAAGACTGAGTCAGGTATCTTTTTGTTTGCTCTAACTTGCACAGGCACCCAATGCTGAAATCAGAATGTCTCTTAAATTCTGGTGATCAAATATACAATTCACTACAAGGCTCAGGGGTTTGATTATTAGGGAAAGCATATTATTTTTTCCACGACACTATACTTTGAAGCCTACGTCACCTGCCAGGATGTTCTATGGTGATTAGCACTTACCAACTTCAGAAATGAACAAACCCTACACAAAAAACCTTTAAAAGCAAAGCTAGATCTTTAAAAATGATACACATCAGTGACAGCAATCCTATGGTAAAAGCGACCGAAATAATACTCATGAACTGAACTAGAACTGCAGAAGCACAACTTGCAGCTGAGAATGGACAGAATCCTAAATATGCACAGACGCCCAGCACTTTAAGGAATCTGAGCTGAAAGAGATCCGCTGCCACAAATTCCACGAGCAATAAAACTGATTTTATCAAAACTGGAAAAGCAGAAAGGCAGTTCTCCTGCTAAAGATATAGCAATCACAGTGCCTCAAGAGGGCTGATAGAAGAGAGTTCCACCTATCGTATGACGACACCTTGTGGCCAGACCTGGGCTCTGGTGCCTGGTCAAGAACTATCAAAGCAACAGCTGGCCCAAATGAAGACGCGAGGGCAGGCCTTAAGGTAAAAATCCCAGATAATTCTGAATGAAGGCTCACAATGCCAAAGCTTAGCAGAAACCAGCTTTCACTGAAATTGGAAACCCAAACGAGCTTGGGGAAACCTCCATAAACAAAAACAAATGAAAGATCAGTTTTTTCTGTGAATGGACGTATAATCGCAGTTCTGCTGTTCAAGTAAAATCCTTAAACCACTATAAATCTCCTGAATATATAAAGATCTTTGGTGAATTCAACAATACACTTCACAAAATCCAAAGATAAGAACTAATTGTTTGCAAGCAACTTTCCTGCGGGATTTTTCTTTTCTTTTATTTTTTTCTTGTTTCTTTTTGCTTCTTTTGTTGTTACCAAACCCAAACATCAAATCATATGTGAAAATATATATATATATATCCGAATTAGTTTGGGAACCCTCAGAAGACACCACTTAACGGCAATATCAAAAAAGTTTTTTTTGCCTAGCGGCACAGCGTCTCCTCATCGGGCTATCCCTTAGTAAACTGTTTTTCAATGCTATTGTATTGCTATTGCAAACACACACTACCAAAGTGTTCAAAGCTACAAGTGCTCTAAATGAAACTTGTGAAAAACTTATCTTAAGTTAATGCTATCATAGCATTACCGATGTCTGGGTGCATAGACTGTTGTGAATTGATACGGGCAATTTTAACCCGAGTCCCTGATGAAAGCGTTGAAACCCGCGGTGTCGGGCGTAATTTAGGGAAAGCCTAAGTGGACTCCAACAGCGTGAGACACGGAGTGGAACTTAAGATAAGTTTTTCACAAGTTTCATTTAGAGCACTTGTAGCTTTGAACACTTTGGTAGTGTGTGTTTGCAATAGCAATACAATAGCATTGAAAAACAGTTTACTAAGGGATAGCCCGATGAGGAGACGCTGTGCCGCTAGGCAAAAAAAACTTTTTTGATATTGCCGTTAAGTGGTGTCTTCTGAGGGTTCCCAAACTAATTCGGATATATATATATATATTTTCACATATGATTTGATGTTTGGGTTTGGTAACAACAAAAGAAGCAAAAAGAAACAAGAAAAAAATAAAAGAAAAGAAAAATCCCGCAGGAAAGTTGCTTGCAAACAATTAGTTCTTATCTTTGGATTTTGTGAAGTGCAAGTAAAATCCTTGACAGATACAGCAGCAAACAGAAATGGTTTTAATTACATTTAGCTTTCAGACCTACCTAATGTTTAAGCCCGTTATCTGCTCCAGGTTCTCCCATTTCTTTAATTTTCCTAGTATTTTCTAGGAGGAAAGAAAAAAAAACCGATTGTCATAACTATTGAATATTAAGAGAAAATGTTTTTTTAACAACGTCCAGTATTAAGCAGTATATCAATAATAAATCCATAAATCCAATATAATACTAGATAAGGCATGAAGCTCCTAAGTATTCAATACTTTCCCGAATCCACCATAATCAGCAACCTACAATGGGTACAAAGATGGGGGGGGGGGAAGAGGGGGGGATTCAGTGTTCACCTCATTTTCCAGTTCCAGGGTCACCATCTCTTCCTTCAGTTTCTCATAGCGTTCAACGACTCGACGGAGACTCTCGATTTCCTCTTTCAGCAATGCATTATTTTGCTTCATCTCTCTAAGAAAAGAGATGGGAGTGAATTACAACAGACTAAAAGTGAAGAGGGCTGGACCAGTGCCAGTGTTACCCGCCACCATGCAAGTTCAATTCCCAATTAGGTTATCCATTCCTCTGGTGGGGGAGGAGCAGGAGGAAGTTTGTCATCACAAACGCCAACATCTACCCCCTCCTCCCCCCGATATTCAGCTGGCAGCAGCCAGCGGGGTTTTTTTTTCTTTTTTAAACGCTTACCGTTGCCGGCTGAATTAGCACCCAACAAAGTGCCGGGTCATGTCCGGACACCGCCACTGAATACTGGGGGCTAAATGCGGGTGAGCGGGCTGGGCACCAGAGTTTATGTGATATTCAGCAGGGTCCACAAAACATTTTTTTGGTTGTTTTAACCTCCCTCTGAGCCCCTTACAAAGCTCCCTCCTTCTCTCCCCCAAGCCCACCGCAATGACTCACCTCCCCTCCCTCACACCCCTCTCCCTGGGAGATCCTACCCCTCTAGGAGGTCCAACCCCCCCACCCCCCGCAATATAGGCAGCCCCCCCTTGGCCTACCTCATATCCCTGGTGGTCTGTGGGCAGGACCGAAAGTCACTTGCCCCTACCACTTGTGACCGCTAAAGGAAAATGACTGCCACCACCTCTCACGGCAGCCTTGCAGTACTACATAAAGTACCGTGACCTGCCGCAAGAGGTTGCAGCTCCCATTTGTGTCTAGCGGCCGCAAGGGACAGGAGCAAGTGGGTTTCAGACCTGCCCCCAACAACCTCACGAACCAACGGGATATAATGTAAGCTGGGGGGCAGCCTATATTGTAAGAGGGGGTGGGGGGAGTCAGTCGTTGCAGCGAACTGAAAGGAAGGAAAGAGGAGGCTTAAAAAAAAAAGGAAAAACAAAAATTAAGAGGTCCTTTTACTTAATGCGTATTAATTTTTTGCTATGAAAGTGCAGTAAGTGCAAAGATGGACCAAGCACATCCCTTGCAGTTATGGCCAGAAAAGTTTTTTACCTCACATGAACTTATTTGCAATGTATCTTCATTGTGATGTCGGTTGCGTTGGCTCCCTGTGGACGCTGGATACAATTTAAGCTTTTTACAGCTAACTTATAATAACGTGTTATGGAATGCAGCTGCCGATTATTTGACGGATGCTCTGCAACTGTATACACCTGTGGGGCCCTGGAGGGAACAGCTTTGCTTTCTGCCTCTAATTTGGCTATGGTACGTTTTGTGAAGACTAGAAGTGTTCCTTTTCTCTGGCAGGACCTGTGACATGGAAAGATTCTCCAAGGTGAATTACTAATACGGCATAAACAAACTCTTATAAACGCCTCCCTGCCCCCCGATACCAGACTACCTAATTGATGGGGCAGGACAAGCAATAGCCTTGTGATGTATGGGGGGGGGGGGGGGGGGGTATGTCATTTATGATTTTTTTTATTACACGTTTATATTGTGAACCACTTCAGACAGAAGCAGAATATAAGTACATAAGTATTGCCACACTAGGACAGACCAAAGATCCATGAAGACCAGCATTCTTTTTCCAACAGTGGCCAATTCACGTTACAAGTACCTGGCAAGATCTGAAAACAGTACAAAGTTTAAATCAGGGGTTCCCACAGGACTCTCTGCTTAACCTTAAGACACAAAGCAAGTTTTTCCTTACCTGGGAAGGATATATTAACACACTGTCTCACAGGGCGAGGAGTCATATTATTAATAAACTTGGAGCATTGTCTAAGCTTCCCTCGGCAACTAATGGAAACTGAATGGGAATAGAGACTTTTCCTACTACCTTTTAGGAATTGGGAAAGAACAGTAGAGTAGACCTAGGAGGGGGGGTCGTGGGGGGGGGGGAAGTCCATTTGGAGTTATATTAGCCCTTTTCCAGTCTGTTACAGACATCTTCCGGGGAGGGGTAGGAGGGCCATCAGAACACAGGCCCCCTGGCTCTCTCGCGGAGGGGAGTAAGTTCCCACATTTGTGTTTGATTTTAATTCAATGCTTTCCATTGTGAAGGTAAAGCTGACACCTGAAAGTGGTTATATTTCGGGGGTTAATGCATTTGAACATATGATGCCAATTGGTTGAAGGGAAGAGATGTTAATAGACCCTGTTGAATAAATGTTAGCTATTAGTACATAAAAGGGGGTGGGGGATAAAGTTAAAAGACTAATGGAGATGAGTAATATCGCACAATTATCGTACTTAATGTGTGTTGATTGATTGTAGTGATACTTACATTATGTAAACACCATTTTTGTGCTTCATTAATAAAAAAACTGTTGAAACCTTAAATCAGGGGTTCCCAAACTTTTTTGGTTCATGGCACCCCCCCCCCCCCGGCCACATGGGTCTCTGCGGCAACCCTCCCCCCACACATGGGTCTCCCTTCCCCTGCAGCCCCCTTCTCTCACACCAGCACACCTCTGCCTTCCCTAAACCCAGCATCGCTCGCTACCTTCCTTCCTGCAGGTTCAGGATCGCTGCCGCTTCCTTCTCCTTCCCCCGCCACTGCTGCACTGCTTGCAGCTTACATTTTTGGGCCATCTGCGATTCACACAGGCACTCCAGGGCCTTCCCAGTCTGCCGCGTCCGGTCCTCTCTGATGCAACTTCCTGTTGCGCGGCAGAGGGAAGTCCCCGCAGTGCCTGTGTGAATCGCGGACGGACCAAAAATGTAAGCTGCGAGCACTGCAGCGGGGGAATAAGCAGGAAGCAGCAGATGCTGGACCTGCAGGAGGGGAAGTAGGGAGCGATGCATCGGGGCACCCCTGAGAGTCTGGTGCGCTGCACCAGGGTGCCGCTGGTTTAAACCATTCACTAGCACAGATTAGCTAACTACGCAAGTGACAGCTCAAAGTAAATACTCTGCACCAACTGCAACGTGCAGTGTATCCTCTTTTCTGCCTATAAGCTGCCTAACATGGCATGCAGCTAATGCACAATTTGCATGCACTGTAATGCCAGTGGAAGAACAGTCAGCACACAAGCATGGTATCAATTAACTTGTGCTAATTTAAGGGTTAACTACTGAGCACATTTTTTAAAGGACCCCCAATATTTTTACTAGGAAGTATATTCCTAAGTAACCATCCTCTCGTATGATTGAGAAACCTTAACCTTTGTGCACACTCTGATTTACACAGAAGTTCACCTGACTTTTCAAACTCATTTCAGTTCCAAAGACTTCATTGAATTTTGAAAAGAAAAGCCTCAACACTAGGGGACAGCTCTGTGGCAAATGTTGTGCACTATCCTGCAGAAGGCCTTCGGTTGGGTTACCAGATTAGATCTGTCACTCTTGGATCAGGCCAGGGAACAGAATTCAGAGTCCTGAGGAAGCAAAAGTGGAAACTAAGCAGGCCGACCATCTAGGCCCCAGTGCTTCAAGAAGCCCCCATGGCTAACCCGAGCGAGGTCACAGAAACAGAGCTTGAGGAAGCTCAGCACTAGCTGGACCCATTACTTACTTTCATCCTGGGCCCTGCTGCATCTAACAATGGCCCTGGGGGGAGTGGGGAGAGTCATCGTTATCAATAGGGGTAACACTTAATGACAAAAACTTCGAACCCATGAAACAAAGTTCAAGAAAGTGCACTGGTGCAGAGCTCACAGCCTCAGAACTACGGCTGCAACAACCTGACTAGGAACAATGGGAAAATGGGTTTATTAAAAGAGGGTGAAAAACCCCTGGGTAATTATGAATGAATGTTCATTGCACCAGAATCCCAGCCACTGGTTCTGTTTGAGCTATAAAGTGGAGAATGGAGGAACTATTGAACAAAAAAATACAAAAAGAAGCATCAAAAACCCAATTTCCCTTTTATGAAAAGGCACAAAATTTCATACGTTGCTATGGTTTCCTTAAATGAAGGAAAACGAAGCCAAATGTGTTAAAAACGTCATCCAGTGCACACCAGTTAAGAACATAGGTGTTGTCATACTGGGACAGACTGCAGATCCATCAAGCCCAGTATCCTGTTTCCAACAGTGACCAATCCAGATCACAAGTAGCTGGCAAGATCCCTGAACAATAAAATAGATTTTATGCTACTTATCCTAGATTTTCCCAAGTCCATTTCAATAATGGCTTCTAGACTTTTCTTTTAGGAATTTATTCAAACCTTTTTTAAACCCTGCTAACCTAACTGCTTTAACCACATTCTCTGGCAATGAATTCCAGAGTTTAATTACACATTGAATGAAGAAATAGTGTCTCTAATTTGTTCTAAATTTACTACTTTGAAGCTTCATTCCGTGCCCCCTAGTCCTAGTATTTTTGGAACGCGTAAACAAGCAACCTCTATCCGTTCTACTCCACTCAGTATTTTATAGACCTTGATCATATCTACCCTCAGCTATCTTCTCTATGCTGAAGAGCCCTACCGCTTCAGCCTTTCCTCATAGGGAAGTCGGCCCATTCCCTTTATCGTTTTCGCTGCTCTTCTCTGTACCTTCTCCTATTCCGTTATATCTTTCTTGAGATGCGGTGACCAAAATTGCACACAGTATTCGAGGTGCGGTCACACCATGGATCGATCAAGGCGTTCTAAAATTCTCATTTTTGTTTTCCCGTTCCTTTCCTAATAACTCCTAAGTTCTATTCAGTTTTTCTTTCAGGGTATTATACTACGTCAAATACAGACACCTATTCAAACACAAAACACCATGCACAGACCTCTCAGCTCATTATGAAATGAGATTGAAGGGGGGGCAGACTCAAAAAAGATGTCAGGAAGTATTTTTTCACAGAGAGAGTGGTGGATGCTTGGAATGCCCTCCCGCGGGAGGTGGTGGAGATGAAAACTGTAACGGAATTCAAACATGCTTGGGATATACATAAAGGAATCCTGTGCAGAAGGAATGGATCCTCAGGAGCTTAGCCGAAATTGGTGGCGGAGCCGGTGGGGGGGGAAGAGGGGTTGGTGGTTGGGAGGCGAGTATAGTGGTGGGCAGACTTATACGGTCTGTGCCAGAGCCGGTGGTGGGAGGCGGGACTGGTGGTTGGGAGGCGAGGAATAGTGCTGGGCAGACTTATACGGTCTGTGCCAGAGCCGGTGGTGGGAGGCGGGACTGGTGGTTGGGAGGCGAGGAATAGTGCTGGGCAGACTTATACGGTCTGTGCCAGGGCTGGTGGTTGGGAGGCGGGGAATAGTGGTGGGCAGACTTATACGGTCTGTGCCAGAGCCGGTGGTGGGAGGGAGGCGAGGAATAGTGCTGGGCAGACTTATACGGTCTGTGCCAGGGCTGGTGGTTGGGAGGCGGGGAATAGTGCTGGGCAGACTTATACAGTCTGTGCCAGAGCCGGTGGTGGGAGGCGGGACTGGTGGTTGGGAGGCGAGGAATAGTACTGGGCAGACTTATACGGTCTGTGCCAGGGCTGGTGGTTGGGAGGCGGGGAATAGTGCTGGGCAGACTTATACGGTCTGTGCCCTGAAAAAGACAGGTACAAATCAAGGTAAGGTATACACATATGAGTTTATCTTGTTGGGCAGACTGGATGGACCGTGCAGGTCTTTTTCTGCCGTCATCTACTATGTTACTATGTATATTAGTCATGCTTCTACTTAAAACATCCCTAGACAACACCAAAAATGACAGACAGTAATCCAGGCACTTTGTTCATGGCTGCCTGTAGAGATGAGCACAACATTCATTTTCTCAACCTACTTCTTCTCATGCACTTCAATCAGAGATGCAGAATGCTATGCAAGTCAAATGGAACCATGATTTTTAATCTAGCTCAGAGGTTTTCAATCCGTTCCTCAGGGCACACCCAGCCATTCGGTGTTTTCAGTCTATCCTGAAAACCCCGACTGGCTGGGTGTGTCCCAAGGAGTGGGTTAAAAACCTCTGATCTACCTTCAATACATCAAAAGAGGCATATTTGTATGGCTTTCGACTTCAGTGTAGGTACAGATAGGTATAGGAAGCACTTGGCCATCTCCTCCTTATATAGAGGGTAGATATTTCTACATTCCTACAACAAAAAGGAAGCATTTCTCCAAGATGTAGAAATAATGCCTCAGGGCCCAATATTCAGAAAATGCTGAGCTCCTAAATTAGCCTCCTAAATTTGTGCCCTATTTTCAGGGAAACTTAGGAGCATAACCTTTTAGCTGAAAATTTGTCTTAAATTTAGGAGCTTAAAAATTATGCTCATAAAATTCGGCCTTGCCATTCATTTGCTTAGCTTTATGAACCTGGTATCAGTAACAAACCCTTAACTTCTTTTCTCCGCCCTAAATCTGCCCATTACCACCCACTTTATATGCTCCTAAATTTAAAAGTTTAGTGAAATTTTGAGTAAGTATTTATGCACTCTGTCCTTGTAGATTTTCAAAAAAAGGTCAATTTATGAGCATAACTCTAAGTTAAGAGCATAAATCCTTTGAATATCGGGCCCTCAAGGCCTATAACTGGTACTAAATTAGCCCAGCGCTCTTGGCAGACAGAAGTGTTTTGATATTTCAGGCATATTTTTTTTTCCTTCAGGCTCACCTGTGATAAGCATTCTCCTCCCTAAGTTGCTGCAGCTCTCGCTCCATCTTTGGGACGCGCGTCACCTCAGACTTCATGCTCTTCACAATCATTGCGTCTTGCTCCTGTACAGACAGCTTCTGCTCCAGTTCCTGAGAGAGGAAGAATAAGCAGAACCGCCAAGGGTGGTCTATCCCAAAGAGTCAGATTTTTCAGGCATGTGTCCATAGTTAACGCATTGTCATGCAAATGAAAGAAGTAGCACTAAATGATATTTACATTTCTTTGTGCCTCTGACAGGCTATGCAATATGAGGGCGATTTTCAAAGGATTGTGTACAAAGTGGAGTGGAGGAGTGGCCTAGTGGTTAGGGTGGTGGACTTTGGTCCTGAGGAACTGAGTTCGATTCCCACTTCAGGCACAGGCAGCTCCTTGTGACTCTGGGCAAGTCACTTAACCCTCCATTGCCCCATGTAAGCCGCATAGAGCCTACCATGAGTGGGAAAGCGCAGGGTACAAATGTAACAAAAATAAAATAGATACTATTGGAGATTCTACATGGAATGTTGCTACTATTGAGATTCTACATGGAACGTTGCTACTATTGGAGATTCTACATGGAATATTGCTATTCCACTAGCAACATTCCATGTAGAAGGCTGCACAGGCTGAGTCTGACGTCTTGCACGTACGTGCAGAACGTCAGACTCACAGAAGCAGAAGCCTGCGCGGCCACATTGGTGATCTGCAAGGGCCGACTTCTACATGGAATGTTGCTACTGGAATAGCAACATTCCATGTAGAATCTCAAATAGTAGCAACAGTGGAGGAGTGGCCTAGTGGTTAGGGTGGTGGACTTTGGTCCTGGGGAACTGAGTTTGATTCCCACTTCAGGCACAGGCAGCTCCTTGTGACTCTGGGCAAGTCACTTAACCCTCCATTGCCCCATGTAAGCCGCATTGAGCCTGCCAGGAGTGGGAAAGCGCAGGGTACAAATGTAACAAAAATAAAAATAAATTTACGTCGTTATATTGCACCTTCCCGTGCTTTCAAAGTTTCGTTTAGTCCATCATCAGCTTGCCCAAAGTGGCATCACTCGTCAGTTTCTCAGAGTCATATGTTTTCGATTTGCCCACGGATTCATGTCCTTTGGACTCGGGTTCTGCAGAGCGTGCCTGCAATGTGGACCCAAACAATTACTGCATCTCATTTCCTATTATTCGACCATTTTGGCAGAACCTCTTCCACTCCAGCCGGATTCCGGGTCTTGCTCAGACGCACTATGTTGATGGGAAAGAAGGCAATTCTACTTGTTTGGAGAGACTCTTCTGCTCCTAATTTTGCATCCCGGCGTATTCAAATGATATCTTTGTCGTCAATGGAGCGATGTGCAGCATCTGATCTATCCATGCTCTCGGGACGGCGATTTTAATGAATCTGGGAGCGTTTCGGGGAGACTTTACCGCCTGCAGCTCGCAGCCGACTTCTTCGTTAGTGTTGGATAATGTTTCCTGTGTATGAATTCATTGCAGTTAAAGCAGAGGGTGGGGAAGGGGAGGAGGTTATTAGATGGGGGGGGGGGGATGACCAATTTATAGATGATCTTGTTGCTCTTTGTCTGTGGTTTTTCAAAAGTTGACTATTTTGGCATAATGTGAAAACTGGTATTGTTCTCTATGTTGCTGTCTGTTTTGTTTAATAAAGATGAAATACACATAAATTCTTAAATACCAATAACAATTTTGAAATAACCCTCTCCTTTATTCGTAACCAATGTAACTTGTTTTGCATGTTTCCATTTCTTACCACCCAAGAGAATAGGTTGTTACCATTCTGTTATCTGTAAGATCATTTCTGCTAACAGCTTTTTCTACACAACAAAAAAAAGCCCCCTCCTTGCCTTTAGTGCACACATCCAAACCTTCCTATCCACCTAAAGAGTAGAGGAATAGCAAATGAAGCCACCCCCAACCACTTGGTTCCACAAGGAAATGACTAGCGGAAAGAGCAATGAAAGACCTCCTTTGAAAGCCAAAAGGAACAAGCTGGAGAGTGACACATGAAGAACCAACCACTGCTACTGCTGCTTCTTCCTACAGAATTCTAATGTTGCACAGCTGCCTACTGGAATAAATTATTATTATTTACAGCAGGCTTCCAATTTTGCTGCTTTATCATCCTATCATTCTCCTTTCCTCTCACAACCTCCTCCCCAATTCAGTCCTTGTATTTTTTTTTTTTTTTTATTACATTTGTACCCCGCGCTTTCCCACTCATGGCAGGCTCAATGCGGCAGGCAATGGAGGGTTAAGTTTTGTTTTGTTACATTTGTACCCTGCGCTTGCCCACTCATGGCAGGCTCAATGCGGCTTACATGGGGCAATGGAGGGTTAAGTGACTTGCCCAGAGTCACAAGGAGCTGCCTGTGCCTGAAGTGGGAATCGAATTCAGTTCCCCAGGACCAAAGTCCACCACCCTAACCACTAGGCCACTCCTCCACTGTTGCTACTATTTGAGATTCTACATGGAATGTTGCTATTCCACTAGCAACATTCCATGTAGAAGTCGGCCCTTGCAGATCACCAATGTGGCCGCGCAGGCTTCTGCTTCTGTGAGTCTGACATCCTGCACGTACGCGCAGGACGTCAGACTCACAGAAACAGAAGCCTGCGCAGCCTTCTACATGGAATGTTGCTAGTGGAATAGCAACATTCCATGTAGAATGTCCAATAGTAGCAACATTCCATGTAGAATCTTCAATAGTATCTATTTTTTGTTACATTTGTACCCTGCACTTTCCCACTCATGACAGGCTCAATGCGGCTTACATGGGGCAATGGAGGGTTAAGTGGCTTGCCCAGAGTCACAAGGAGCTGCCTGTGCCGGGAATCGAACTCAGTTCCTCAGCTCCCCAGGAACTAAGTCCACCACCCTAACCACTAGGCCACTCCTCCAGCCTATTCATGAAAATACAGCCTTACTGAAAATTTCAGCACCCCCCCCCCAACCCACCCCTCTACTCAACTCTAGTGTCTTGACCTTGGGGTGGGGTGGAATGGGGAGGGGGGATGCTGAAATTTTCATTAAGGCTGTATGTTCATGAATAGGCTGGTATAACAATGACCAAAATCATAAAGCACAGTCTCTGTCTCCCCACCCACCACGTAAAGCTCAGCGATTCCTGCCTTCTATGGTAGCAGCAGCAAAAGGATATTCAGCGCAAGAGTGACACACTCTGCTGCACTGAGCAATTCAAGATGAGCTGCTTTGTTTACTACAATGATGAGGAAACAAGTTAGGGGTTGCTCCAAATTTAGAGACAACAAGCAGATTTCTAAAATAGAACACCTGAAGGGTCAACTGTAAAAAGACCAGGCGGTTCATCTTAACAAGACCATGCCTGTTAACTCGCTGCTAAAGAGGGTGGGGGGGAGAATTAAAACAGATGCTTTCATGTACAAACCTTTGTGGACTTCTGCAAACATTCTGAAGACCCCCATCTAAACCCACACCTGTATGCCGAGATCCACAAAAAAAATAAACAGATCGGACTGAAAAATCAGCCAGTTAAGTTTAGCAGGCGACTATGATAAATCATCTCACCCTGATCTTCTGCTCATTTTCTGCATTCAGTGTGTGGACAGCTTCCAGGGTCTGTAATCTCTGGGTGGATTCTTGCCATTTCCTGTAAAAAAAAAAAAAAAAAAAAAAAAAAGAGACCAACACTTACATACAAACTCAAAGCTACTTGTTCTAGGCACATTTTCTCACTAAAACAACCTCTTCATTCTTGAAAACCTTCCTGTTACAAAATGTTACTGTTACACTATACTTAATGAAAGAGAATGCAAAATAGCTGCTTATGCAGAAAATTTATATTCATGAAGACTGCCTCAGGCAGGTTTAGAATTACTATTAAAATTCCACTGAACAAGTACACGAAATCATCATATTAATAGGGTGCAAAACACCTTTAGTTTTCTATGGAAGGGACAGTGACAAAGTGCATTAATGAAGGTGAAAGTAAAATAATATTTAAAAGTATGCATTATTTTTTTTATTTATTTTTTTTTAATCATTTATTTATAATTTTTTCATTTTACAAGGATCACTTGCAAAACAGTAAAACAGAGATGATTGTACATTAAAACAATATTTGAAGAAAACAATCTCAACAAGATAAATGGATTTTGTACAATCTTTCTCTTTCTTAGACCACAAAATAAATAGGGAGAGTGAAACAAGACAAGATCAATTTAAGCAACAGCAAACAAAGAAAACGTGGTATTAACCCGATTATCCCCAGTTATTATTTATCTAAATCATTTTTCCACATTGATCATCTGGTTGGTTTCTTCAAGACCATAACGGTGCATAGCCCGTCAATTTCATTGGAAACATACTTATTGTCCAATATTAGTGAAAGTAATACACCTGATTTCATTTTTTTTCCCTTTTAAAACCAGAAATTGTTTAACAATACAAACCCTTGAATCTTCAATCCAATTCCCGCTGATTAAAGTAATCCCAGTTTCACAGGCTTCACTCCTTTTGAATTAATATATTAAGAGGAATCAAAAGTATGCATTATTTAACCGATATTCAGTAGGAGAACTGACTATATCAATCGGATAAATACAGACAAGCTAAAAAAAAAAATGCTGAGTTTCTGTGGGCAGAATGACGTAGAAACATAGAAAAACGAAGGCAGATAAAGACCATATGGCCTATCCAGTCTGCCCATTCATGCCATCTACTCTCCCTATCACTCCCTTAGAGATCCTATGTTCTTGTCACAAGCTCTCTTGAATTCAGATACCATAGGCGGTCGGTGGCCCAACTGTTTGGGGAGGCTAAAGGGGGTGGGGTTATGGGGTGGGGCCAAGGGTGGAGCTTAAATCCATAATTGTCTGATAACACAGAAAAAAAATAAAAATAAAAGTCACAATACCTTTTATTAAATTTAGATATTAGATATGTATCATATGTCAAAGAATAAAGTGGTTGCTCAAAGCATATTCTAAGCACAATCGCTCAACTGCAAAACACTATGCACAACTTTGTGCAAAAACACAATCAGAACCTTACTGTACCATAAATATTACACTGGGCAGAACCTAATACACCAATATACCACCCATACAGAAAATGCAGACCGTCAACAATATGAAACAAGGGATCATATCATCACAATTCTCACGTAGAGCCACAAAACACCCTAATTCATGTTTAATGTGGGCTAAAATGCCATAAATAAGTAAATAAATATCAACTTTTATTGTTGAGCACCTGATTCTCAAAGTGGACATATTCCAAACACTATAATGAAAAAAAAGGTAAAATTAGGTTTCATACCTGATAATTTTCTTTCCATTAATCATAGCTGATCAATCCATAGACTGGTGGGTTGTGTCCATCTACCAGCAGGTGGAGATAGAGAGCAAACTTTTGCCTCCCTATATGTGGTCATGTGCTGCCGGAAACTCCTCAGTATGTCGATATCAAAGCTCCATCCGCAGGACTCAGCACTTAGAGAATTACACCCACGAAGGGACACTCTGCCCAGCTCACCACCGCCGAAACGGGGGAGGGGAATTAACCCAGCTCATCCCCACACAAGTGGGGGAGGGGAATCCGTCCAGCTCATCCCCGCGGAGCAGGGGAGGGACACCACACCCGCCGATGCGGGGGGGATCTGGCTTATCCTGCAACTGCAACCGCGGGAGGAGCTGACTGACCCTAACACCGCCGAAGCGGGAGGGGTACAAAGCTGCCCTACAACCGCACGAAGCGGGAGGGAGTGCCGGCAGAATTTTAAGTCTCAATCCAGCCCCGTAAAACGGAGGGGAGAGGAATGCAGCAGCTCACTGTAACACAAACTCGTCTCAACTCTTGAAGAATCCAAGTGAAAGAAGAACTTGAACACGAAGTCCTCCTGAAGTAACTGAAGGCTAAACTTGAACCTAAAATTCAACCAGAATATAAACAGTACAGATATCTGGGAGGGGCTATGGATTGATCAGCTATGATTAATGGAAAGAAAATTATCAGGTATGAAACCTAATTTTACCTTCCATTTCATCATGCTGATCAATCCATAGACTGGTGGGATGTACCGAAGCAGTACTCACCCAGGGCGGGACATAGCAATCCCTGATCGCAACACTGAAGCTCCAACCGGGCCTCCGCCCGAGCAGCCACAGTCAAGCGGTAATGCTTGGAGAATGTATGGGCCGATGCCCAAGTTGCCGCCTTGCATATGTCTTCCAAGGAGACGGACCCGGCCTCTGCCATCGAGGCCGCCTGAGCTCTAGAGGAGTGAACCTTCAGCTGTATAGGCGGCACCTTCCCCGCGGCCACAAAAGCCGCTGCAATGGCTTCCTTGACCCATCTTGCCACTGTAGGCTTAGCAGCCTGCAGATCCTTACGAGGACCTGCAACCAGGACAAACAGATGATCCGATTTCCGGAAATCATTGGTCACTTCCAAGTATCTGATGACGACTCGTCTCACATCCAGATATTTAAGAGCAGAGTACTCCTCTGGGTAGTCCTCCCTACGAAAGGAAGGGAGACAGAGCTGCTGATTCACATGGAAGCGAGAAAACAATCTTGGGCAGGAAGGAAGGCACTGTGCGAATAGACACTGCTGCCTCAGTGAACTGCAGAAAGGGCTCTCGACATGAGAGTGCCTGGAGCTCGGAAACTCTTCTGGCTGAAGTAATAGCCACCAAAAAGACTGCTTTCAATGTCAGGTCTTTCAGAGATGCCCTCGACAAGGGTTCAAAAGGCGGCTTCTGAAAAGCTCTTAGCACCAGGTTGAGATTCCACGCAGGCACCACCGAGTGCAGAGGAGGGCGCAGGCGATTAACTCCCTTGAGAAAACGCACCACATCTGGCTGCAAAGCCAGGGAAGCACCCTTCAGGCGGCCCCTGAATCAAGCCAGGGCCGCTACCTGGACTTTCAGGGAACTGAGCGACAGGCCTTTCTCCAGACCTTCTTGCAGGAATGCCAACACTGAAGAAATTGGAGCAGTGAATGGAGAAAATGAGCCTGCTTCACACCACGCTGCAAAGGTACGCCAAACCCTGGCGTAAGCAGTCGAAGTAGAGCGCTTCCTCGCTCTCAGCATAGTGGCGATGACGTTGTCTGAGAAGCTCTTCTTCCTCAGACGCTGCCGCTCAATAGCCAGGCCGTAAGACCAAAGGGGGAGGGATCCTCCATCACCACGGGACCCTGATGTAACAGACCCTGCTCCACTGGCAGCCCCATCAGGAATATCCGGCCCGGATGCTTTGCCAATCGGTCTAGCACCCTGCCCAACATGGGTCAGGGCGGGAACACATAGAGAAGCTCTTGTGTTGGCCACTGAGAGAGGAGAGCATCTACTCCCAGAGATCGAGGGTCCCGTCCTCTGCTGAAAAAGCGCGGCACTTGGCAATTGGCCGATGACGCCATCAGATCTAGGCTCGGCTGGCCCCAGCGCTTCGTGATGTCCAAGAACGCCTGAGCCGATAACTGCCACTCTCCGGGATCCAAGGTATGGCGACTGAGAAAGTCCGCCTTGACATTCATGACTCCGGCAATGTGGGCCGCTGACAGCTGCTCCCGGCTCGCTACCGCCCACTGGCATAGATTCATGGCTTCCTTGGCTAGAGGGGCGCTCTTGGTACCTCCCTGGCGGTTGACATAGACCACAGCCGTGGCATTGTCCAACAGGACCCGTACTGGCTGCAACGGCAGTACCGGGATGAACTCCAAAACGCCAACCGAATGGCTCTGAGTTCCAGGAGGTTGATAGACCACTTTGCCTCTGCAGGAGACCAGAGCCCCTGCGCTGTCCTTCCCAAGCAGAGGGCTCCCCAGCCCGACAAAGAGGCGTCCGTCGTGACGACAATCCACTCCGGGTTCACCAGAGGCATTCCTGCAGACAACTTGTCTGTCTGCGTTCACCAGCTCAGCGCCTTGCGCACTGCTGGGACCAAGGGAAGGCGCACAGCATAATCCTCCGACATCGGAGTCCAGCGCAGCAGCAGAGAGTGTTGTAGTGGTCTCATATGAGCCCTGGCCCAGGGCACTACTTCCATCGTGGCCGTCATAGAGCCCAACAGCTGCACATAGTCCCAAACCCGAAGAGGAGAGGCTACTAGGAACTGGTCCACCTGAGCCTGAAGCTTGACAATCCGATTGTCTGGCAGGAACACTCTGCCCACTTGGGTGTCGAACCGAACTCCCAGATACTCCAGGGACTGAGTTGGGCGCAGCTGGCTTTTCTCCCAGTTGATGATCCACCCCAGGGAGCTCAAAAGAGCAACCACCCGGTTCACAGCTTTGCCGCACTCTGCATAAGAGGGGGCTCGGATCAACCAGTCGTCCAGATAAGGATGGACTTGTACTCCTTCCTTCCTCAGGAAGGCCGCGATGACCACCATTACTTTGGAGAAGGTCCGCGGAGCAGTAGCCAACCCGAACGGGAGGGCTCTGAAATGGAAGTGTCGGCCCAGTACTGCAAAACGCAGAAAGCGTTGATGAGGAGGCCAGATGGGAATATGCAAGTACGCTTCCTTGATGTCCAAGGATGCCAGGAACTCTCCTGCCTTCACTGCCGCTATAACAGAGCGGAGGGTCTCCATGCGAAAGTGCCGAACTTTCAAGGCTCAATGGACCCCTTGAGGTCGAGGATAGGCCGGACAGAACCTCCTTTCTTTGGAATCACAAAGAAAATGGAGTAACGTCCCTTGCCAAGCTGATTTTCTGGCACCGGAACGATCGCCCCCAGGCGGATCAGATTGTCCAAGGTCTGCTGCACTGCCACAGCTTTGACCGGAGACTTGCAGGGAGAGAGTACAAACCCGTCTTTTAAGGGTCGGCAGAACTCTAGCTTGTAGCCGTCTCTGATGACTTCCAGCACCCAAGCGTCTGAAGTTATTGTGGTCCACTCGCCCATAAACGAGGACAGCCGTCCTCCAATCTGCACCGGGGCGTGGACCAAGGCCCCGTCATTGGGTAAGAGACCCTGGGGGAGGACCGGAGGGAGCCCCTCCGGGACGGCGGTCTCTGCGAAAGGAATGCTGCTTGGGGGAGAAGTTCCTCTTGAAGGAAGAGGGGGCAGAGGAGCCCGACCTGCCCGGGCGGTACCGACGGGCTTCCTGCAACCGTCCTCTGGAGGTACCAGGGCGAGTACTAGCCCGAGCCCTGACCTCTGGTAACTTCTTGCCCTTAGACGTGCCGAGATCGGTCACGATCTTGTCCAGCTCGACCCCAAAGAGCAGCTTGCCTTTAAAAGGCAATCTAGCCAGGCGGGATTTAGAGGCGTGGTCAGCAGACCAATGCTTCAGCCAAAGCCACCGCCGCGCAGAGATTGTCTGAGCCATGCCATTAGCTGAGGCTCTCAAGACATCATACAGCAAGTCTGCCAAATAGGCCAAGCCCGATTCCAGGGCCGGCCAATCAGCCCTCAAGGAAAGATCCGAGGGGGAAGCCCGCTGCACCATAGTCAGGCACGCCCTGGCCACATAGGAGCCGCAAACTGAGGCCTGCAAACTTAAAGCAGCCGCCTCAAAGGACGACCTTAAGGCCGCCTCCAATCTTCTGACTTGGGCGTCCTCTAGGGCCGTGCCACCTTCCACTGGTCACGCCGTTTTCTTAGTCACCGCAGTGATTAAAGAATCCACGGTAGGCCACAGAAGGCCTCACGTTCACTTTCAGGCAAAGGATAGAGGCGGGACATAGCCCTAGCCACTTTAAGGCTCGCTTCCGGGACATCCCATTGAGCCGAAATTAAGGTGTGCATGGCATCATGCACGTGGGAGGTTCTAGGCGGGCGTTTCGTCCCCAGCATAATGGCAGAGCCAACAGGGGCTGAGGGAGAGACGTCCTCCGGAGAGGAAATCTTCAAAATGCCCATGGCCTGCCTAACAGGTTGGGCAAATCCTCTGAGCTAAAGAGCCGCGCTGCAGAGGGGTCATCCGCTCCATCCGAGCGGGGATCCGTCTCCTCCAAGGAATCCGCAAAGGACCGTTGGGAGAACTCAGATACGCTGCCCTCATCTACATCGGAGGAGACAAAGTCCTCCAAGGCCTGGGAATCAACCCGAGGGCGGGAACCTCAACCTCTTTACCAGACGAGGGAGCAGGGGCAGCGTTTTGCATAAGGAAGGCCTGATGCAGCAGCAAAACAAACTCGGGGGAGAAACCCCCCAGACTGTGCACTTCCGCAGCCTGGGCAACAGCCCTAGACGCACCCTCAACCGGCGCTCGCAAGAGCGGGGGAGAGACATGCTGCGCATCCAAAATGGCGTCCGGCGCGACACTCCGCAAAGGAGCCGCGCGGGAAGAGCGGCGCTAAACTTTAGCCGCTTGGTGCCGTCGCCCAAATTAAGGGCGTTCATGGCATTAATGTCTCCAACCTCAAGGGCGGCCCAAGAAGAAGCCGTCCGAGCCGCGTGGCCGGCCAAGATGGCGGAGGCGAGGAGCGGGGGATGGGCGTCTATGGCGGGAAAAACCGCCACGCCGGACGAAGGACCGGAACATTCTTCGGTCATGAAACTGTCACCCAACAAGGGCGAATCAGGCTTTAAGACCCCCGCATCCCCTCTAGAAGCGCTCAAGCGATCCGGGGAACGACTCTTTACGCCCTCGCCCTCCGACGCCATATGCCACGTGGAGATAAATCGGGGATCCCCTGCCCGCTATACAAAAGGTAAAAAATTACCTGCTTTCCGCTCCGAGCTGTAACGACCTGGTGTCCCAGTGAGTAGCTGCAATGAACGTTTAAATAAACGTCGAAATAAACGCCTTTAAGGACGTTCAAAAATTTTTTTTTTTTTTTTTTTTTTTTTAACGGAGCCAGCGGGAGGGGGGAGAAAAGGAGGGACCTGGCACCACCAGGTTTGCGCTTGCTCAAAAGAGCCCTCAACCCCAGGCACTCAACAAAACCTAAAAATTAGGCTTGGAGGCCTAGCCAGAGCTGCTGCTGTGTGTGACCACCACCTGCTGAGATAGAGAACATACTGAGGAGTTTCCGGCAGCACATGACCACATATAGGGAGGCAAAAGTTTGCTCTCTATCTCCACCTGCTGGTAGATGGACACAACCCACCAGTCTATGGATTGATCAGCATGATGAAATGGAAATGATCTTTTCTACCTTTGTTGTCTGGTGACTTTTTCTGATCATGCTGGCCCAGTATCCGATTCTGCTGCTATCTGTCCTCAGTGCAGGTCAGGAAGTCATCCTCGTTAAATATCTCCCTGGCAACCCAGGACACCTCCAGCCAAACCCCCTTGCTCTCCCAGCGGTAAGGTAAACAAACCAAAAACCAATTTCTACAACTGGTTACACAAGGCTAGAGGGCTTTCACTGCAGCTCCTGCTGTGAGGATGGAGGTAAATCAACAATTTAAACCCCTCAGAGCACAGCAGGGGAGGCTTAGCCTCTCCAAGCCTCTTATACCGGGCGCCTATGTCAGATACTGTTTTTGTCTCCAACACTTCCACCGGGAGGCTGTTCCATGAATTCACTGCTTTTCCACAAACAATTCTCACATCCATGCTACAAATTTAAGCAAAGCTGTACTCGCATCTACAGGAAGGAATTAAATTTTGACTCAAGCCTCATGTGCTCACTAAATCCCATCACGTCACATGGAAGATCTTCTTTGAAGAGCTAAAACGAAAAGATTCTGAAAGTTTACTGAATGACAGCAGCTGTTGAGAAAGGTAGAGGATGTTTTTTTGAAAGGGGTTGGAGGTGGAGGGGAAAAGTCAGCTTATTATCGATCCAAGACTCACTTGCGTTGCACATCCAGCTGTTCCAACAGCTCTTGTCTCTGGGTTTCCTGTGTTGCTATTTGCATTTCCTGTGTCATTATCTTCTGCTGTAGCTCAGACATTTTACCTCTTAATACAATCACAGTCTGCATTGAGAAACAGAATAGGCAGGGATAGAAAAAAAAAATGTAAAGATACATCTCAAGCTTTGAAGATAAAGACAACAACAAGAAGACACATCAAAGTCTTTATACAATGGGATCCAGGTACAAATCCCACCTTAATTCCTTTGTATGTTATTGTAATCCCTCCAGGAACAGATAAAAACCTACCGAGCCTAAAGATACATCACAACAGACATCACACTTGTAGGCGTTTTATAAATTCAGGTACTGTAATTTCTATATCGCAGGAGGGCTCAGAAATTTTTAAAAGTGGGAGATACACCTGGGTCCCGCTGTTCAAAGTCCACTAGGCTACTCCTTACACTTGTTTACAACTCTATTAAAAACGGCCATAATACCTGAAGCTGTCATACAGCCTGGAATCCACTGTCACTTTCACTTCTTAAGGGGAGTGGGATGGGGGTCAGTAACCACTGCGGGATGAAGGAGGAGTCATGCCTTCATCCCTCCAGTGGCCAGTTGCTCAATCAGGGCATCGTTTTGTACCCTGGACATGATCAAAACAGGTGTAGAACTGGTGAAGAACGCTGGCTTAGCTGGCCTAGGTGAAGACTAGTAAGATTAAATGCAGATGTTTTATTACAGACCTCTTTTCAGTATTGACAAAGGATGGTCTTCAGAAAACCTGAAACTGACCAGTATTTATGATAGACGTCTTCTTTTTGGAAAAATAAAATACATTTTGTGTTTATCTAAAAGAAAACAGTTTATAAATCTGGTTGAGAAATGCTATGTAGTAGGTTTCCCACTGACCTATACCCCTATAATTTTGACTTAGCATACTTGATAAGATTAACTTCAGCCTTCAATGTATGTTTTGCTGCTGCTACGGCATTTTGTATAGATGAAACAATTACCTCATATGTATTTAAGACACTCTCGTAACTACTTCAAGGGTTACATACAATTTCAGTAGTCAAATATGTATTATCTACTCTTAATTAGACTACTACAGGGGGTCACGTGATGCGAGGGAGCTGAACGGACGTCCGAAGACCCGGCTCCGCTCCCGACTCCCATTATTTTTGAAATTAATCAGCTTACCTCCCGTCTTTAAAACCTACGAGCTAAGCAGGGGAACGGTAGAAGATCCGCGCTCGATTTGCGAGATTGTGTGGAGGAGAACACGGCAGAGAGAGCGGGGAATGCCCGCGAAATCGCAGAGGCCTAAAAAGTCCCGCATGCCCGAAGTGAAAGCCAAAATGGCGGCGGTTAAAGAAACCGCGGGAGAAGCGAGTCAGCCCACAGAAGTCTTTCAAGAACTGATACACCAGGTGACGGCTATATTAGAAGATAAGCTGTCCAAATTCCAATCCTCCGTAGAGCAAATTCGGGAGGCAGTGGAACGACAAAGTGCGAGACTCCAGCAAGCGGAGGAACGGATTTCCAGGCAAGAAGATAGAGCGGAGGTAGCAGACACTCGATTAGACGGCTTAGAGCGCAAATGTGAACGCCTGGAACAGCAGATCGACGATCTGGAGAATCGGAGCCGAAGAAACAACGTCCGGATAGTTGGGCTTCCTGAGTCGGTACAAGATAAAGACTTATGGAAGATTATGGAGGAATGGCTCCCAGAACAGCTGGGATTACAGTGCCCAGGAAAACCTTTGCAGGTTGAAAGAGTCCATCGGATCGGGGCACGCAGAGAAGGGGAGAACCGCCCCAGGACAATTATAGCAAAATTTTTAAATTACGCCGATAAAGAGAAAATATTGTTGGCATACAGGAAGAAAGCAGCGCTGGAATATAATGGAAATAAAATATTGCTGTTCCAGGACTATTCTGCTGTGGTCTCGGAGCAGAGGAGGAAAATGGGACAGCATTGCAAACGCCTGTTTGAAAAAGGGGTGAAATTTGCCCTACTTTTTCCGGCTAAGGTGCGGATTATGGCTGATAACAAAGTGCTGTTTTTTACTGACCCCAGCGAGCTGGCAGCATATGTGGAACGCATATAAGGAACTTGAAAAGTAAATCAGTTATGATACCTTAATGGTGATAGGACAACTTACTGGACTATAAGACAAGTGTATGAGATAAGAAATTTGCGCTAAGACCAGAATAAAGAAGGGACACTCATGAGAAATTGTGGATCCTAAAGGTCGCTCAAACTGTGATTTTAGAATGGTGCGGGCCCGAACCGTTGGATCACCCAGACTCGTGGGAATAAGTGACCAGTGGTTGGTGTCTACATCGCAGTTCTTACAAATGGGGAAATTGATCAAGTCATGGGAGCACCAGGGAAGTGGCAGTCCACGGACAATGGTAGGAAGAACTTAATACCAAGCTGAAGAAGCATTGGCAGTGATCAGCAGACATGGCAGAAGAGGACAGCCTGTGAATAATGGCTCCAGAACGAGAGAACCAGATGTTGCTGGAAGTTAAGTTGTTTTTTTTTTTTTTTTTTTTTCTTTTTTTTCTTTTTTCATGTGGAACTTGATATAAAGTTGAAGTGGGTTTGAAGATTATCTATGCTGCACATGTGTTGGAAGGTGTCAGCAAATGTTGGGCCTTTTTACTGTTCCTGTTTTTGAGAGTAAAAATGTTATAAGAAGAAGGAAAGACTAGGGCAGAAGAGAAGGGGCGATAGGTATAAAGGACGGGAGAGTGTGAACCAATAGGGGAGTCGGGAGTTGTGAGGGCGGGGGAGTTAGTGGTAAGGGGAAGAAATGTTGATTATATGGATGGCAGTGTGTGTGTTGGGAAATTGGAATGCAAGGATCAATGAGGGAAGGGAGGGTGGGAAGGGGGGGAGTAAAGGGGAGGATAGTGATAGGGATGGGGGAATGGGGACAGTTCTGGCTATTGATACTTCATGTAACAACATATCAGGGGACTGGAAGGGCATGATTGAGTGGGGAGAAGACTCCATAATTTTACAACTAGATGTTAAACAACAAGTCTGGTCTGGAGGCCTAGCTGGGGGGCCCCCGGACAGAGATACGCAGAGATGGATAAGTGCAGTATTATCAACAGATGGGCTGAATGGCTAATCTAAAAGTTGTGTCATTGAATGTAGATGGAGTGCACTCACCAATAAAGAGAACAAAAGTACTGCAGGCACTCAAGAGGCAAAAGGCCGATGTGGCACTGATACAGGAAACACACTTAAGCAAAGTAGAACACCTTAAGCTGAAAAGAGATTGGGTGGGAGACATATTTTTTGCAGCATACAATGGAAGGCAAAGGGGAGTAGCCATATTAATACGGAAAGCAATTGCATTCAATATACATAAGCTGTATCAAGACCCGGAGGGGCGCTTTGTAATAGTGACAGGATCCCTGCAAGGTGTCAAAGTGGGACTGTGTAGCGTATATGCACCAAATGTGTATTCTCATAAGTTCTTTACTACTTTAATAGCTAAATTGGTAGCTTCTGATGAATATCACTTTATTGTAGGAGGGGACTTTAATGTTACGAGCGACCCCTCTATAGATTGTAAACCCCCGAGGAAGGTGGGGCGGGGACATGAAGAAAGAGGGGTGAATCTACTTATGAATGAGCTGGGGATGGTGGATATTTGGCGCCTCCAACACTTAGAAGAGCATGATTATACTTTTTTTTCACACCCTCATGGAGTTCACTCGCGCCTTGATTACCTGCTTGTATCCCACTCAGTAAGCTTAATAGTAGAAAGGACTGGAATTGGGGAGCCCGAGGTTTCTGACCACGCACCAGTGTGGGCTGAAATGCGGTGGGGGGAGAGGAAGAGACCGGCAAGGTGGCGTATGAATCCGGCTCTGTACCAGAGTAGAGAATTTAAAACTTACCTGAGGCAGAGCTGGACGGCCTATGTTGCTGAGAATGATGCTCAGTCGGTAAACCCGAGAATTTACTGGGAGGCAGCGAAGGCCGTACTCCGAGGCAAAATTATTTCTTATGTTGCCTCGCAGAACAAGCGGCGGAGCTCTCAAATTATAGAAGTATCCGGGAGATTAAGGGATGCCCGCAGAGCTCTTATTGTCTCTCCCACAGAAAATAATAGACAAGCATATGCTGAGTGTAGGAAAGCAATGCAAGATATACTGGATGCAGGAGCGTTATACAATATCAAGCTATACAAGTATAAGCTGCATCAATGGGGGAATAAAACAGGCAAGCTTTTGGCGGCTTTGGTGAGGCAGAGATCAGGGAAGCAGTATATAGGTAAGATCCGAGAAACGGGGGGAACGGTAACAACAGACCAAAGGGCAGTAGAAAGGGAATTTGTGCGCTATTACGCAGCACTTTACAAAGAGGGCCCTTTTTCAGAGGAAAAGTGTATAGAATTCCATAGAGATGTAGATCTCCCCACGCTAACTGAAAGTCAGAAAGAGATGTTGGAAGCACCACTGCAAGGGAAAGAGGTGCAACGAGTAATTAAACGCTTGCAGCTGGCCAAAGCCCCAGGACCGGACGGCCTAGGGACGGAATATTATAAAATATTGCAGGATCTACTTATCGAACCCCTCATACATATGTGCAATGAGGTGAAGGAAACGGGCGGGATGGGACCTGTACTGAACCATGCCCATATCACAGTCATACCTAAACCAGGGAAAGATAGGGAACAAGTTGGGTCTTATAGACCCATTTCATTGCTCAATCAAGATCTTAAATTGTTGGCGGCAGTGTTGGCAGATCGATTGAGTCAGGTAGTCCCCTGTCTAGTTCACCCCGATCAAGTGGGTTTTGTTAAGGGAAGATACGCGTCGGCCAATATACTGAAAGTAAGTCGAGTGCTAATTGAAGGCAGGGGGAGAGCAGGAGATGCCATTCTGGCCAGCCTGGATGCTGAGAAAGCATTCGATAAAGTAGTGTGGGAGTATCTGTTTTGGGTCCTGAGGCGCTTTGGCATACAGGGAGAATTCTTACAATGGATTAGAGCTCTGTATAGCAACCCAACCGCGCAGATTATCATAAATGACTCCCTCACGGATGCTTTCCCATTACGGGGTGGTACCCGACAGGGGTGCCCGCTGTCACCGTTATTATTTATCCTGACATTGGAACCCCTGGCGGCAAAAATACGGCAAGAATCCAGATTAACAGGGTTAAGAGTAGGGGGTGCAGAACATAGAATAAATTTGTTTGCTGACGACATGCTTCTGATGTTAGATAAGGCGTCTCAAACGCTACCTCTGGTGATGGATATTATTAAGGAATACGGGGAATTTTCAGGGCTTAGCATTAACTTTGGGAAATCAGAAGCGTTGCCCATCAGCGATCCCTGCACATGTAGGACACGCGTAGAGTTTCCTCTGATGTGGGCCCAAAGGGGCATTAAATATTTAGGGGTGTTCTTAAGTGCAGATCAGAGCTGGATCTATAAAAAGAATGTGACAGACCGAGTGGAGGAAGTAAAACGACTTTGTAGCAGGTGGAAAGACTTGCCTATAAATTTTATGGGTAGGATCGCTTTGGTCAAGATGGTAATGCTGCCTAAATTAATATATCCTTTACAAATGCTTCCCCTTTGGGTACAGAAAAGGGAGGATTGTTTGTATAGAAGTGTGATAAGTACCTTTATTTGGCGAGCGAAGCGTGCACGGATCTCCTATGTGAAACTTACTCATACTCGCAAGCAGGGAGGTCTAAAGTTACCAGATTTAAGAACATATAATGTGGCAGCATTGCTGCGGTGGATTCATGAGCTGCAGTCGGGAGAGAGTTTTTATGCCACTAGGGGCTTCTGGGAGAGTTGGTGTGGTCAGAACGATCCGTTCGCAGTGTTAGAATCATGGGTAGTGAAAGGAGCCAAAAAGATAGTAAATAACCCATATGTGGCAGCCCTACAGCGGGCCTGGAGATGGTGGAGGGGGCATGGAGGTATAGTGAGAGGAGCTAGCCCATTCCTGCCATTAACGGGCAACATGGCCTTTCCGGCAGGTCAGGGAGTGTCAGTATTTAGGGAATGGCGCGAAAAGGGTTGTAGATTTATAGGACAATTTAGGGCAACGGACGAGGAGGCTTTCCCAGCGTTCACTGAAGTTAGGGATGAATTACAATTACCGGGCTCGCAGTTCTTTGCATACCTTCAAATTAGAGACTATGTGCTGAGCGTGGAACGCAGGAGCCGGGGGCGAGTGCATTTCACGCAGCTAGACAAGTTGTTTTTGCAAATTCCGCCCAAACTTAACAGACTGTCACAATGGTGCCAGCTAATTCGGGACTCCCAGGAGGCGCTACATATTCCACAATTAGCAGAGATTTGGAGTAGGGACACAGGTGAGGAGATATCGGTGAAACGACTGGGAGCGGTTTTTGGGGGATTAAGCAAAATTACCCCGAACGCAGCTCTGCAGGACATACAATACAGGATTTTATACAGGATACACATCACTAAAGAGAGAGGCAAGATTATGGGGATGTGGGAGGACGATACTTGTAATAAGTGTGGGAAGAGTGTGGGAGGCTTCCTGCACTCATTCATGGAGTGCCCGTGCCTACATAAACTGTGGGTAGGTGCACTGGAAGTCATTGAAAAGACGCTGCAGCGCGAAATGGAGTGGAAATATTCGGCTATTCTGATGGGATGTGGGGAGTCTCTTGGACAGCAAAGACTGGGTGTAGCTCAGTGTAAATTTGTGCTGTTGGCTACATTATTAGTTAAGAAATGCATTTTACAAACTTGGGTTGATGCGTCGCCTCCATCTCTGGAACGGTGGAAGGCTCATATGAAGGAAATGGCCCAATGGGTGCATATGACATTAAAATTTACAACAGTGCTCAGTAACCGCCAGTACAAAGATATATGGGGGAGAGCACGGGACTTGCTCATGACACCAGACCCTGATTTGCAAAGTAATGGATAGCCAGAAAGGGGAAGAGGAGGGAGGGTACATGGGGGGAGGGGGGAAGTCTCACACACAAGGGTAGGGTTTAGTAAGGGGGGGGGGGGGGGGGGGGGGAAAAATAAGAAAAAGCACATGGAGATCAAATGTATAGGTTTGTAGGTGCAAAACCTGTAATGTTTTTTGTTTTTTTTTTTCCTGATTGTAATGTTTTGAGTGATGCTGAGCTGCAGGTGACAGCAGATGTTTGTATTTGTCTTCATGATGCAATAAAGAAATTTTCAAAAAAAAAAAAAAAAAAAAGACTACTACAAAATTCACAATTTTTTTATTTCACAGTTCTTTATTACTGCTCACACTCCCTCTCTTTATCATATATATTTGCTAAACTACATACATATTATCCAATAAACCTAAAGACTTCCTATACAAATTGACTTCCTATACAAATCACAAGACTCACAATAAACTAGGCTCAAAGGACACCAGTAGCCAGATCAAATCAGAGCCGCACAGAGATGTCCCTTCACCTGCTAGATAGAGAGAATACTGAGGTTCAGCTGGCTGCACAGGTCCACATATAGCAAACCTCGGAGGTTCTCTCTATCTCCACCTGCTGAGGTCTCTGGATTGATCTGTGGGCTGCCATGAAACTATTTATTAGATTTGTACCCCGTGCTTTCCCACACAACGCAGGCTCAATGCGGCTTACATAGTAATTTGAAATACAAAGTTAAGAATAGAATTTTCTATTGATTAGGTGTGGACACGCAAAGGCGGAGGAAGCTCCTGGACAGTGGGGCGATTACCTATGGGCAACTGTATTTGGCTTCTTGCCCTTTAATGATAACACAAAAGGAACCACTCTCAGAATTATTTCTTCATCCCATTTCATATGTTAATGTTGACATAAATGCAACTGCATTTTGGGAAGGAAAGAAAGAATATATAACTTGATTCAGAGTGGAGAGACCAATCTCAAAAGTCAAGTAAAGGGAATTTGAGCAACGTTTTGAAAACATGAGCTGTCTTTAGAGATATAATTTGATTACATTTATTCGTCAAGGTCAGCAAATAACTTCTTGGCTTCTTCAAAATTCCTAAAATTTGAGGGAATCAAACCTTAAAACAGTATCTTTCCGCAAAGTTACCTCATTAGTTTCAGTCAATTTGTTCTCCTTCTCCTGGAGCTTCTTGTTTTGGGACTCCATTTTCGTCTTGTATGATTTATTTATTTCAATCTGCTCCTTTAGTTTGTTCTCGGCCACCAATTCTTTTTCCTGTAGCTGTTTTATCCGAGCGAGGAGATCCTGGTTACGGTCCACCTCTCGCTGAAAAAGAAAAACCAAAGTATGAACCAATTGCATTAGTAAGAAAGGAATCTGGACCGTATCGCAACTCTGTAGCTCTTACCCCCTCCACTTATACATGAAGGAAATAACTTGTAAATAAAACAAGTGGGTTGTAGTTTTTGAAGGTGCAAGGGGATGGTTTTTTTGGGGGTGTTTGGAGAGCAAAAAAACAGAGACACACAGTTTGAAGGGAGAAATTCCCTAACTGATGTGTTTCACCAAGTAAGTTTCCATGCTACAGAAAGCCAATACTCCTTCTTCCATAGAAATTAATTGGGCCATTTTGTAAGGGAGGGGCCTTATTTCTTTGGAAACCACTACCCGCCCTCCCTCCCTCCACCCCACCCCAATCCAACGTGGTCCATTTTTTTTTTAAATTTAATATGCCTTTTTACCAGGTTTTTCTCACAAGCTAAGTTTCAACTGAATCCATTACATTTTCAGAAAGTTATTTTACAGCCAGACAGATATTCTCGATACCTTTTGTGTAATTCTTTCCCACTTCTGTGGTGCTGGAAAGGACAATATGAAAAGTAACTTACTTGACGGGGAAGAGAAATAGCCATTAGAGGAAAGACGAACTTTAGCAACTGTTGAATTTTCAGCACCTTGCAATGTTCTTTATGAGTAAACTAGTGTATTTTGAAGCCGCCCAGAAAACATTTCAGCTGCAGCTGTGCTATTTAAACTAGGTCTGCCAAAGATATGTATATGTCCCAGTAAAAACTGGAATAGCTTTCATATTGATCTCTGATTATATCCCTGCTATACATCTAACAATATTACCCCATTTTAACACTTAGAAATTCATGTGATCCCCATCAGGTGATGAAAAGAAAAATAATAGATCCCCACTGTCCTCTTCTCTCCTCCCTTCCCCCACATATCCTGGCTCCTGACGCCCATGGTACATGCATAATGATGATTGTGAATCACAAACAGCATTGTGTCATGCTCCCAGTAACATCAGACCACAGTAGTAACACAAGGCTACCGCTAAGGGATGCCACAGCCACTTGGAACCAGGTGCCAGCAAGGGCAGGAGCGACTGAGGATCTCGCGCCTGCCCAAACCCACTAGGGACTACAGATTTATTTACATAGGCCAGGGAAAGGGGAAGATGGGGAACCACATTGAGAGTTCTATGTGTGGCCCCTTTAAGATGCAGCCCGATGTAGCCCAATGCCCTCAGGACAGTAAAAAAAAAAAAAACCCAGCACTGCAGTGAACTTCACATAAAAGGTCCCTGGTACACATCACACCATAAAATGATTATTATAGGGAAAGGGAAATGGGACTAGATATACCGCCTTTCTGTGGTATTTTGCAACTACATTCAAAGCGGTTTACATATATACAGGTACTTATTTTGTACCTGGGGCAATGGAGGGTTAAGTGACTTGCCCACAGTCACAAGGAGCTGCAGTGGGAATTGAACCCAGTTCCCCAGGATCAAAGTCCGCTGCACTAACCACTAGGCTACTCCTCCACACCACTTATTGTATGGTGCGTCCAACAGGAGGAGAAAAATACCTACTGTACACCACAACCCAGTTTGGGACTCACTGATCTATCTGCAACATACAGTAAGGTTTCACCTATGTTAGAAGCTTTCATACAGGTCACGCAATGGTAGTGCCTTTCACAGCAAAGCTGCAATAGCTTCCCGAGACTGCCAAATAGATTTCTACAGCCTGAAGAGACCTCTAACTGATGGGTCAAATGCAATGGTCATGCTGAACTTGACAAAAAGTTGGCCCTATCACTGGTAGGCTCAATACAGAAAAAAAATTGAGCTGTCATTCATCGTAATCCCACGTTTCACGCTTTTAAACCCTACAATTTCAGGACTACTTAATAGCACAGGTTCATAGGATTGAATTCACAAAGCAAAACAAACAAACAAAAAAAAACATTACTCAACATACCTCATAATTTCTAGCATTAGTATTCGCTGCCTTCTCCAGCTCAATGCGAGCTCGTTTATGGCTAAGCTCCATCTGCATTTTCTCTCGTTCCGCCTGCACGAGTTGAGATTTTGAACGGATCTTCTCTTCTTGTTCTTCCAACTAACCAGATCAAGAACGTGTAGACACAGAAAGAGGGTAAAGGTAAATAGAGAATCAGTAACAGAAGGCAAATCTTTATAAAGGACCAAGGTTGGCCCCATCAGAACCCATTTTGCATAGCAGTTTCTATTTTAAACACAAATGTAATATTGGTGGTGCTTCAGATTGAATACTAGCCTTAAAGACTTTTTTATGTTTAAATCTTTTTTAATTAATAGAAATCCATAAAACACATACACAGTATAATGTCAAGCATTCCATGCTAATACACATGTAGCTGCCATTCTTCCTGTGGTCTCAAGTAGCTTTAACACTAATAATGAACAATTTGTATGGAAATCAATGTGTCTCATAACATCCACAAATGCAAGACCATATTTGACAGATGGGACAACATTATATCCTCAAAACTTTCATTTTTCTCCCCATGTTCCCCCCCTCCCCTTCCATCCCAATCCTCCTTGCCTTCTAAACGTCAATTCCCCTCCCCCCATTCCTCTTCCTCACCCCCTCCCTGCCCTCCCACTCAAATCCTAATCTCAATTAACCGGAGTGCGAGCTTCTTAGCCTCCTTCCCTCTTGTTAAAACGCCTCAAGATGGAGTTTACAAATTATTAATAGAACTCCTACCTCTCGGACTCATTATCTATATTCATGTGCTGTATCTCTTAACTTTTGTAATTCATGGAAGCCACATTGTGTCTGCATTTGTGGGAAAATGTGGGGTAGAAATGAACCGTAAATAAATAAATAATCTATATTAATAATTTTCACCTCAAACATTCTGAACCTCACTCTGTGGCAGGGAAACCCTGGAGCCCTGCACTTAGGCTGTCACCACTCACCACTCACTGTCACTCATGCACCACTCTCACTGATAGACCCACCCACAGCCACGCCCCTTCCGCACATAATTACCTACCTCAACGTTCTAATGAAGCTGCAACTTCCGGTTTGTGAGGTGCCAGAGATCGGAATTTTGCCCCATTACTATTTGCCCCGCCCTCGCGTCAAACGTGATGACGTTGAGGGCGGAGCTATGATACGACCAATCGCATCGCTCCGCCCCCAATGTCATCACGTTTGACGCGAGGGCGGGGCATACATCCATGTACTAAGCGACGACGATTGAAGGGAGTAAGCCAGGCAGGCTGTAGGTCACAAACAGCGAGGGAGCCAGCCAGCCAGCCACTCTCTACATCATGGGGCGGGTCGCCGGGCGGGGCGCCCACAATCACAACCACCACCACCCTGAAGCACAGAGGGTAAGTCCAGCATCAAGGGGAGGGGGATGGGAAAGAAAGCGCCTTGCTAGCGCCCGTTTCATTGGCCTCAGAAACGGGCCTTTCTTACTAGTTTGTAAATAAGAATTCCAAATGGTCAAAAACTGTTTCTTACGTCTTCAAGTGCCTTTCGCATCTCGATCTTCCCAAGCCATCAATTGATGTATCTGGTTCCGCCAATGCCCAAAAGCGGGAGTCTCCGACCCCACCCAATACTGAAGAATTGTTTTCCGGGCCACCAGGCACAATTTCCTACACAGCAGCCGTCCAGGCCCTCTTAAGATGCGAAATGCTCCAGGCACATCTACAAGTAATTGTTCCAACAGATACACCAGAAAACGTACCACCTGTCCCCAGAAACGTTGAACTTTCGGACAAGCCCAAAATGCATGACAGTATGTCTGTCTAGGATGACCTTATTTGGAGCACTGCGAATGCAGGCCCCCTTCCACATGCGCTAGACACCTTAGTGAATAATTAGTTATCTTGACAATTTCCAGTATTGTTTTAACCCTTACCTACACTTCCGTCATAAAAATAACACACAGACTATTGGTGAACTCTGAATGTTACTTAAATTAAACAGCTCATCAAACCAATACATTTTTTTGTTATTGTTTTAGCTGAATTCATCTACAATCTATGTCACATTAACACTCACTTTAAATGCAAAAGGGAAAAAGGTCCCTTTCAGAACTGAAAATAAGTCATCCTTTAATTATGTTTATTTATTGGTGCATTTTTACCCCACATTTTCCCACATGAGCAGGCGCAATGTGGCTTACATTAAATCAAGAGGATACAATACATTGATGGCAAAGAATCAAAATGTGACAGGAGGGGAAGGTACATGAGATGACACGGGGTAAATATCAGGGGTGAAGAGCCAACAAGCGTGAGAGGTTAAACATCGGAGTTGCCAGCGGAATAAGCCTTGTCGAATAAGAATGTTTTTAAGGACTTCTTAAACAGTTGGTGGTCGATGAGCTCTTTAAGTGGTTTTGGTGATGGAAATGAAAACAGTAACTGAATTCAAACATGCGTGGGATAAACATAAAGGAATCCTGTTCAGAAGGAATGGATCCTCAGGAGCTTAGCTGAGATTGGGTGGCAGAGCCAGTGGTGGGAGGCGGGGCTGGTGGTTGGGAGGCAGGGAAAATGCTGGACAGACTTATACGGTCTGTGCCAGAGCTGGTGGTTGGGAGGTGGGGATAGTGCTGGGCAGACTTGTATGGTCTGTGCCCTGAAGAGGACAGGTACAAATCAAGGTAGGGTATACACAAAAAGTAGCACATATGAGTTTATCTTGTTGGGCAGACTGGATGGACCGTGCAGGTCTTTTTCTGCCGTCATCTACTATGTTACTATGTTATTCCAGGATTTTGGACTGATGTAGGGGAAGGACGAAGCGTAAAGGGTCTTGTATTTAACATTCCGGCAGGTGGGGTAATGTAGATTGAGGTAGGTCCTTGCAGTTCTTAGGGCGTTTCGAGATGGTAGATCGATTAGATTGAGCATGTAATCAGGTGCATCTCCATAAATTATCTTGTGTGTAAGTGAGCAGATTTTAAATGTAATACGGTCTTTGACAGGGAGCCAGTGTAGTTGAAAGCGTAGTGGTTGAGCTGGTGGAACAAAGCGAGATTTCCCCAGTATTAGTCTTGCAGTCGTGTTTTGAGCTATCTGAAGCCGTTTCAGAATATAGTCCCTGCAACCAGGGGCGTAGCTACGGGTGGGCCTGGGTGGGCCCAGGCCCACCCAATTCCAGCCCAGGCCCGCCCAGCGCCAGCTCCCATTGCCGGCCACTGCTGCTTTTCCTGATGAGCAGCAGGGCCGGCGCGCGGCGCTACAAAAAGAAGCGCTCAGCTGACTGAGCTGAGCGCCAACGCGTCGCTAAGGACAAGAAAAAATGTTTTTAAAAAAATGCGGCACCGCAGGCAGCCTCGAAGCATTGGCTGCTGGCTCTGTGCAGGCTCCTCCCGTCTCTTACATCACTGCCCCTGTAGCGAAGCAGGGGCAGTGACGTAAGAGACGGAAGGAGCCTGCAGAGCCAGCAGCCAATGCTTCGAGGCTGCCTGCAGTGCCGCGTTTTTTTTAAAACATTTTTTCTCGTCGGGTTAGCGACGCGTTGGCGCTCAGCTCAGTCAGCTGAGCGCTTCTTCTTTTTGTAGCGCCAGCCCTGCTGCTCATCAGGAAAAGCAGCAGTGGCCGGCAATGGGAGCTGGGGCTGGTGGGCCTGAATGGGAGAGGGAAAATGGATGGCAGGATGGGGAGAAAGAGGAAAAATGGAAGGATGGGGAGAGAAAGAGGGAAAACAGATGGGAGGATGGCAGAGAAAGAGGGAAAATGGAAGGATGGGGAGAGAAAGAGGGAAAACAGATGGAAGGATGGGGAGAGAAAGAGGGAAAATGGAAGGATGGGGAGAGAAAGAGGGAAAATGGAAGGATGTGGAGAGAAAGAGGGAAAACAGATGGGAGGATGGCAGAGAAAGAGGGGAGATGGATGAAAGGATGCACAGAAAAAGGGGAGAGTGGAAGGATGTGGAGAGAGAAGGGACACTGAACAGAAAAGGGTAGAGAGATAGACACTGGTTAGAAGGAGGGAGAGAGACAGATGGAAGGATCAGGAGAGAGGGTAGATGGGTGGAAGGATGGGGAGAGAAAGAGGGAAGACGCTGGATGGAAAGGTAGGGAGAAAGGTGACACTGGATGGAAGGATGCAGAAAGAAAGAGGGGAGACTATTGGAAGGATGGGGAGAGAGAGGGGAGACACTGGAAGGATGGGGAGAGAAAGAGGAGAGCTGCTGCATGGAAAGGGGGAGTAGTGAAAGATTGGAGAATAAGAGGAAGGGGCATGGGGAGAACAAGGGTGAGAAAAAGATGAAAAGCCATAAGTAGATGAAGGAAATTAAAGAATGGATAGTAAGAATGAATTAAATCTGGACACAGAGAGAGGCAGAAAAATATTGAAGAAAGCAAAGAAAAAGGAGAGAAAAATGACAAATGGCCAGGAAACCCTGGCAGAAGAGTCAAGCGAAAACGAAGGAAAGCAGAATCTAGAGACTGGGAGCAACACAATGAGAAAAAGTAAATGGCCATACAACAAAGGTAAAGAAAATAATTTTATTTTTAATTTAGGATAAAGTAATATGGTGTTAATAAAGTTTCAGAGACCAATACTTCCTTCCTTAGGTCAGGAGAGGATACCGTAACAGCATTATACTGACCTGAGGCAGGAGGTTTTGGCCTCTGAAAGCTCACTGAAAAGGGTGTTAAGGCTATTAAATAAATTGTCTGAAATCTGATGCACTGAAAAGCAGCACTTTACCCTGTGTGACAAATGCATCTGAGTGTGACTACATTTTGCTGGGGGGGGGGGGGGGGGGGGGGGTAGAGAGAAAATTTTGTGCCCACCCACTTTGGGTTCAGGCCCACCCAAAATTGGCAGTCTGGCTACGCCACTGCCTGCAACCAGCATAGATCCCGCTACAGTAGTCGATATGAGATAGGACCAGCCAGTGAACAAGGGTACAGAAAAGCTCCCTTGTTATGAAATGCCTGATACGCTTCAGTCTCCACACTGCATGGAACATTCTCTTTGGGATGATTTGCACTTGATTGTCCAGGTGTAAGTGGTTATCCAACACAACACCAAGGATTCTCAGGCTATTTGAGATCGAAAGTTTGTAGTCCTTAATGGTGATTGTGCTTTGAACTACTTTATTGTACCGGGACAAAAGGATTAGACATTGAGTTTTGTCTTAAGTTTAAACAGAAACGCCTTTGCCCAGAAATCCATGATGGAAAAACTGGCGTCTATTGTATCGGAGATTTCGGCTAGTGTTGACTTGAAAGGGCTATAGATGGTCACATCGTCCGCATAAATGAATGGGTTAAGGCCAAGCTTAGATAATGCTTTTGCTAGCGGAATCAGCATAACATTGAAAAGGGTTGGAGAAAGGGGTGAGCCTTGAGGTACCCCACAATAGGCTTGCCAAGGTGCAGAAATTATGGACTTAGCTTTGACTTGGTAGGTACGAGAGGATAGGAAACCCTTGAGCCAGTTTAGCACGTTCCCACTTATACCGAATGTGTCCAGCAGGTAGATTAAAAGCTCATGATCCACCATGTCGAACGCGCTGGACATGTCAAATTGGAGTAATAAGATTTTGTTCCCAGTGGATATTTCTATTTTAAAATTAGTCAGAAGGGTAACCAGTACTGTTTTGGTACTGTACTGCAGATGGAACCACGATTGAGAGCAATGTAGAATGTCAAAATTCTTCATGTAGTCAGGTAGCTGAATATTGACCAAACTTTCCATTGTTTTAATAAGTAATGGGATGGATGCTACTGGCCGATAATTTTAAATGACATCAACATTTATTTTTGGGTTCTTGGGAATTGCTTATAAGGAAAAAGACCCTGTTCGAGCATGAAGTTTAGATAAGAGGTAAAATCAACGATGAAGCATTCTGGTGCAGATTTTAACAGACGACTAGGGCATATATCCAGACCCCAATGTTTCTTAGAGAACTTGGATAGCACTCTTGCTACATTATCAACGGTTACACTGCTAAAGGCGGTCCAGCTGCGGTCTGCTGGGCTTCGGTCTGGGGGCGAGTCCAGTGTTATGAGGAAGTCCTCGACGACAGCAGTAATATGTTTGCGTGGACACAGTTCTGCTTGTACCAAGGAACGAATTCAAGAGTCGTTGAAGTTTTTTAGCGTCCTTGCCAGCTGACTTAAGTTTTTCCGAAGAGTATATCGCTCCAGAGCTGCCAAGTTACCCATTCCAGGAGAGAGACATTTCGGCCGGTTCTGGTTTTAAACTTACAGCCCAAAGCAGTGTAGTAGTGCAGAGCTGCAGGTCCCATAATGCACCAAGATGAGTTTGGCAGAAATCCAGGACTGGCCAAAAAGTCTCCCTCCTGGAATGGGCAACTTGGCAACTTTGTCACTCATAAGTACATAAGTAGTGCCATACTGGGAAAGACCAAAGGTCCATCTAGCCCAGCATCCTGTCACCGACAGTGGCCAATCCAGGTCAAGGGCACCTGGCACGCTCCCCAAACGTAAAAACATTCCAGACAAGTTATACCTAAAAATGCAGAATTTTTCCAAGTCCATTTAATAGCGGTCTATGGACTTGTCCTTTAGGAATCTATCTAACCCCTTTTTAAACTCCGTCAAGCTAACCGCCCGTACCACGTTCTCCGGCAACGAATTCCAGAGTCTAATTACACGTTGGGTGAAGAAAAATTTTCTCCGATTCGTTTTAAATTTACCACACTGTAGCTTCAACTCATGCCCTCTAGTCCTAGTATTTTTGGATAGCGTGAACAGTCGCTTCACATCCACCCGATCCATTCCACTCATTATTTTATACACTTCTATCATATCTCCCCTCAGCCGTCTCTTCTCCAAGCTGAAAAGCCCTAGCCTTCTCAGCCTCTCTTCATAGGAAAGTCGTCCCATCTCTTTTACCCTTAAACTATAGGATGAAAGAAGGTAGCTTTGGAGAAAAAAAAAAACCAGCTCACCTGCAGCTTCTGTAAGTACTGCTGTTGCAGAGAACTACCAGAGAAGGTGGGAGTAACCAGGCTGGATGACATCCCTTCAGATCGTTGAGAAATAAAGGTATTGAACGATTTCAGGGTGGAAAAGACAGTAGTATTGTCCTCTATATCCTCCATGATGACTTTAGCCTCAGAAGCAGAAGGATCTGAAAAATAACATGAAAACCACCTTCAAATACACCGCTCACCAGACAAATCTCTCTTGTCGTCCCCCTTCTCCTCCACCGCTAACTCCAGGCTTCGTCCCTTTTCCCTCGCGGCACCCTATGCCTGAAATAAACTTTCTGAGCCCGTACCTCTCGCTCCATCTCTACCTGTTTTCAAATCTATGCTGAAAACCCACCTTTTCACCAGTGCTTTTAGCTCCTAGCTACTACTACTCAATTGCCTCCCCCTTGTTCCTTTCTCACCCAGTACTTCCCTCGCCCTTGTCTTGTCTGTGTTTTTAGATTGTAAGCTCTATAGAGCAGGGACTGTCTCTCTATGTCAGGTGTTCAGCGCTGCATGCGTCTGGTAGCGCTATACAAATGTTAATAATAATAATAACAAATGCATCACCATAACATTTTAAATTCTACGAAAATGTAAAACTGCAAAGGACTATAAACCTTAAAAGTCCAGAACAGAGAGAGCAAGTCACACGCATTTTACCACTTTCACACGCACACACATTCTGGGACCATCCTGCATTCCTCTCTCTCTCCCCCCCCCCCCCCCAGTCTACCCTCTCTTCCCAGTCAAGCATGTCTGCCCCCCATCCACGACGCACCGCTGCCTCAATTTCAAACTTCTTCCCCCATCCCATTCCTACCTTCAATCAGCGGCCGCCAGTGCCACCATCCCCGGCGCCAATTTCCTTCTCTAGCGCCCCGCCCCCTCCGACGCAACTTCAGCCACGTTCCGCCCTACCGGAATTTGTGTTAAAGCTCGGAGGGGAGC
The DNA here is from genome assembly GCF_901765095.1 of Microcaecilia unicolor. NCBI lineage: Eukaryota > Metazoa > Chordata > Amphibia > Gymnophiona > Siphonopidae > Microcaecilia > Microcaecilia unicolor. The sequence continues at coordinate 16,934,954 of NC_044038.1, read as the reverse complement.
AAAAAAAACCAAGGCGGTTGGATAAAAAAAAAAAAAAAACAGAGGACGGCATGACGTCGAAACGTTGAAGCCACTCAGGTAGTCTCCGTTTCCTCTCCCCGCGAGGAGCCGTCATTCTGCGTACCCTCAAAACAAAGCAAGCGAACCTCCTGCGAGCTGCTGCATCTACGTTGTCTTTCTTTATTGCTGGTAGCATTTTTATTTCATCTTACTTATATTTTCAAACATGCCGGCTTGTGCGGCATACGGATGTACACAGAGGAAGTATAATAACGGAATAACGTTTCATAAGTACAGTTGTAAATTGTTACAAATCGTAATCAGTGTGTCATTTGGAGAAGCTGGTTATAGAGAGTCGCTAGCACTGCTATATTCGTGCAGAGATTTTTTTTTTTCTCCTGGTAAAGGGCCATTAAAACAAACATCATGTTATGAGAATCAGGTGCTCAACGTCAGAATTTCTATCTATTTATTATTTACATACTTACTTATGACATTTATATCCCATATCAAACATTAGAACATTTTAAATCTTTTTTTTTCCAGAGCCTAGATCAAAAAGAAAAGATGGCATGTGGGAACTTGCTCCTTTTGTTTTGTGGATTACAGTGGTATATTATAAAAACGTACTTGATATTTTTTTATTACTACTATTCAAAAGACAAATATTTAATTCTGTACTTATTTATTTGTATTTATTAACTGCCTTTATGAAGAGATTCACCCAAGGTGGTGGTAAACAGCAGGTATAGTTTAACATAAAACTTACAATTTTGTTAACAGCATAATAAGTAAAATAACCAATAATAAACTAAATGCAATCAATGAGGTAAACTTGAAAACAGTAAATTTAAACCTAATAATAGAACTATGATGAATCAGTATCAAAAATATACACATTTAACAGCACTGGAATTCAAATACCAGAGACATAATACAGGGGGGTCTTCTACTAGTGGAGGAGTAGTTTAGGGGTTAGAACACCAGCCTTGATATCCAGAGGTGGCCAGTTCAAATCCCACTGCTCTCCATTTTAATTCTCCTTCTTACCTACAAATGCACTCAGTCTGCTGCCCCTCACTACCTTTCTACCCTAATCTCCCCTTATGTTCCCACCCGAAACCTCGGTTTACAGGACAAATCCCTCCTCTCAGTACCCTTCTCCACCACCGCCAACTCCAGGCTCCGCTCATTCTGCCTCGCCTCACCCTATGCTTGGAACAACCTTCCTGAGCCCTTATGCCAAGCCCCCTCCCTGCCCATCTTCAAGTCTTTGCTTAAAGCCCACCTCTTCAATGCTGTGTTCAGCACCTAACTCTTACCGTTCAGTAAATCCAGACTGCCCCTATCGGACTGACTGTTCACTTGTATTTTAGATTGTAAGCTCCTTGAGCAGGGACTGTCCCTCTATGTTAAATTGTACAGCGCTGCATAACCCTAGTAGCGCTTTAGAAATGTTAAGTAGTAGTAGTAGTAGTAAGTAGTAATTCCCTCCCCACCCCCTGCTACCTCCCCAAGTGTATCTCATACTATACCCAACTGTTTTGGATGTACTAAAACAGCAAGCTCTGCCTACTGGCTTCAGCCAATATAATGGACTAGATAGGCTCACCCTCACTCCGATTTTCATACAATCTCCTTGGTGATATCAAAGAAAAGTTGTAACTTGTCTTGAAGGTGGGATGCGGGGGCAGGGAGTTTGAAGATAAGAGAGAGATGATATTGGGCCTGGGGCTGTTGTGCTTGAGTTGTTGAGTGTGCATTGTTCTGCTTTACCTCACGTTCATACCTTGAGTCCCTGTGTTGGCGCTGTCCGGGAGCTGCCCGGATACACTTGGAAATGTCCCGAGCCACAGTTTGCCGATAGGCCATGTGCATGTCCAGTAAAGAATAGCACAAGCCTGTGAAGGGCCTCTCAGACTCCTACAGTGCACTCAAGTTTACCAACACATGCATTGACTCCCACATGTATCACCTTAGAATATGTAAATACAAGACTTTGTTTTCTCTGTAGTTTTATTTTACTGTCATTGTAATTTGGAAAGAGTATTTTTTCCTTTTAACCACTTTGAATAGAAGTTGAATAGAATTCCGGTAACGGAATTCAAATATGCGTGGGATATGCATAAAGGAATCCTATGCAGTAGGAATGGATCCTCAGAAGCTTAGCCGAAATTGGGTGGCGGAGCAGGTGGGGGAAGAGAAGTTGGTGGTTGGGAGGCGAGGATAGTGGAGGGCAGACTTATACGGTCTGTGCCAGAGCCGGTGATGGGAGGCGGGACTGGTGGTTGGGAGGCGGGAAATACTGCTGGGCAGACTTGTACGGTCTGTGCCCTGAAAAAGGCAGGTACAAATCAAGGTAAGGTATACACATGAGTTTATCTTGTTGGGCAGACTGGATGGACCATGCAGGTCTTTTTCTGCCGTCATCTACTATGTTACTATGTTGAATAGAAGTCATTTAAGCGTTTTTTTTTGTGAGTCACGTTCTAAATGGGAAATGGCTTTTATAAAAAAAAATATATATACACACATGTACATGTGTAACTACACATGCTAATAGGAGCATGTATACATTTAAGATGTTTGCGTGTAGTTGTTCATAATGTCTGCATTTGGATGGAGCTGTTGTATACCTGTGTTGCTATTTTATACAATAGGTATGTGCCCGTATTAGAGCTCATTCAGATAGTTGCACTTGCCTTGAAGCAGGTGTAACTTTGTGTGGGAGATTTGTGCACTGCTGGGAATTATTGCAGCAGTTTCTCAAATAGTCAGTTTTGAATATATAAAATATAAGTTGGGGTTGATTTTGTTTTGTTGTTTTTATTTTCCCAATTAGTCCTCTGTTGTAAAGTTACTTCCCACATATATTAATTTGGCAACCCCAGTTAGGCCAATAAAAGTTATCTACATGAATAGCTGCTCTAGTCTAGTGCGTAATGTGCCGTGGTGCACTAGGCAAAGTTTCTGAAATGGAAATTGTGCATTTATTAAGTAAAACTAGGCAAAATGTTTGTGAGTCTTAAATAAGTAAACACAGTTGAATTTAAAAGAAACCTGAAATGTTTGTTTTGTAAAAGAATATTCTTTATAATCCTATTAGACCAATAGTTCTTAATCTTTCTTCTGTTGTGACACACTTGCCAGATAATATTCACCTGAGTGATACACTAAATACTACAGTTTTCAGCTGAACAAAGGGGAAAAAAAACCTATATATCATTTAATTGTTGCTAACTATGGGCTTCTTTTACAAAGCTGCGCTAGCGATTCCCACACGGCAAATGAGAGGAAGCTCATAGGAACTGAATGGGCTTCCTCTCATTTATCGCACTGAGAATTGGTAGCGCAGCTTTGTAAAAGAGGCTCTATGTGAAGGGAAATACAGATGCAATGGTGGTGACTGCCAGGGTGGAAGAGTGGCGAACTGCAACATTTTCATTCGAGACTAATAACAGAAGTAGGGACCAGTTATGGAGATTTCAAGTATTCTCTTGCTCTCAACTTTCTCCAACCTGCAGTACAGGTGGTTGTTAAAAGCACAAGCATGCTGTCTGTTGTATTTTCAGTGACTAACCATAGTGTTTGACCAGTCTGCACCAAGAGGTCATGTCCCTTCCTGACCAGCAGATGGAGGTAGAGAAATACTAAAGGATTCCAGTAAGCACCAGCTCTCATACAGGTGATGAAGTCAGAGAATCTGAACTTTTCTAGTGACATCATCAGTATGAGGGATAGTATACATATATATATTTTTTTTATTACATTTGTACCCCGCACTTTCCCACTCATGGCAGGCTCAATGCGGCTTACATATTATATACAGGTACTTATTTGTACCTGGGGCAATGGAGGGTTAAGTGACTTGCCCAGAGTCACAAGGAGCGGCCTGTGCCTAATATATATTATATCTTGTCCGTTATCATTATGTTTTATCTATTTATCCACTTCCAATCCTACATGATATACTTATGCACCTTTATTTGCAACAATTCTGAAATTATTATTCCGCTAATATGATTGCCATGATATTCTTATGCACCATATCTATATTCTGAAATTCTTATTCTATTAATGTGAATGTCATTGTAACATTTTGTAAGCCACATTGAACCTGCAAATAGGTGGGAAAATGTGGGCTACAAGTGCAGTAAATAAATAAATAAATAGTGCTTATTAAAATGTTTCAGTATTTCTCTGCCTCCAGCAGCTGGTAAGGTTGGATTGGTGCTGAAGGTAGGAGAGTAGGATTGATCCACTGGGAGGCAAGATCAGGCCTACTGGCCTCTGGGGCACAGCTCAGTAAATTTCCCTTTCAGAGATACATTCTCTTTGAGGAAGCATTGGAGAATCTGGCGAGGGACCTGCAGAAGGTGAAGCCTCAGCAGCTGCCAGAGGACCATTGGCTCATGACTGTGAGATTGGGGGAGATGGTGTCAGGGTAGGAGGTTGGGTTGTAGATCTAATGAACCAGAGGCTGAAAAGTGTGTCCAACCACACCTGCTGGAGGCACAAAATACTGAGGAGCTAGATTGGACGCCAAGAAAGATAGGGCTCAGCTCAGTTCTCTACCGGCACCTGCTAGTTGGACACAACTCTCGCATGGGTTCTGGAATAGTCGGGAGCTACGTAGTGGAAGCGCTTTTTATTACACATTAGTACTAATAAGACAGCCTGTCTCAAAATGATAGTAAACACAGAGAATGAGGTAGGAAGTCTTTTCTGTTGGTAGGGCCAGACCTCCCTTCCAGTCACAGAGTTACACTTCTGCTCCACAGTTTGCTATTCTCCTTGGCCTCTGCCTCCCCCTCCACTGACAGAAGCAGATGGCAGCCTGGATTTGACAAACAACTGCTGCCAGTTATGTAGAGTGCGATATTAAAGTGTTCAGGATCAAGAAACAATATAAAATTTAAAATTCCATATAAACAAATTAACGTAGTAGCAGTAAAACAAAACAAAACAATAAAGAACACAAATATACATGTCCCTCACTAGTTAAGGCCATGATACACCGTCTTAATATTTATTTATTTGTTACATTTGTATCCCACCTATTTGTAGGCTCAATGTGGCTTACATAGTACCGGAGAGGCCTTGCAGGCTCCAGTGTGAACAAATACAGGGTGTCTCTAGTGCTCTTTTTGGTAAGATTTTGCCAGGAAGTAGGTCTCAGCAGACTCTTTCCTACTAGCCTGTGGTTTCACAGTCTTCACATCCTGGAAAACCTGCACCAGCCTGTTTCGCAGAACACTGCTTTTCCCTCCATCCCACAGTTTGCATAGAAGGGTACCACCAGGACTAAGAATACTCTGGGCCAGATCAAGAAGTGACAGACACATAGAAACAAGTCTCTGGTGGTCTAGGTCTCGAATCCCACAGGCATTGGGTGCCATATCACTCAAGATGACATCAGCCTTCCCTGCTGGAAGCCTGTCTTTGATTTTCATGTGGGTGCTTGAATCAGTCACGTCAGCATTGGATAAGAAGACTGCCCCCTCCAAAGGCGAGAAGTGAAGAAGGTCCACCCCCATTACAAAACCAACAGGACATTCTGGATCTGTCAGTGGTAGAAAGAAAGAATTATTGAATTAAAAAACAAACAAAAAACAAACGTCCAAAACTAGACAATTCTCAGATCATCCACAAGACACAACCTGCAAACTCTTCCTCTGACAAAGTTATGTATAAATTGGATTTTAACAAGCTCAGATGTATTAAATCTTAGATCAGTCCAGGGGTGGGCATCCATGGTCCTTGAGGGCCACAAGCCAGTCAGGTGTTCCCAGTGGCGTACCAAGGGGGGGGGGGGGGGGGCGGTCCGCCCCGGGTGCACACCGCTGGGGGGGGTGCCGCGGCGCGCGCCTGTCAGCTGAGTTCTCTGACTTCGCTAACTTCGCTGCAGCTCCCTCTGCCCCGGAACAGGTTACTTCCTGTTCCGGCCGGGGCAGAGGGAGCTGCAGCGAAATTAGCGAAGTCAGCTGACAGGCGCGCACCGCAGCACCCCCCCCCCAGCGGCGTACACCCGGGGGGGGGGTGTTGTGTCATTTTGCCGGGGGGGGGGGGGCCGCATCGGCGATCCGCCGCCAGGTGTCATGCCAGCTAGGATCGCCACTGGGTGTCCCCACTGTGAATATGCACAAGATCTGCATACAATGGAAATAGTACATACATAATTATTATGGAAATTGTGAAAACCTAGCTGAGTTGTAGCTCCTCACCCCTGGATCAGTCCTTCCAAAATAAAATCTTAATGTTTCTAACAGCAAGAGAATTCCAGCTCTTTGTGCTAGTTATTTGGATACACTGTCTTGACCAACAATTGCAGTTCTTGGACTCTTGTTGCTACACAGCTATTCAATTCTGATGCATCTAATCCTTTTTCTCATCCATTAGATGAAACATCTGAATACTGCGCTTACTTGTACCAGCAGCATTGACCCTCTGAACAGCCACTTGACTCCATGCTCCTGGAGCAGCACCACAGTCAACCACACAAAGTCCTGGGCGTAGAATGCGATATTTATCATCTATCTCCAGAAGTTTGAAAGCACTACGACAGCGATAATGCTCTTTGCGTGCTGCCTTCACAAAGGGGTCTCTCTGCTGCCGTGCCAACCAGTGCTGTTCTATTGCCGTCTTGCTTCTCTGGGACTGCACTGCCACATGGAACATTCGGAAACGAAGTGATCCAAGCATCGAGTGCTGCAAACTTTAAAACAAGATAGATGTAGTCAGGTCTATTCTTGACTAAATCAACAGAGTATAGTCAGAGTCTGATCCAGTCGGGCTTTTGCTACACATTTTGTGGCCCGGGGTAAAGACCTTGAAATGGACCCTCGATCTTAAATACTATCCATCCGATATTCAGCCAGCGGCTATTAGCGCTTTGCTGACCACTGCCAGCGTTATTCCCAGATATTCAAGGCTGGGCTTTGGCACTGAGTGTCCGTTTTTTTCTGAACCAGCTAACACATAGTTACGTCAGTGTTAAACCCCTCACTGTATAAATCAAACTGCTTAAAGATAGGACTGCTATTTATGTGGCCCAATTTAAGCTGTTTACTTATGCAATGAGGTGCTGAATATCAGCTCTTAATCCAACTCTGCCCCTGTACCGCTCACAAGTTAGCGCCAAATTCAAAAGTGGCTAACTAGTAATTTTCAGTATTAATAACTAGTTAAGTGCCGCTGAAAAACGGATAGCCAAGTACAAGCAACTTAACCAGTCAGCGGCCATTTCCAGCCAGTTTAATCATTTTGAATATTGGCAGGTATGTCTGTACCCATGGGCAAATATTTCATGCTGCAAAAAAGGTCATTCAGGTCCCCTGACAATACTTGACTTAATTCAGAGAATTTTTTCACATCCTCAGAATTTCACAGACTTAAGGCTAAAGGAAACTTAATAATGTTGCCTGGTAAACAAAAGACACTTAGAAAATGAAGACAGATAAAGATCATATGGGCTCTATCCATACTATTCCTTCTTATCTCGAGATCCTGTGTTCTTATCCTAGGCTTTCTTGAAGTTAGATACTGTCCTCATCTCCCACACCTCTGCTGGAAGGCCATTCCAACAACTTACCACCAATGAATATTCATAAGATTGACTCATGCATATTCATTATGGAAATCTTGAAAACCCGACTGGGTTGTGGCTAGGGTTACCATATGGCTCCAGAAAAAGGAGGACGAATTGAGCCAGCTGGGTTTTACTTCCATTCCTTTCAATGGAAAGCAATGGAAGTAAAACCCAGCTGGCTCAATCCGTCCTCCTTTTTTCTGGAGCCATATGGTAACCCTAGTTGTGGCCCTCAAGGACCACGATTGCCCATTCCTCTGCTATACTATCAACTGTCTATGAAGAAAAAAATGTTCAACCCAATAGAAGTTGGAAAGAATTAGCTATACATAAGGAGTAAAAAAATGTCTTATCTACAACGAAATAAATCTCCCAACATTTTAACAGAACAGGATCAAATTTGGCACAAGGGAAACCAGTGAAACGACAGAGTTTGAAAACAGACCCCCTTCAAAATGGTCCAATGCAATGCATGCAGTGGCGTAGCCACAGGTGGGCCTGGGCCCACCCAACAGCAGCACACGTATTAGCGGTAGCAGGTGGGGATCCCAAGCTCCGCTAGCAGAAGACTTCCCCCTGATGGTAATGAAAACGCTATTCTCCAGGATACCAGCACCTGCGCCTGCTCAGTTTTCAGTGCGTGCCTGCTGCAGACTGCTAAGGTGGAAAGAAGCGTTTTCCCGCCAACTGAGATTTTTGTTTTGGTGGTGGGTGAAGGGGAGAACACTAGGTGCCCACCCACTTCTTGCCTAGGCCCACCCAAAATCTGTTGTCTGGCTATGCCCCTGAATGCATGTCCTTTGGGAGAAGCAGTTCTAGCTTCTGCAGCACAGGATCACTTACTACTAATAGCATTTATATAGCGCTACTGGATGCACGCAGCGCTGCACATTTGACATGGAGAGACAATCCCTGCTCAAAGAGCTTACAATCTAGGTAAAACAGACAGACAAGACATTACAGGCAAGGGAACTACAGGTTAAAGAGGAACAGGGGAGGAGGAGGAGGGCAATGAGTTAATTGCTGCTTTGCTTTTTTTTTTTAAACTACCTACTAGCCCCCCCCCCCCTACTAAATACCCCTCCCTCGACCTGTACCTTACCGAGTCATCGCTGCTAGTCCTGCACAAACCACCTACGAGCAATCCAAGCTGAATGATATAGATTCAGCAGGGTAGTATTTATATGAGAAGTGGCTGCATTTTAACTATGTCTTAAGTATGCACCGCCTGTGCTGCCCAAGAAGGCTAACTTCGCATTAGACATGTCCCCCGGCCGACATGCTTAACTAATCCACTGACTTCCGGGCGGCCGGCGGTCAAGATCCAGCAGTGCACCCAAGAGCGTTAGATTGAAGAGGTACAAGCCTATGTTGAAGCCAGTAGGCGTCGCTTGCTGGCTGTAGGCGGAGTCACAAGTACACCCAAAACAATAGCAAACGCTTTTTAAGAAACAATGGACTGCCTGTGCGTGATCAATCTGTAAAAAGTCAGATTAAATACAAATGGTACCAAGAATAAGGAACGACAACGTGGATGCAGCAGCTCATATATTTGTTTGCTTTGTTTTGAGTGTACGCAGAACGACGGCTGCGCAGAGAAGGGGGGACAACATACATTAACCTAAGAAGCATCAACGTTTTGACGTCATGCCATCTCCGGTTCTTAATCAAACCTCATTGGGTGCACGTGCACCCACAAAACACGCACGTTTCAGCCAAAGCGGACGCTCTGGACCGCCCCAGCCCCGCCTCCGACGCGCGCCGGTAGCCACGTGAGAGGTAGGACTGTAGCTCTACCGTGCTAGAGCACTTTACTATTAATTTATTTTAATTAGGTGGGAAAAACACAATGGATCAACATTTTACGAAGGAACCTATAAGGTCGCGATGCCTCCTGCAGTATAATTGGCTTTCGATGTTCACCTTCTAAAAGGGATAATAAGACTACTACTATTTAGCATTTCTATAGCGCTACAAGGCGTACGCAGCGCTGCACAAACATAGAAGAAAGATAGTCCCTGCTCAAAGAGCTTACAATCTAATAGACAAAAGATAAATCAAATCAATTAATGTGTACAGGAAGGAGGAGAGGAGGGTAGGTGGAGGCGAGTGGTTACGAGTCAAAAGCAATGTCAAAGACTGAGTACAGGAAAAAAAAAGAATAAAATAAAAATATGTAGCTCCCTCGACTACTGCACTAGTGTATTCATACTATGCCCTAAAGGGTCACAGCACAGATAATGAATCTTGTAACTGTTTGCACTGTTGCAGGAGAACAGCCATGCTCACTTCCAAGCTTTTCACCTTGGTACTGGTGGTTGAACCTCAGCGAATTCTCTTGGGCCTGAAGAAACGTGGATTTGGGCTGGGCCGATGGAATGGATTTGGTGGCAAAGTTCAGCCAGAGGAGACTATAGAACAGGCAGCAAAAAGGTATGGCCTTTGCTCCATAACAATTTTGCCTTTTTGAGCTGCTTTTTACATAAGGTCTTAAATAGAATAAAATAAAACGTACAAATCAGAAATAAGCAAATGTTGATAGATGACAGTATATATAAGTGAAACATCAAAGCATTTCAATGACAGTCTAACAGGGTGAGGGTGGGTTGGATTAGGTGAGAGACAGTGAGGGACAGGGAGATATGTATGGTGTTAAGAGGGTGACAAGGCAGTAGAATTCTATGGTTTATAATGGGCTAGAAAACCCAGATCTTTAAGTCCTGTTTGGTGGGTGTCAAAATATTTAATCATTCTGACTTCAAAGGTCTTAAGTTCCTGTATTGTTTTAAAGTCCCCTTTTAGTATTCTCACCATAAAATCAGGAGCGTAGCCAGACAACAAATTTTGGGTGGGCCTAGGCAAGAAGTGGGTGGGCACAAAGTATTCTCTCCCCCCCCCCCCCCCCACACACACACCCCCCCCACCAAAAAAAATATCTCAGATGGCGGGAAAATGTTTCTTTCCGCCTTGGCAGTCTGCAGCAGGGATACGCTGAAAACTGAGCATGCACAGGTGCCAGTATCGTGGAGAATAGCATTTTCATTACCATCAGGGGGAAGTCTTCAGCTAGCAGAACTTGGTATCCCCACCAGCTACCACTAAATGTGTGCTACTGTTAGGTGGGCCTGAGCCCTAGTTGGGTGGGCCCTGGCACACACAGGCCCACCTGTGGCTACGCCACTGCATAAAATCATTGGTATAGTGTTCTAGTTTTGTAAAGTGCTGTATAAAGGCATGATGCCACTGTCTAGGCCACGCTGCTGATGGCTCTTCTGGTCCCATCCCTTCTGACATGGACTTTCTGTTTCTGGTGTGGCCTAGACAGTGGCTCCAGACCTTTTATTCTGCATTTATTTTCAGTGGAAAGCAGTTTGGCTGGCAGACACCTAAGGAAGCTGCACCACTAGACAGGGTTGGGGGGGGGGGGGATTCCTTTAAAAAGGCTGTAAATAAATCCTAATAAATAAATACTGTAGACCTCTTTTCTGCTTTTGCAGAGAGCTGTGGGAGGAGAGCGGACTCACAGTGGACACTCTACAGAAGGTTGGACAAATCAAATTTGAGTTTGTTGGCAGCACAGAGTTAATGGACGTCCATATCTTCCGAGCAGACAGCTTTCATGGAGAGCCAACAGAGAGTGATGGTAGGAAGACTGGAGTTGAGTTTTCATTGGCAAAGCAAAAAATAATATACCCGTTAATACCCTTTTTGAAAGATAAAGTAGATGCCTATTTTTGGCACAGGACAACATAGGAGCCCTGTATGTCTTTATAAAATAATCTTGCAAATGCATGAGAAATTGCAGTTAAAAAGCAGCCAGGTAGACCTGCTTGGGAATAGGTGTAAATGCATACAGTGGAAGTGTGTGCATCATTTGTGACTGGTAGGGCTGCATTTCAATTAAAACTTTTAATCATGTAATTAAAGGTATTTCCCACTGCAGGTCCTTATGATTCTGGGCAAGTAAATTATCCTTCCATTGCCCCAAGTACAAAATAAGTACCTGTATATAATACGTAAACTGCTGTGATGTAACCACAGAAAAGCGGTATATCAAATCCCATCCCCCTTCCCTTCCTGATAAATCTCCCTCCCTCCCTCTCCATTATCTCTCTCTCTCCCTCCCTTCCATTCTCCCTCTTGAGCAGCACCAAACTCTTCTCATAGTTGCTGGCGCTCACCTCCTCAGCCGTAGCTTCCACTGGCAGCCCCTCCAGTTTTCCTAGTGAGGTTGCAGCTCACTCCCCACCCAGGGATCGGCATCTGCCCCCCCCCCCCCAGCCAGTCTACCTTGAAGGTGGTCTTTTGTTGGACCTCGGGATTGCACATTCGCTGCCTTCAGGCATCATATGTGCAACGCTGCCACGGTCCAACAGAAGACCACATATGAGGTAGATCAGTTGGGGGGGGGGGGGCGGATGCCAGATTGTGCTGAGGACAGGGGCTGGGAGTGGAAGAGAGCAGAAGAATGTTTGGAGGAGACAGAAGACGCTGCAATGTGCCTTTAAAAAAAAAATTGCAATTAATGATTGATGCATTAATTGCAGAGTTAACTGTGATTAACTTGCAGCTCTCATACACATTAGTCCAATTTTTGGCTGTATTAAGTGGCTGAATGTTGGCACTTACCAGTTAAATGCCAGCCAGCTGCACATACCTGGATATTTAATGTTAATACCCAGACATGGGCTGGCATTGGCTATCCAGAAATAATATTGGTAGAGGTATTCAGCATTTAAAAAAAAAAAAAAAAAAACCGCTGCCTGCCTTCGACTGATTATGTTTTGTCCCACGTGGAGAATACAGTACCTTCCTCACGTAGGAGTTAGTAAACCTGTCTGGGGCCCAACATAGATTTTCAGTGAATACGCAGAGAAAAACATGGCCGATGCACGGCTGGAACCCAGTGATTGATTTATAGACCTCCAGGTGCGTTAATAGTGTCACTTTCGGTAACTTAGGAGTCAACTTAGAGAAGATAATTTAAGCCTTTTTCAGTCTTTCTTATAGTGAATGCAGAGGACATAGACACTTGTCTCCAACCCTTTTAAATACGTTTTCTCTGCCTTGTTAATAGAAATGCGTCCTCGGTGGTTCCAGTTGGATCAGGTCCCTTTTGATCAGATGTGGCCCGATGATGTTTACTGGTTCCCCCTGATGCTCCAAAACAAGAAGTTTCTTGGCTATTTTAAGTTCCAGGGACATGACACCATCCTAGAATACACTCTGGAAGAAACAGAAGGGCTTTCCTAACAACTAGAAAGTAACACTTGCAAGAGAGGAGACCAATTACGACTCATGTGAATGCCAGTATTGTATATCTTGTGTGCACTTTGGGGGAGGGGGGGGGGCTAACTTTAGGTGACCTGTGATAGAATTAGAGCAGAGAGTGGACAACCTCGGGCCAAGGGCCACAGCCCAGTCAGGTTTTCGTGATTTCCCTAACGAATATGCATGATTTGCATGCAAGTAAATCTCATATGTATTGGGAAAATCCAACTGGATTGTGGCCCTTGAGGAGCGAGGTAGCCCACCCCTGAATTAGAAGGATAGTACTGAATATCAGTCACTAACCAGCTACATGCTTCTAAAAATATATATATACTTTTTAAATGGCATAAAACTTATTATCCTGCTGCCCAGTGAAATTAGCAGACAAAAAAAAAAAAAAAAAAAGCTTTTGACTCATCTCCTTTTATCCTTCCCTCTGTGCAAGAAAGAATTAGTGGGATCCAGCTCCCCAAGCAATCCAACCCTTCCTCCTCCTCCAGTCAAAAACATTTTGAAGGCTGCAGGGGATTCCCTGGGATCCAATGCCTTCCTCCTGCCCATACAGGGATAGAGGGGCTGGCCAAAGATTCCTTTCCCCTTCCTCTTACACCGAAAAGGAGGCTGAGACAAGGTGATCCCCTAGACAGCCTTCTAGGGCAGCCCTGCAAGTCTTTGGTTTTTGACTGAAAGGGGAAAGGTTGGAGTTCCAGGTCTTGGGATATAGGCAGAAAAAGATGACCAGGCCACAAGTGTTCCTCTTATTAATTTTTTTATTGCAGGGGAAGAGGATAAGGGCCTGTCTTTTCTTTTTAAGTTGGGCCTGCTATTTGTGTGGCCCTACAAACTGAAAAAAATAATTCCCCTGTTGTAGGGATACAGTCGGTACCCACTTCAGAATACCCCTCCTTTCATTTTTACAGCCAAAATTCTGGCTGTACACTAATTTATGAGTGATGGTAAGTTTCAGTGGGAATGACTTATGTGGCAGTGGGTGACTACTCCTAAGTCATTCTGAAAAATGCCACATTTTCCTAATAGGGCTGCACTGGGTTAGCAGGTACCTCTAGTGCCACATTACTCTGTGTGATATTCTCCTGGTAAAGTAAGTTCTTTAAAAACAAATGTGCTTTGTTAAACTTTATTATATATTTTAATACATAAGAAAAAAAGATATGTATATTGCTTATACAGGTTTTGGCAATAAAGAATTTGTAATGTTATCATTTGTAAACAGTTCAGTCAGTTAGTTGCTGTAACAAACATTCGTCTCGCAGACCACCAAGATTGAAAGTGCTTCACAGATTAGCTGACAAAAGCACAGTATTACTGGTACAGCTGTTATAGTTCCCTTAAAAGTCAGTTTCTTTAACCAGCATTTACAATCTTCAAAATAGGACATGTGCAAAAATCAAAATAACTTCTGTCACCTGCCAAGCCAGTAATCCCCATGTATGGTAAAAGGAGCTTATAAGCTGGTCCTCGGGCAGCAAAGGAATATTTTTATTCAGTCATAAGACTATTAATAAGGTTACAAAGACCCTGTCTACAGGAGGTATCCAAGATGGCTGCTAGCGGACAGTAGCACGTCACTCTCTCTCAACATTTGGGCTGCTTTGTCTCTAGAATGTTCTTTCGATTCATGGCTAAAACAAAAGAGATATTAGCGCCCAACTACTGAGACCTGCATTTTTCTGGTTATGAGGGAGGGTCTGGGGGGATAAAACCAGGATGTACTGCCTTCTTCTCCCAGCCGAAACTTAGAGCAGCCTTTCAAATGTTTAAGATCTTACCTGACCAGACAAAGTACCTGAGTCTGGCAATGTCCCAGGTAGTGAACATTCACTCCAGTAGGGGGCCAGTTGTCAAGATAAGAATCATATAAGATGCTGCATCTGGCATTGGAGGGGGGAGCCACAGTGGTTCAGTCTGAAGAGGTATTGGGCTTGGTGACTTCAATGAGGTCATCAAGCAGAGTGGTTGGGGAGCTGCAGAAGATCTACTGCCTTGAATCTTTTATCTGTGAAAGAGCTAAAGTTGCAGAAATACCGGTGTGATGAAGTAAAGCTTTCTATGAATAATTTTTTGTCTTCCGACGAGTTGTCAACTTAATACTAACAGCTCTCACACCCAAGGTTTGCTAGAAACTTCATCTTTATTGGTGGAAGAAAATGTTTTTTTCTTCTAATCCCAGGTCGTTCAAAACTCTAATTAGACACATCAGATAAGCAGGAAAGTTTGGCACCAAAATGTTCTTATCAAGAGAGCTTCCTATAGCGTGGAAGGGAATCCATTGGATGCCTTGCTTCCATCAGTTTACAGATTATAATCTGTGGCCACCTTGAAGTTCCCAATCTGGTGGTTAAGGCTGAAGAGCAGGGATTGAACCATGGCCAAGGTGGAAGGGAAAAGTTTTATTTTGAAACAGTGTTCTCTATTCAATAAGAATGTTCACATTTGTCTAAGCCAGAAATGATATTTTATCATATAAAATGGAAAATACAGACAACTTTGAAGAAAAGGAATATAAAGGATTACATAATTTTCCTCAAGCCACCATGGTTACTCCAAGAGATATGTTTGAGTTATATGAAGAACATTCCATAGACAGCTTTTCCAGCTCTAGAGGCTGTATATGAATTTCCATTTAGCATGAATAGAATAATATGACAAGAAAGGAGAAAATGGGAATGCTGAGACTAACTTGGACCTTTCAGCAAATCTGTTACCAGAAAATAAAGATTCTGTTACACCGGTGCTTGCTCTTCTTTCAGGGTCAGAGCTGGATTGGCTATGTCAAGTGTTTTTCCTAGACATAAAAACATTTCTAGGACACTCTGTTAGGCTCTACTCAGATGAAAGCGTTGGCGACTCAGAATGCAAAGGAGGGAGTTTTTAGCTTTAAAAACTAGTGTTAGAGTAATGGGTGTCCTTTAATTTGTACACTATGCTTGCAACCATAAGATAAGTTAGCAGCAGAAGAGAGAGCTTTTCTTTGAGCCAGAGCAGTTATCTGATTTGTGATTGTCCACTCCAAGGAAGTTGTTTTAGCTAGATCAGATTCTAAATTTTTTTTTTTTTTTTAAAGCTAATTATTTGTTGATCGGTCAGGCTTAGTGAAGGAAGATGCTCGAGTCCGTTGCATGTTTTAATTTGTTTCCTTCTTGGATTTCTTAATTGAGAACTTGCACTGAAAAGATGCAGGAGGGCATCTCCGTATACATGCTACAAATGTACATATGCTTAGTAGATTAGTTACCAGTCAGTTATGGATTCTGAGATTAGGGTACAGTCTTTCAATATGTAGGACACAGATTTATTTTGTAACTCAAATATATTCACTTTCCCAGGCAAAGCCTGTAGCTTATTAGCTTAAACATGATAAATTTTCAGGTAGATGATGTGGGTTCTGAAGTCCCTCTGTAGCTCCTGTGTTTGAGGGAGAGAGAGAACCCTGTTTTAAAGCCCCTCCCCACCCCTATGAAAGTGTTATGGGAAGCTGCCAGTTATCAGGCATTAAATAAATTTTTGTTTTGAATTTTGTTCCCCCGTTTGGCCCCATTTTAACACTTGTCACAGAGAATGATGAAACCAACACAGTAGACAAACCCCACCCCAATATAAAACATAAAGGCAGCGCATTCGTTTTGCATGGGTTTTCAGCCTAAGAGGAAGCCCACATCGGAGGAGGAGGGGGCAGGAGGTAGTGGCCATAGGCACGGTGGAGATCTAGAGAGAAGCAAAGCAACCCAACCCTAATTTGGAAATCACTGCATTAGATGTTACGGGCTGTCTTCAACTGCAGAAGCTTTAAGAATGGAGGGAAACCAGAGCCACACTTGAAATTCAAATGCCAAGATTCATATACTTCTGCCACTGCCTTAGTCCTCCTCCCACCTTTGGTACCTCAGTATTAAAGGGTAGGGCTAATAAAGTGGTAAAGTTGGGTGGGCAGAAAGCATGATGCTCCCCGTCCTCAAAACATTTGGCTCACCAATATTTGCAGATTAATAAAGTCTGTTTCTGTAAATGCATCTTGCATACAACCAGCATCGCTGATGTCTTATTTTCTCAGCTCAATGTTGCAAACCACAATGCACTTAAAAAAAAAAAAAAAAAAGGATTCTGAAATGCTAGTGGCTAAAGCTGAGCATGCAGGGGCAAGGTAAGCCCACTTTCAGTTTGGAATCTTTAGCATGTTGCTTTACAAAAATATATGTTCTTGTAGCAGATTTTTAACTGGATCTGCCAGCCTCTTGCATTGTCTGAGACAGCTAACTTGAGCCTTATCCAGTAGTGACCTAATGCACAGAGACACTTAAGACCATGTAGGATTCTTTACTCATACTACAAAGCATGAACTGGGAATGAGGCTTCATTTATAGTCACCCAGAGCAACCCAAGATTTGTGCTTCATTTAAACCATGGAGAATGGCTGCAGGTTCAGAGCTCTAAGTCGATTCTGTGCTCTATATGCAGTTGCCTGTTTTTATGTCTAAGAGAAGCCCAAATCTGGCCGTGACAGTTGTTGATTTGGACTATGCTAGTACATAAATACTTGCAGGAACAATTATGTGTGCAAAGCTATATCATAACCAGAAGGCAGCTCTCAAAAAGGACAACCAGTTTACACAGAATAGATCAGCTAGCATTTTAAGGAGGACGTTTGGGCCCTGAGAGGTTGGTGATGGTAATGTAATTTTTCATCAGTTTCAAATGAACTCCAAGAGCGGTTAATACTGGCTATAAGAAAAAACAAAATCAGAAACTAGTTTCACTAATCACACAGTCCACATAGCTTAGTGCTTTTGCAATAGTGCTGAGCCTGATGTGGGCTGCCAAAGGATTATAATGTGCGTCAATCAGTCTATTGCACTGGACTACAGTATATAATTCAAAGATTGCATTTTGCCTATTTAGTGTGACAGCACTCAGGTTTGCTCAGATCATAACACTGAAAGAAAGTTCTATTCAAAGTAATGATGCAGAAAGACATTAGAGAAATGTCTCTTTTTAAACACCAAATCCCACTGTGATTTAGCAATCTTAATATTCCAAGATCATATCAAATTGTAACAGTCTGGAATAAAGCCATCCCTGTAGCCTCTGACTATGCAAAACTACAGGTGTCGCTTTATATAGTTTGAGATTTTTAATAGTTATCTGGCTGTAGTTATAGAAAATGGGGAAGGTTAGAGCCTTTTAATACTAGTCAGATACCTCAAAGTCATGTATAGTATTTGAGAAGCGCCTATAGGCACAGAACTTTCCCTTCCCCTTTTTACTGCCATATCTGTTTTATGTAGACACTTAATTACGCAGTTATTTGCCATAAGCCACAGACAAGTGTGGAGGAGGGGTATGTGTGCGTGAGAGACCGGAATATTAAGATGCTGGCACAGAGATGTCCGGGACAGGATCCTCTTGCCACTAGTGCGTCTTCAAACACTTGCGACAGTATTATTCCTGCTAGAGTCACTTAGCTCTTGCCTCTTAAACATTTGAGAATTATATAAAAAATATAGCTCTAGAGTTACATTGTGCTATTCCAGTAGTCGGGATTGTCTGATGCGATTTCCAGTCTTTTACTCTGAAGGTTGCAAAAGAAACCTTCAGCAGCAGATAGAAAAGGTGGCTGCGCATGAAGAACAAGTGGGGGATATTTTCAGTCCTGACACAATCAGCTGCCACGCTAGTTGAGGTTGCTCTGCTGGGGTGACAGCGGTGGAGTTGGCATACTGCTGCTTCCCACAAAGAGGCAGCTTAGTTTGGGCTTCAGTTCATTCCAAACCTGGCTCATCTGTAGAAAAAAAAAATTTTCAGCAGGAGTTACAAGATTATCATGGTACAGGCACACCATCAATTTTTCTATGGAACTTCGAGAATTTAGTAAAAGCATTTAGTTTAGCAGGGTTTTAAAAAGGTTGGGATAGCTTTCTAAAAGAAAAGGCCATAAGCCATTATGAAAATGGTGAAAATACACTGCGTAGTTATAGGAAAAGCAGCGTAAAATGTACTATGTTGGGATCTTGCCAGGTACTTGTAACCTGGATTGGCTACTGTTGGAAACAGGATGCTGGGCTTGCTGGACCTTCAGTCTGTCCCCGTCTGGAAATCTTAACACAATTTTGCTCACTTCATTTGAGAAAAAAGTGCAACTAGAGCAGATACAGAGAAAGGCGATGGAATGCCTCCCCTGTGAAGAAAGGATGACATGGAATACAAGATCTAAAAATCACGAGCAAGGTGAACAGATATATAGGGAATGCTTTCTTTACCTTTTCAAACTGAGCTAGAACTAGTGTTTACTCACGGAACTAACCCACCATAGCATATCAAAAGTAACTACAAGGCATATTTTGCCCTCAGAATGAAATTTAACTCTGGAAACTGTAGCCAGAGGATGTAGTCGAGGCAAGGGTACAGCTAGACCTGAGAAAACTATGCTTTCTCTCCCCTTGCACTAAGAAGGTGAGTTTTTATCATTGTGTGACATCAAGGCTGGATTACTGTAATACACTGTAAATTGGTCTGACTACAAAGGGTTTGCACCAGCTCCAAATTGATTCAGAATGCTGCAGCATGACTGATAAATGGTCTGTAAGTGACATGATCACATAAAACCATTTCTCATACGAGGAAAGGCTAAAGAGGTTTGGGCTGTTCAGCTTGGAAAAGAGATGGCTGAGGGGACATATGATAGAGGTCTACAAAACGTGAGTGGTGTAGAACGGGTAAAAATAAATCAAATTTTTTATTCTTTCAAAAGTACAAAGACTAGGGGACACTCAAAGTTACATGGTAATACTTAAAAAAATGAATTGGAGGAAATTTTTTGTTTTCCACTCAACAACGAGTTTCAGATTTTCTGGGGTTTTTTTTTTTTGTTTTTCAAAGTTTACTGAAAATATAAACATCTTACAACATATAAGCCCAATAATGAAACAAAAGTGTAACACAGAACTCCTCAATCCTAGCCTGTCAGCCTGTGGAGGAGTGGCCTAGTGGTTAGGGTGGTGGACTTTGGTCCTGGGGAACTGAGGAACTGAGTTCGATTCCCACTTCAGGCACAGGCAGCTCCTTGTGACTCTGGGCAAGTCACTTAACTACTACTACTAACATTTATAAAGCGCTACTAGGGTTACGCAGCGCTGTACAATTTAAACATAGAAGGACAGTCCCTGCTCAGAGAGCTTACAATCTAAAAGACAAGAGAACAATCTTGAGGACAAGTGAACAGTTAATCTGATAGGGTGGATAGATTGGGGCATTCTATATTTCTCGAGCGGTTAGGCGCCGAAGGCAGCATTGAAGAGGTGAGTTTTAAGCAGAGATTTGAAGATGGGTAGGGAGGGGGCATGGCGTATGGGTAAAGGAAGATTGTTCCAGGCATAGGGTGAGGCAAGGCAGAATGAGCGGAGCCTAGAGTTGGCAGTGGTGGAGAAGGGTACTGAGAGAAGGGCTTTGTCCTGTGAGCGGAGGTTACGGGCGCATTGAGCCTGAGTGGGAAAGTGCGGGGTACAAATGTAACAAAAAAAAAATATATATGAAAAACAAAGCCATTTCCCTTCTCCACAGTCCACCTCTCAAGCTACAATAGAGGCACAGAAAAAGGGGGGAGGGGGGCAATGAGTCAGCAATATTGTCCATCTATGACCTATATCTGCTGAGAGCATCCCTTACCCTTTTCTCCATCTATGATATACGTCCCAGACTCTATGAAAAGATTGTCCATTCTTTAATGCAGTCAGCTTTGTCATGAGACAAATAAAATCTGGCATCTTTAATACTTTATCTGTGGTTGGCGTGTGCTTTTGTCTCCAGTGTGCTGCTGTCAAAAGTTTACTGTAAAAAGCATATCTGGGTTTTAAAAAGGTTTGGACAAGTTCCTGGAGGAAAAGTCCATATTCTGCTATTGAGATGGACATGGAGAAAGCCACTGCTTCCCCTGGACTTGCTAGCATGGATGTTACTATTTGGGTTTCTGCCAGGTACTTGTGACCTGGATTGGTTATGTGGAAAACAAAATACTGGGCTAGATGGACCATTGGTCTGACCCAGTATGGCTGTTCTTATTTCTGCAAATGCTTCACTAGCTACTAGTACAATAGAGGGCTAAATTTAAAACTTTGATTTATTTAATATTTATATCCCACTAAGTGGGGCAAAGAAGCACTCTGATCTTCAAGGCCTTTAAGGAAAGGGACCAGATAGCTAGAAGAATATGATCTCCCTCTGTGCACTTCCAACATCACTAGGGTTCTCCCAAATAATTTCTCTAACCACATTCTCTCCAAAGGAAATCACGCAGTGCGACACCCGCCAACGAGCCTTCTCTGGAGTAGTCTCCACACTCTGACGAAAGCTTTGCTTAATGTAAGATTATCTGCACTTCAGGAAGCAGGCGAAATGGAAGAAGCAACTAACTAGTTAGTCACTCAAGAACTAACACTGGCTGCAAATGCAGTATGTAGCAGGATTTAAAAAATCATAGGGCTTTTTTTCTTGCTAATTTACACAATATCAATACTTTATATCCAAGAATTAATGGAATTGGTTATATGTAAGACACATTTAAGGAGGAAAAAGACCTCAGATACTCAATGCTACATTTAGCTTGCATATATAAAATATTGCTTTTCCAATTGAGTGTCCTCTTTGCCAGTCTCAAAAAATCTATTTGTTAAACTTTTTTATTATTATTTTAATATGTCATATTTCTTTTTATCCACACGTTATATCTGCTACTTTTCAGCAAGACAGGTTTCTCTTCGATTTATTTTTTTAATTAGAAATAAATTTCAACACTTATATATATTTTATATACTGTAAGCTAAATGTAGCAGTTATTGAGTATCTGAGGTCTTTTTCCTCAAATTTCTTACATATAACCAATTCAATTAATTCTTGCATATAAAGTATTGATAATTATCTATCATATTTTTGATGTTTTTCTTGAATGTAAGGTACATTGAACCTGAGCTTGTTCGGGATAATGTGGGATACAAATTTCATAAATAAATAAATGATACATACTGTTTGAATATTTTAACTACTTTAATTGTTCCCTATATCCTGTTTAGTCTTCTGTACACCACCTTAAGGGAATGTCTTCAAAGAGATGGTAAATAAATACAAATATATAAATGCAAAAAACCCCCCACAAACAACCCAAATCTCTCCTTCCCTTCCTGAACCACAGATTTGCCTCTTCTTCTGCCAGCATTCCTCTGAAACTGGAACCACTAGGGCTCTTGAGACCTATCAATATCAAACCACCTGGGTTCTGATTTCAAAGGAAAGTGAGCACACAAGGTAACTGTAAGATTTGCTGATGCCCCCTGCTGGCAAGAGGAGACAGTGCAGGGGATGGAAGAGAAAAATCAGGACTACCTCTGGTGGCAGCAGCTGTGACCCACCCTACTTTTAACTCGCCAAAATTTTCACACGCATTTTGAATTCTCCCGCAGCACACCAGATGGGTGCTTTTGCTCCAACCACTAGATTATGCCTTTTCATGCAGATGCACTCACCTCCCTGTGACCCTGAATTTGAGAGTTGACAAAGGATCCTAGGATGTGAGAGGTGAGAGGCAAGTAGATGTGGATCAGCTGTGTCTCCTGGTGCAGGCAGTACAGAGAGAAGTAATTCCGCAGCTCTATGGTCAGGATGGCATTCTCTTGCTGAAAGAGAAAGAAATGTTAGCTGAGTAAGGGGACAGGCGGTAGTTCTGTTTACACTGGGAGCAAACAAGCTGTGTAGGTCTCATACCTACACCCTTGGCATCCATATTTCCAGTTGTACTACCAATTACCCTATAAAATGAGGAGAATAAACTCAAAGCAATGGTGGTGGGGGGGGGGGGGGGGGTCAACAACAGCCACATAAAAATCCCATTAACCTTTTTTTTTTTTTTAATGTTTGTGATTTCATGTTATTAATATGTTTTATTTTTTATTTGTAACATTTGTAGCCCACATTTTCCCACCTATTTGCAGGTTCAATGTGGCTTACATAGTACCGTAAAGGCGTTCGCCAATTCCGGTATAAACAGTTACACAGTGATGTTATGTATGTTACTCTGTGCTTCGCCTTGGATAAAGGCAGATTATACATTGAAATAAATGAAATGAAACTCCCTGCAGGGATCCATCACCAAAACCCAGCACTGGGTCATGCAGAATTAAAAAAAAAAAAAAAAAAAAAATCAAGATAAAGACCCTATAAAACCAGGCTTGGAATACTGTAAGGCTGTTTATAGCTATTCTGCATGCTGTTTTAGTTTATTTAATTTGTAATTTTGCAATTTATATTTATCTTTTCACATTTACTTTTTTAATTTCTAGAGCTGAATTTTGATTAAAATTTGTAATCACTCAAAGTTTGTTTTTTTTTTGCCACTGCAGTTCCTTGTGACTCTGGGCAAGTCACTTAGGGCCCTACTAAGCTGTGCTATAGGCACGCTAGTGTTTTTAGCGCGCACTAACACTAAAGACACCCATAGGAGTAAATGGGTGTTGCTAGCGTTTAGCATGTGCTAATTTTAGCGAACGCTAAAAACACTAGCGCACCTTAGTAAACAGGACCCTTAACCTTCAATTGCCCACAGTCAGAAGGAACTCTGTGTGTGTCTAGGGGGGGAGGGGGGACATATCTTTAATCGTGGTTACAATTTTAATCGAAATACAGTCCTATATAAAACACTCATATGTGACCTCCTTAGAACATTAAGGGCCCTGTATACTAAGGTGCACTAGTGTTTTTAGCGTTTGCTAAAAATTAGTGCTCGCTAACCGCGTAGACGCCCATAGGAATATTATTTGTTTGTTACATTTGTACCCCGCGCTTTCCCACTCGAGGCAGGTTCAGTGCGGCTTACATAGTAATAGGGGTTACAAGGTATAGCAGAGAGAGTACAGGCTGTGGTATAACAGAATAATGATGGAGATATGTAGATAGGTGGGATGGTCAAGTAAGAAGGGGGTAGGAGAAGCAGGAGGGGGAAGGTTGAAATGAACAAGGGATAATGGGGTGGGAGTGGCCGGAGGAGGGAATAGTTTGAGGGATAGCATAGGGGGAGTTGACGGAAGATGTGGTCAAGTCATAGTCGTCATCGACTGATTATGAGCATCTACACAGTTAGCGCCTGCTAAAAATGCTAACTTACCTCTAAGCGTGGGCTTAGTAAACAGGGCCCTAAATAAACTCACTGAAGTAACAGGCGATCTGATGAACCTACTTACAGTGACATGATTTCCCCTATTACTACTGCATCTATCTCACATTGAATGGTTTCTGATATTTTATACAAAGGAAACCCAAGTGAACACATAAGACAGTTTTCAGATTACATCATTTATTTAAGAAAAGTTATCACATACCATACACAGCAGCCAGACTCATATTTGGAATATGAAAAACGAAATACGAAAGCGTCAAATCCCTAAGAGAAAAACTACACTGGCTCCCACTTAAAGATTGAATTACATTCAAAATCTGCCCTCTGGTTCATAAAATCATTTACGGAGAGGCTCCGGTCTACATGTCAAACCTCATAGACTTACCACCCAGCAATACTAAAAGATCAGCACGCACATTCCTGAATCTCCACTATCCCAGCTGCAAAGGACTAAAATACAAATTAACATATGCTTCCAGTTTCTCCTACATAAGCATGTAGTTATGGAATGCATTACCACTCGCTGTGAAAAAAATGCACGACCTAACCAACTTTCGGAGATCACTGAAGACCAGCCTTTTCAACAAGGCATACCACACTGATCCATCCTAATCACCAGATAACGAAACTCAACCTGGATAAAACCTACTCTCTCCACGTGACTACTAAAGTCTACTCAACCACGAAAGAACCTGTAACGCAATACCACTTTATCTCTTATTCCGAATATGAACTCTTTATACTTGACTGCTTAATCTACCATGTCAATCATGACCTTAATGTAATAACACCTGTATCTCTCACTCATTCCGGAATTGGCGATCGCCATGACGGAACAATGTAAGCCACACTGAGCCTGCAAATAGGTGGGAAAATGTGGGATACAAATGCAACAAACAAATAAATAAATATCAGTCTTGTGAAAAAGTAACTGCCCCCTTAATTACTCAATCAACTGACCAAGTTTAATTGTGAATTAGATTCAGCTGATTGAACAGAGTCAGGCTTCATTTTAACCAACACTGTGACTAAAACTGTACCAGAATTGTTTTTTTTAAGGAGAATGACCAGTTATAATTTGAAGCTGAACAATAATTGGGTTATGCTGCAGAACAATAGTCCAAAACACAAAAAAATGTCTGCATCTGAATGGCTGAAGAAAATTAAAGTTTTGGACTGACCTAGTCAAAGTCCTGACTAAAACGTGGCAGGATGTAAAATGAGCAGTTCATGTACGAAAACCTACTGTATCTGAATTAAAGCAGTTATGCAAAATAAAAGTGGGCTAAGATTCCTCAACAGCAATGTGAAAGACTAGTATCAAATGATAGGAAGTGTTTGGTTGCTGCTAAAACTGGTGCAACCAGTTATTAAGTTTAAGAGGAAGTTATTGTCACATGGTGTTGGATAACTTTTTAAAATGATTACTTTGAGTAAGGAAAAAAGTTACATATTCACTCAGGTTCCCCTTTGGTACTCTGACACTTTGTTAAAGGTCAGAAATTATTTAACACAGTAGTTCCCAAACCTGGTCCTGGAGGCACCCCAGCCAGTCAGGGTTTCAGGATATCCACAATGAATCTTCAAAAGAGATTTGCATGCACTGCTGTCACTGCATGAAAATCTCTCTCATGAATGTTCAGTGTGGATATCCTGAAACCCTGACTGGCTGGGGTGCCTCCAGGACCGGGTTTGGGAACGACCGATGTAATATATGCATTAATAGGGGAAATCAGGAAGGGGCAAAACCTTTTCACCTCACCGGTATTATAGTACACCCCAAATCATGCATGCAAGAATTCAAGACCTAGAGATGGCAAGGAATATGAAAGAGGAAGTCACGTACATCAAGTGTCAAAGGTACAAAAGGCAATTGTTTTGCAGCTGAAAGAACATTCTACAACATGTCAAGATATGAGATTGAACAGGGGTAGTCACGACTTTGACAAGAGGAAGTACTGTTTTACAGAAAGGGTGGTGGACAGGAGGTAAAAAAACAGCATTGGAATTCACTAAGGACTCAGAAATAATCCTTACCTGCAGTGGTTGTATAAAGGAACCAATGTGGGTGTTAGTTAAGATCAGTGCTGGTCTCCTGAGAAGTTCAGTTGGCTGAAAATTTATACCCCTGTAACCATGTAAAAACTGTGGTTCCTGATGAAGCCATGTGGGTGAAACGATTTGGGCCCCGTTGAACAAATGAAAGTTAACAGTTGGACTGTGGGGTTACCAAGCCAGCCTTGAAAAAGCTAAGTTTATTCATGCTAAGCTTGGAATGTTTAATTTTTCATTTTTGATTATGTTTTTCAAATTATTAGTTTTGTTGTGAATAGTTTTGTTTGAAAACAGGTGGGATATTATACCCTATGAATGAGACAAGAGCACAGGCACAAAAAAATCTCATGTAGATATCAGTGTCCTGGTGTCAGAGCTTGGCAAAGACCTTGGTTTCTGAGGGTATTTTCCACTAGTTAGCTATTGCTGTGCAATCTCTTTTCATATGACCCTTGGAGATTGTGTTTGGCTGTTTTTCAGTTTTTTTGTATTAGAAATCAGGAAGAGGCAAAACCTTTTCACCTCGCCGTATGTATTCATCACTAGCTGTTATTATACTACACCCCAAATCACGCATGCAAGAATTAAAAACCTAGAGATGGCGAGGAATATGAAAGAGGAATTCACATACATCAAGTGTCAAAGGTACAAAAGGCAATTGTTTTTCAGCTGAAAGAACGTTCTAGAACAGGTCAAGATATGAGACTGAACAGGGGTAGTCACGACTTTGACAAGAGGAAGTACTGTTTTACAGAAAGGGTGGTGGACAGGAGGTAAAAAAAAACAGCATTGGAATTCACAAAGGACTCAGAAATAATCCTTACCTGCAGGGAAGCCTTGCAACAGGAAGGGAAAAACCGGAAGACCATAAGGTTCCCTGTGGCCTTTGTACAATTCTTGTCTTTCTCTGTTCTGTATTGATACTAAACGGACATACCTCCACAATTCGCGACTCGAGCTGCTCCATAGACTCCGGCTCTTTGTTCTGGATGTTGGCACTCATCATTTGCTTCTTCATGAGGCTGTATTTGTGCAAAGCACGCTGGTGCTTGTGTAACACACCCTTCTCGTGCCTCTCACACAGATCCTTTGTATTAAAAAAAACCCATCAAGCAATCACTTAGACACATTCCATTAAAAAATAAAAATAAAGGGGGGGGAGGGGATGAGTGGGAGGGGAGGGGGAATAATAGTAACAAGGGGTTCAATCACGGAATAACGTAAGGTGTTACTATTGGAAATTACGGTTTGAGTTTAATGTAACATGCTGACTTTGTTTCTTTCAGTGTGCATGGCAAAAGTGAAGGTAGTAAGGGGGAGGGGGGATAAGAGAGGGTACTGTTATAAAAACAAAAACTGATGATAGAAACTTAAGATTAATGTACATAAGAACGACAGTTTTACAACTTGTTATGTATGTACTCTAATGGATGTGTTACCAGGTGAAATCATCAATAAAAAATGTTGACACATAAAAAATAAAAATAAAAAATTGTATTGCAGGCACTCATAACAGTCTGATTCTTAGAATCTCTAATGAATATGCTGAAAATAGGTTTCTACATATTGAGGTCCAGAGCAGTGCAGCCCTCCTGAAGCTGACAGCGTAACACAACTGGAAAGCCCCTGCTGAAAACCTACCACCACCTCTCAGTATGAACTTATTCAAGTCACTATCTCCCTATGCTTGCATATCAAGACTAAGCAGCCACGACAGTGAGGCAAAAAAAAAAAAAAACACGAACCTTGTAGGATTGTAGGAGATCTAGGAATAGATTTAGCTTCTCCACCACATCATTGTCCTCCTGTTTACCCTAGGAAATGAGGAGAATAAACTCAAGCAAATCTGATGGGAAAGGGGGGCAGGGGTGACATGAATATCTACCAGCTACATCCATATATACATCCCATTAACTTGCTGCAGGGATCCATCACCAAAACCCAGCACTGGGTCAGGCAGAATTAAAAAGTTAAGAACAAAAGGAAAACATGACCTTGCCTATAAAATGTAATTAGATACGATCAATGAAAAGCTGAGACTTTTAAGGACCCCTTGTGAAGTCCCGAACTCTTCCATGACTAGAATTAACAGTTTTCTCTCTCATAAATAGGTTATAATAAATAGTTGAATGCAGAGAAGCTAACCTGCTGTGCGGCCTTGTCGGCGAGGAGTGCAAATTCGACAGAGAGACCTCGTAGGGCCTGCTTCAGTGTTCCCCATGTGCTGTTGTGCAAGCCAGCCCACGAAGGAAGAGGGGTGGTATCAGAGCCCAGAGCACTGAGGACAGAAGAAATTCGACTACCATTAGCAGGCTCTGCTAAGTATGGTCTCTTACATGCACACCTGCGCACTTAACTCCAATAATACGTGCTCATTACTGCATACCATATGCGTTCACAGATGTTCATACTTACGTGTACCTTTTTTTTAGACTCATCTTATTCATTCAAATGTATTAATCACACTGCAATCTCACTTAAAATACCCAGTCTCATGCTGTCTTTTCCTATCCCACCCTCAGGCAGCAGCAGAATTCTTGCTTAAGACATACGCCCTGCCCCTCAACTTGCCTTAGTTCCTTCCCAAATACGAGCAAATCGGTGGCGTTGTCAACAGAGCGGGATGCCAGCCTCTCTGCCCGATCTCGCAGTTTGTAAAAGCTGTTGTAGATGTTGCGGATCAGCTCTCTGCTAGCGGCAAACTGTGACTGGATATCATTGGGCAGAAAGTCCTG
Source organism: Microcaecilia unicolor (assembly GCF_901765095.1). Classification (NCBI taxonomy): domain Eukaryota; kingdom Metazoa; phylum Chordata; class Amphibia; order Gymnophiona; family Siphonopidae; genus Microcaecilia; species Microcaecilia unicolor. The sequence goes on along the minus strand of NC_044038.1, from coordinate 16,906,129 downwards.
AAGCAGCAATCAAGAGGAAGGAAGGGAATTCAGTAGGAAAAATGTGAGAAAAGATTCACGTCTGGGTCAACTCTAGGGTAGGGGGCACCCTGGGTATGGGATGTTGATGGGCCCTCTCCCCCAGGCAGAAAGAGAAGGGCACCCTGGGTGTGGAATATTGATGGCCCCCCTCTCCTCCAGGCAGAAAGAGAAGGGCACCCTGGGTGTGGAATATTGATGGCCCCCCTCTCCTCCAGGCAGAAAGAGAAGTTATCTTGGTGGGGGTGCTGGAGTTTGATGATGGGCATGTGCAATGCTCCTGGTTTGTGCTCAAGCTGAGAGCTTCTGCATCGCTCTGTTCACCCTACCTTGAAGCCAACCGATTCATGTAGACTGTAATCTGCCCTTCTCTGGCACATACCCTAACAAAATCCCAAATTAGTATGAAATGTCAGGCAATAGACCATTGAGGGATGCTATAAAGCCTTGATCTACCAGCTAATGTAATCCCAGAGAGGATCAAGAAAGACTAATTTTAGTAGGAACAAGTTCTCTATCAAAACACACTATTAACCACTTTCTTTAGAAAGATGCAGAGATTACTACACAGTTACCTAAGAATCCCTCCTGCACTTAACCATACCCATATACTACTATTAATAATAATAATTTCTATAGTGCTACTAGATGTACGAAATGCTGTACACATTATATGCAGGTATTTTCTCTGCCCCTAGAGGGCTCACAATCTAAGTTTTTGTACCTGGGGCAATGGAGGGTTAAGTGGCCTGTCCAAGGTCACAAGGAGCTGCAGTAGGAATTGAACCCAGGTCGCCAGGATCAAAGCCCAGTGCACTAACTATTAGGCTCCTCCTCCTCCTCCAGGACAAGCTGTTGTTTCATAGACAGTGGTCCTGATTTAAATTGACAATATTGTCCCATAACTACTGAACTGCTGCTCCAAACACTACTACTACTACTTAGCATTTCTATAACCCATCTGCATATCCTCCACCAAGAGGACCATGAACACATGCGCATCCTCAAACAGCCCTACAAGGATTCGGTGCCCTTTACATCCTAATAGTGTGAACAGTACTTTTCTCAACTCAAGGGCACAAGGGGTTTATAATGGACCTTCTAAACTAATGCATTACAGAATATGATGAAATAACAATCAATGCGTAGAGGCTACAGAAGACCAAATATGTGAAAAGATTCAGGAGTTACCTTGGCTTGAGTGGCCAATTTATATGTCATGAACTCATCACCAACTCCTTGAATACACTCTTGAAGTTTATTCTGTATATCCTATAAAAGGAAGCACACACTCCATGATTAAGGGTGAAAATCTGATTCCGCACTGCTCAAGTCCACGCTTCTTTGTTGTAATAATTTTTCTAGTGCTGCTAGGCATAAGCAGGGCAGATACAAAAAATAGAGATGGTCCCCAATTCATGGTGCTTACAATCCTTCTCTGGACTTATTCAAATTGCCTTTTTGAGGCTCTTTGTAAAATCATCATTTTTTTTTATAATACGTTCTCTTACCACAGTCTAGTTAAGACAAACAAGATGACAAAGATTGAAAGCTCCATGGAGCAGAGATTCCCTTTCTTATGCAAACAGTACTGAACATGTCTACTACTGTTTTAAAAATATGTAGTAGATATGACACAAGGCAAATAAATATCCATGGAGCTGAGCCCTGAACTAGAAGTGATATCCCCCCCCAGGAATGTAACAGTAAGCTTCTGCGAGAATCTGGGAGGAAATGAATTCCCCTTTCTTGATCACTAAAGTTTCCATGCAAAAGCCTCTCCAGTGCTGTTTGCACCGACACGTCCTTGAAGTTGGGGAGTGGTGAATCTATGGCATATCTTTTTTTTTTTAACTTAATATTTAGTGAAATAATTTTTTTAAATAAAATATATAAACTAACAAGTGTAAATAGCACTAATAGTGGATGCATGTTGGGTCTTTCATACAACCACCCTTAACACAACCAAAACAAAGCAAAGAACAAATCCCCCCTCCCCTGACATGGCATATCTGTTAGATACAATTTCTGGGACCCATTTATCCAGAGCAATACAGACCCACTGCCAGTAAAACTGTTGCCCCAGGAATAGGACTTCTGTTCCAGCAGGGGGAACAGCCCAAAAGCCTCGCCCTGGAAGCTCATCCAACATACAACTATCAGGAAAGAACAGCCTACAGACCGTTGCCCTGGGAGTCACAAAAATCCCACTACATCAGTCCAGCCTGTGCAAAAATCTTTTGGAGACAGAGAATACTGCTTAATTTGCCCATTCCTGTATCACAGTGATGATGTCCCTGAAAAGTTATGGTCCTCTGTCTCCATCTGCTGGCAAAGTCACTTATACCCACATCTGGAATGGTCTAGTAGATAAGGAAACAGCAGCTAGATACACTGACATCTAAAATTGCTGATACTTTTTTTCCACGATGCTGATGAAGTAACATCTACCAATGTCAGGAATATTTAGGATTATGAAAAAGTCACTGTAATATAACACTGAATATTGTGGCAAAAACTTTAATGTGCCAAAAACACCCGAGATTTCACAAACCAGGTGCAGACAACCGATAGAAAAATGTTCACTGTGGTGGTAGTGGGTTGATGAAAATGTACTGATATAATTAACAGCACACAGAGAATGATCCCCTAAGTACAGGAAATGTTAAAAACCAGACACCGTTCAGCATTTAAGAAAGTGGTCACATTTTTTTATATATGTATGCACTGAAAAAAAGAAATCACAAAAATTTAAACTTTTAGATAACACATTTGGTGGATTGGAGGTTGGTTTAAGGAAGTTTTAATAAGAAGTAAATATGGCATACAAAAGACAAGACAGTTTATCCATTTATAGCTTTATTGTTGCAAATTGCTAATATCCCAGATGCTTCACACATATACATTTTGTATGCTCTGGAGTTCTTGAAATGGAGGTGGTATGCTCTTTTTTTTTTTCATCATTTTAAATTTTCCAACCAAGAAATCTCTTGTACAGAAAAGTATAGCTATCCAACATAATTAATTATAAGAAAAAAAAAAAACCACACACACACAGAAGAAAAAATTCCTATCATCGAAGAAGTCCATTAAGGTAGATTAACTCAAGTCCACAAATCTGGATCCAAGATTACATATGGTAGAGTATTTATCAATGAAATTTAAATTAGAAGATTTAACACCCAAGATACTAAGAGATCCCATACTTAATTAGAGCTATCATGAGGGTACAATCACACCCCCACGGTCCGTTTACCTGCAAGAAAAAAGGTGAGTTGAGAGGGTTCAAAACAAGACCTATTTTACAGCTTGGTGCCTAACTACACATTTACAGGGGTATCTTAAGTAAAATGTAGTTCTTATCTGAAGGACACCTGGTTTAAGTAAAAGAAACTGTTGACGTTTCCTCTGAGTTTCTCTTGTTACATCTGGAATGATCTGGATTTTAAAACCCAAAAAGGGTTTTCCTCTGTTTTTGAAGAACAGTTTCATCAGCCAGCTTTAAACTGGAGCAAGACTAACAATTACAAGCAATGTTGAAGATGTTGTAATTTCAATGTCCGAGGACTCTAAAATATCTGAGACATTTAAAGGTAAATTATCTTGAGCCAAATCTCTTTGCTGACCTAGGCGGTATGCTCTTAACAGTAGGTAAATCTCTTGTCTTGACAAACTGGAGTACTCACCGAGCCACTGAAGGCAAGGAAAATCTTCAGAGCCACATCATCCCAGAAAAAAGGGTGGCGGGCCACCAGGTTAATAAAGCGTTTCAACGCACGCCTTCGAGACTCAATAAATTCTCGGTCAGCTGCAGGGAGAACACACCATAGAAGGTTTAGAAGAGGGTCTGATCCCAGCTAGCCAGGGGGACTCTGGCATTCACCCATTTCAGACCTCTCTGACCCAAACCAGATGTATATGCTCACCGATTTCCACTGTCACTTGAATCTGCAAATTATATAACCCAACCAAAATACATCTGAATGGTTAAAAAAATATTCAAAAGCAACTGGAACCAGGCTGAATTTACATCCATAATCGTATTTGCAGATCCAAAACCAAATCAGAATATGCACAACACCTCCTATATATCTATAAAGATAGAGAGATATAGATATAATATAGTTATATCTTTGCTTTCCTTTGGCTATGGTATTTCTACTACACAATCTGAATACTACAAAAAAGGGCAAATAATAAGTGAAACACTAAAAAAAAAAATCAACCATCTGCTAAATTTAACACATCATAGTGCACTGCAACTGTCAAAAAATTATCTCTAATTTTACAAATTTGAAACCTCAAAGCTCCAGTATTGGCTATTTATAGACACCAAAATCCTATAAGGAGTCTCATTTACTGTCATTGGTTTCACTAATTTAAAAAAAAAAAATGGAGAAAAAAGAACAGTGCGGAAAAAAAAATTCTACAACATGTACAAAAGCCAACTGTTCCAAAAAACAAAACAAAAAAACCTCCGTCCCTTATCTTTAAGTAAATTGCTAGGCACCCCAGCGCCGAACAAAACAGAAAGTAACAGTACACTGAAAAAGAGCTCAAACTCAATCACTTATCTAGCGGTGATCCTGTTAACTCCAATGCCGTAAAAAATATATATAAAAGTTCCACCTTCTAAAGCAGTGATTCTCAAAACAAGTGATCCTTGTTGGAGTTTCCTTACTTCTGTGCTTGATCATTTCTTGAAAAACTGATGCTCCTTATATACATTGGATGGTGGTTCCTGTGTGGGCCATTGTGTGCAGCACATCCACACACTAAAAATAGTGCAGGCCACTTGTGGTGAAATAGTGAATTTTCCAGCATGAGAATTATAAGAATATTTCATGAAGTGTTTTTCTCTAGTTTGGCCAGCAGGGGGGTGCCTGTTTATGCTTAAAGCTGTTACAGAAAAAAATGACTGTTTCTGTTTTAGTTTAGCACAGAGAGGAAGTAATCTGTAGTGATGTGACCAGCTACTTTTAATAAACTTGTTCTCTCAGTCTCTGATAGGGAGAAGAGAGAGAAAAATCTCTTCACTGAGGACCTGTGAGCAACTATATTTTCTGTACTCTCCAGGCACTATTCAGGTAGTGAACAAGTGTTAGCTAGTTTTAAAATTGATTCCTGTTTGTTTTACCCGTTATTGGTTTTCTGTACTTTTCCATCTGTTTTATATAGTTCACTGTTCAGGGAGTCACGTGATGCACTGAGGGAGGAAAGACGCATGTCTTTTGCTCTCCGAGGCCCTCCGCTCCAAATTGCCTAAAAGCTCTGAAATTATAAAATCAGTGACCTACTCACGCTGATAATTCCTACAGAGGACCATGGACAAGTATGTCGAAGCAACATCCAAAGTCCTGCCAGCGCGGAGCGCAAAAAAAGAGAAAGAAAAACAACGGGCAGCGGAAGCTAGTGAAGTGAAGGCCCCGCCACCAGGCGGACAGAGCTTCTCAGCAGAGCAAATAGCGCAGCTCACAACGGCGGTTGCCCAGGCGCTGGAACCGCGCTTCGAAAAACTGCTGACCCAGGCTCTGGAGCCGCGATTCGAAAAACTCTCCACGCAGCTGTCAGGGTTCGAAAATACACTGGCAGAGACGATACAGAGGACGGGAGAGCTAGAGCGGAGAGTATCCGAGCTGGAGGACGCGCACCAGCCCATACCAGCACAGATTGACAATTTACAAAAGACGGTGGGTGCTCTAACAGACAAAGTCAACGAGCTTGAAAATAGAGCGCGTCGCAGTAACCTTAGACTCATCGGAATACCAGAGTCTGTGGGGGACTCAGTGTTGGCCACGGTAGTCGAAAAATGGCTGACCTCAGAGTTTGCGCTGTCCGACCATGCTGGGGCTCTCTGCTTGGAGCGGGTACATCGGCTGGGCCGCGTCCAAGATGGCCGACAGACCCCACGACCCGTAATTATAAAGATTCACAACTATATACATAAGATGGAAATCTTGCGGGGCTATCGGCTCAAGCGAGACACCACAACTTATGATGGAAAGCTCATTCGCATTTTTCAGGACTTCTCAGCCTCACTACAGGAACGCAGGAAGAAGTTCACCCCGCTGTGCCGCCGACTACATGACATGCAAGTACAATGCATGCTTATTTACCCAGCGGTCCTAAAAATACGCCATAACGGCAAGTGGCAGAATTACAACTCCGTGACCACAGCACAAGCCCACATAGCCAAGTTGGAGCAGCACAAGCAGGAGCACAGCGGGGACCAACCAGCGGAATGAAAGTAGCATTACATGGACTCACATTTCAGGCACTGAAGGCCACTATCACGCAATTAGGAGCAACTAAAGAGAAGCAACTAACACTGGAAAGAGATGGGGCGGTGGGCCTTGAGCATGGCAGAGGCTCCCATAGATTCATCCAGGTGTGTTTTTCTGGGTAAGGGTTTAGTGGAGAGTTTGGGGATGAGACAGGGGGGTGGGGAGGGTAGGGAAGGGTTAGACAAGGGAAGGGGGGGAAATTACCAAAATCTGATTGAGGCGGGGAGTCGGGTTAGCAGAGATCCTGGTGCATCAGGTGAGGGCGTGAAAGAAGCATGTGAATAGTGGAGGTGGTGGAGAGAGGGACCTTTCTGGAGTGCCTGGGGTGTGGCTGGGAGCCCCAGGGGCTATCTTAAACTGAAACATCTGGGCAGATCCCATAGAGGGTTCAAATATGAGTGGTAGGACACGTCTGATCTCCTGGAATGTCTGCGGCATCACTTCTCCAGTCAAAAGAACAAAGATCTTGGCCGCTCTTAGACGCCACCAAGTGGGAATTGCTTGCCTACAGGAGACCAGACTGTCAGGGGAGGAACATGAGAAACTAAAACGGGGTTGGGTAGGAGAGGTGTTTTACTCGCCAGCTACCGGCAGACGCAGTGGGACAGCAATTCTCATACATAAAGCCTTAATGTGCACAGCCAAATTAGCATTCAAAGATAGCGAGGGCAGATACGTGGGAATTAGGATTAACTTGCAAGGAACAGAGATTCTACTGGTGTCAGTATATGGCCCTCACACAGAAGCAAACAGATTTTATGCCCAGCTCCTAGTACACTGCCAAGCACATGCACACTTGCCCATGGTGATAGCGGGAGACATGAATCAAGTAATGGACCTGGCGCTAGACAGATCCACGCAGTCATCTGGGAACACATGCAGTGCCCCATCACTTTTAGATCTGTTCTGCCAGAGGTTGGGCTTGCTTGATCCCTGGAGACTGCTCCATGAGGAGGAAAGAGACTACACACACACATCCAGAGCACATCGCTCCCAGTCCCGGCTAGATTATATATTCACATCCCAAGATCTATTTCAGAGGGTACTCGGGGCCATGATTGGCCCGGAGGAGATCTCTGACCACTCACTGGTGTGGTTGGAGTTGGAACCCACGGCTTATTACAGTAGACCCCACAGCTGGAGGTTTCCATCTTATTTATTTCACTCAAAAGAGTTCTGGGAACACCTACAGAAAGACTGGGAGGAGTTTTACACTTACAATCAGGGGCACCTAGAAGACCCAACCTTATTTTGGTCCGCGGCAAAGGCAGTACTGAGAGGCCGGGTGATAGCGTTTATCAGCAACCGCAATCGGAAAATAGCAAGAGGTATCACAGATTTAGAGAGGAAACTTCGATCAGATAGGCAGCAATACAGCAGACGGCCAACACCCGCGCATTATGAATCTCTCATGGCCACGAGAGTAGCGCTTAACAGTCTGATCCATGAGCGCACGACTCGTTCCCTTCTTTACCGGAAGTACAGATTATACAACTATGGGGACAAGGCTGGAGGGATGCTAGCGAGATTAATTAAAGGAATGCGCAAGAAAAACTACATAGCGGCTATACGTCATCACACAGGGGGCATTGTCACCAAGCCAGAAGAGATAGCAAGGGTATTCCACAGGCACTTCGCGGACTTATATAAGGGATCTCAGGAGCCAACGGACATAAGAGCAACCATTCAGAAATATCTTGATAAGGTTCAAATGGGAAAGCTCATGGAGGAACAATTAACACAATTACATAAACCGATCGGGACCAAGGAGCTGCACAAGGCTATTGCCGCATTGAAGCTGCACTCCGCGCCAGGGCCTGATGGGCTATCAGGGGAATTTTATAAAATGCTCAAGCCCCAGATAACAGGACCATTATTAGATTACTTCCATGCAGTGGTCGAGGCGGGGCGGTTCCCGATCCACGCAAATATGGCTCTCATAAGCTTGATACCCAAAAAAGGCAGAGATCACCTACAGCCTGGCTCCTACCGGCCTATTTCGCTCATTAATGTGGAGGCCAAGCTGTTGGCCAGAATTCTGGCGGACAGGCTGGCCCCAATGCTGCCACAACTGGTGCAGGAGGAGCAGGCTGGGTTCGTTAGAGGGCGCCAGTCGGTAATTAATGTACGTAAAGTGCTACTAGCTACCTCCGCAGAAGCGGACACACCTTCACCAGGGCTGTTAGTGAGTTTAGATGCGGAGCGCGCATTCGATCGCGTGCTGTGGCCCTTTCTTTTCGAAACCCTAAAATGGGTGGGATTAGATGGATGGTTCCTACAGGCTATATCGACTCTCTATGCGGGGGTGCGGGCTATGGTGTTGGTCAATGGGGTCCGAACAGAGAGTTTTGACGTTCAGAAAGGGACACGTCAGGGGTGTCCCCTGTCCCCATTACTATTCCTGCTGACCCTAGAACCTTTGTTGTGTGAACTGCGCACACATAAACAAATACAAGGGATACGCATACATGGGAATGAGCTAAAGGTACTGGCGTACGCGGATGACTTGATGCTTTTGCTGAGTCATCCTCGGACTTCCCTGGACCAGCTCCTCCGCACCATCGAGGGCTATGGCACACTATCTGGCTTTCAATTAAATCTAACAAAATCACTGGCGATGCCGCTGGACCCAGAGCTGCGACGGAACTGGGGGGGTCCACTTCCTTTACAGTGGGCGGAGGGGCAGGTTCATTATCTCGGGGTGGTGATTCCCTCGGACAAAGGGCTGCTATATGACAGGAATGTCCTCCCATTGTTGGCAAAGACGAAGCGCACATTGCAGCTTTGGGGGGCATTCCCACTGTCACTATCGGGCCGCATTGGACTATTCAACATGATGATAGTGCCCAAGTGGCTTTATATGTTTCAGATGTTGCCACTATATTTGAGACGGAGGGAGGAACGGTTTCTGAATGATCTTTTTGCATATCTGCAGACACAGCACTACCTGAAAGCTCTGGGCTGGATTAACCTTAGTGAAGATGTACAAGACACCTTATCCACGGCCATGACTCTTGGAGCCCAAAACTCAGTGCCCCTCCGATTTCACCACAGAGTCCTCCAGGACTCCACAGAGGACATTGATTACATCAGCAGAGCACAGGCCTGGGCCAGAGACCTGGAGACTGAGGTAACGCCAGAGATATTCAAAGACTTTCTCTGTTCGGCCCAGAGAGGCGCAATCTACACACGTCATTGGGAGTTACAGTATAAATTTGCGATGAGGCTATACATTTCCCCATCAAGAGCGCTGAAGGCGGGGTTTGGTGACTCTGGGGCGTGCCCCAGATGTGGACAATCAGTTGCAACACTTGGACACATGTTCTGGCACTGCCCTAGTATAGCGGATTTCTGGTACCGGGTACTGGCTGAGGTTCAAAAATACTGGGGTCGTGCCATACAGAAACATCCACTGCTGCTCTTTGGAGTCTATAAAGAGCCAATATCCACAGTTCCGGGATTCACCTCTTTTCTCGGGCGAGCAGTGCTGACCGGGAAAAAGACTATACTTTTGAACTGGCGAGAAACAGTAACCCCGCCAGTAAGCGTTTGGAGGACGCAGATGATTGAATTACTAAAACTAGAAAGATGTGGAGTTAAAGACTTTGCCTCCAAGGAGGGCAGGAGCTTAGAGAAAACGTGGGCAAATTTCTGGGACACACTGCAACCCGCAGCAAGAAGTAGAATACTGAATTGAACACGTTGTTGAACAGGGTCCCTGTGACTCAGACTCCTTGCAAAAACAGAGACAGTTTTGGGGGTGGGGGGGGGGGGAGAAGGGAGGATTCTGGGGAGGGATCAAGGGATTTGGGCAGGGAAGAATGTTGGGAAGATCCCGTGTACCTGTTTCAGAATGTTTTTGCAGTTATTTTCTTCATGACATGTCTTGTTCCTTTGAAACTTAATAAAAATGATTTAAACATAGTTCACTGTTCAACTGTGACAATAAACCTGTTAGTTTATTAGCTCTGATGTCTTGGATTGACTAAGAATCCTAGTGATTTGTGTGTTGGGTCTGTGGGTGCACCAGTGCCCTAGAAATCACTGGGGAATAACTTGTGGGTGGGAGACTCACCCAGAGGAAAGTGGAGCCTAGTGCATGGAGGTGGAGGGTTGACTAGTATAGAGAACATGCCCAGGTACAGGCGGACCTGAGCAGTGCTGGGGATAGACCCTCCAGGTGGCTGCGGGGTTAGCCCCAGGTGGGTGCTAGGCGTTCCGTGACACCATGTTTTAGCGTGGCTTAATAAATGGGCCCCTATGTTTTTTGGATGAGAAAGTATCCTCTGAATCAGAATTTATCAGATGACTACATTGGAATCGACGAGAGTCGCTGCCAGATAAGTGTTTTGAGTTTGAGCTCTTTAATGCACAGTTACTTTTTGAACTTTTGGAGCTTCGCTTTGCTCTTCAGTGCTGGGGTGCCTAGCATTGTACTTATCTATATATATAAAAGGCACCTCCAACGTTCCATTGAAGCCTCAAGCCGGAAACTTGAGGCGCCCGAGATATCCGGTTTGGACTGCAGGCTGCAGTCACTGTAGCTCCGCCCTCGCGTCAAAACGCGATGACGTTGAGGGCGGGGCGGGTCTGCAGTCAGTGTACCTACGCCCTCGCGTCAACACACGATGACGCAGAGGGCGGGGCAGCGAAGACACAACGGACGACTTCCACACATTCTCTCACAGCTGCTGGGAGAGCGCACCGAACTTCGCAAACTCGCAACCACGTCACTGAGGGACGGAGGGAGGGAGAGGAGAGGAGAGGTGTGGAACTCAGAAGAGAGGCACGGAGGGGGTGTCTGGAACTCGGGAGGGAGGAACGGAGGGAGGATGGTGGGGGGGATTATCCTGCTAGCGCCCCTTTCATTTCCCCCCGAAACGGGCATTTCTTACTAGTTTATAGAAAAGGGACAGAGTTTTATTTTTTCACAGTTGTTAGCTTTTCTCTACGTTGTATTACTTTCTCCACTGACCTTTTTTCTCCATTTTGTTAAAATGTTAGTGAAACTGAGGATAGTAAATGAGACCCCTTATAGGATTTTGGTATTTATAAATAGACAATCCTAGAGCTTTTAAGGTTTCAATTTTGTAAAATTAGAGAGAATGTTTGACAATCGCAGTGCACATCGATGTGAGAAGTTTGGCAAACTTTTGCTTTTTGATTTCTAGTACATATAAATTCATTCCACTCTTCCTGCTCCTCTGTCTTCATCAGAGATCAAAGGACTCACTGAGCCTAATAAGGACAACTCATGGTGTACTTTTGAATCCTTCCTACCAAATTCTGTCTTCTCTAGAACAAAAATCACTGACAAGCTGTTCAAAGGGCCTCATCTTCCTGAGAGTAAATGCATCTTCTCAAAGCTCTGAAATGCTACCAATTCTTCAAAGAATGCTTTGAAAACTGTAATACTGGGACATATTTCTACATGTTTTATGCATTTACCTCCTTGTTCCTTATTAATAAAAAATGTATCTGAAAGAAAAGAAGATCTTTGTTCCAAAGAATCCACATGTTTCTGACATTCATCAGAGAGGCCTCAACTACTGCCATCAAAAGAGATTACGATGATACAAGCAAAAGATTAGGACCTCAGCCAAAATATAAAGTCCTAAACGGTAGGTTGCATTTTCAGACTATCCCACAGATTTGTTCTTCATTCTTGTGTCCAGGAGGGGTGCAAGACTGAACGTTCTATTACAATGCCCAATACCAGTCCTGACATATTTCTGTTTGTATCTGTCATCACATTTTAAAATGCCACCTTTACCTCCCAGCATCATCTTTGGCGGAAGCTCGGGAACTATACTACTACTTAACATTTCTAGAGCGCTACTAGGGTTACGCAGCGCTGTACAGTTTAACAAAGAAGGACAGTCCCTGCTCAAAGGAGCTTACAATGTAATGGACAAAATGTCAAGTTGAGGCAGTCTAGATTTCATGAATAGAGGTATAGTGGTTAGGTGCTAAAGGCGACATTGAAGAGGTGGGCTTTAAGCAAGGATTTGAAGATGGGCAGGGAGGGGGCCTGAAGTATGGGCTCAGGGAGTTTATTCCAAGCATGGGGTGAGGCGAGGCAGAAAGGGCGGAGCCTGGAGTTGGCGGTGGTGGAGAAGGGTACTGAGAGGAGGGATTTGTCTTGATTTGTCCAGGAGGGGTTAAAGACTGAATGTTCTACTACAATGCCCAATACCAGCCCTATTTCTGTTTGTATCTGTCATCACACTGTAAAATTCCACCTTTACCTCCCAGCATCCTCTTTGGCGGAAGCTCGGGAACCATACGGTACGGGAACTTCTTCAGCAGTATCTCGTGGAACACCACAAAGTCATTGTATCTTCTGTACACAGAAGACTCGAAACGCTGCAAAGAGGAAAAAGAGTGGGGAATTAGAAAGCAGCAGGTAGATGTAACAATAGAATCTTCCTCTCTCTGTATGTACTGTACTAACACGTGCAAGAGCGCCAGACCCACGTCTACCACTGTTAGCAGTTTATGTTAAGTTACAGAGGGGAGCCACCAGAACAAGGGCTCCACCTCAGTTAAAAAGATGTTCCTTTGTATATTGTTGTTTTTTTTTTTTTGTTACATTTGTACCCCGCGCTTTCCCACTCATGGCAGGCTCAATGCGGCTTACATGGGGCAATGGAGGGTTAAGTGACTTGCCCAGAGTCACAAGGAGCTGCCTGTGCTGGGAATTGAACTCAGTTCCTCAGGACCAAAGTCCACCACCCTAACCACTAGGCCACTCCTCCACTCCATGAAAGGAATAAGAATGAACAAAGATTAAAATACTACATGTTAATGAATAATAATTAAAAACCCTGACATACTTGTCGTTAACGTGATGACGTGGACCAGTAACGTAGGGAGGGAACAGATTAGGATGGTGGTGAGGGGGGGAGAAAAATTATAGAAAATAAAAACCAGAGACGGCAAACGACAACTCTTCTGAATGAGAGATTGTTACATGTACTTTGTTGTATATTGAGTTGATTGATTTTGTATACCATGACGATTTCTCAATAAAAATGTTGAAACATAGAATCTTCCTCTCTCGGGGAGGGGGGGAGGGGTTCTCCTGTACCTTTCATTTATGGAGTGAGCACATATTCAGAGAATCTTATGTACCTGCTGCTATGTTCTGCCTACAAACAGCACTGAAAGATATCAGCTTTTTTTTTTTTAAGCATATCATCAACTTCCTCTTATCAAGATTCCAATCAGGAATCAGCATCAGCAGTCAAAACTAATACATTTTTTTCAGTTATGTACATTCAGTAAAATGCTTAGAAAGAGATAAAAAGATTTCTTATACTTCCATCGTGTCAAGTCTGTTTCTGGTAACAAAGAAGCAGCAGCAGGTGGAACTGACTGATCACATCTCAAATACTACAAAGGAGATTTAATGGTGGCACTCAACAGGAGGTCTGTGTTCCCAGTTCCAAGCCCATTCCTGTTCTCTATACTGGCCAGACCTTGGACGCCTCATACCCGGCACGTAGCCAGACCTCAGTTATGGAGAGGGCCTGAGCCCAAAGTAGGGGGAGGGGGGCACATTTTGCCTTGCACCCTCACCACAACCCCACATACCTGAGCTGATGGAGGTCCCCAAGCCCCGCCAGCAGAAGCCGTCCTCCAGCTGTTTGCTGCCAAGCCGCCAGCCCTGCATCCCTCTGCGGCATGCATGCTCAGTTTTAATGAAGGTCGGATAAATCGAGACTGTACTATATGTATAAATTGAGATGATGGGATCTACTACTACTTAACACTTCTATAGCGCTACAAGGCATACGCAGCGCTGTACACCATACACGTAAAGACAGTCCCTGCTCAAAGAGCTCACAATCTAAATATGGAATGTTGCTACTGGAATAGCAACATTCCATGTAGAATCTCAAATAGTAGCAACAGAATCTCCAATAGCAGCAACATTCCATGTTCCACTGCACTAACCACTAGGCTTCTCCTCACTAGCAACATTCCATCTAGAAGCCTGCCCTTGCAGATCAGCAACGCAGCCGCGCAGGCTTCTATTTCTGTGAGTCTGACGTGCAGGACGTCAGACTCACAGAAACAGAAGCCTGCGCGGCCGCGTTGCTGATCTGCAAGGGCAGGCTTCTACATTACTACTACTGCTTATCACTTCTATTGCGCTACAAGGCATACGCAGCGCTGTACACCATACATAAAGAGACAGTCCCTGCTCAAAGAGCTCACAATCTAAATAGGACAGACAAAACATACAGAACAATTAAGAGGTAAGGGAATTAAAGAGGTGGGGGAAAAAGGTACAGGCAAGTGAGCAGTGATTAGGAGTCAAAAGCAGTGTTAAAGAGGTGGGTTTTTAGCCTGGATTTGAAAATGGGCAAAGACAGGGCTAGACATACATGTTCGGAAAGTCTACTCCAGGCGTGAGGCGCAGCGAGGTAAAAGGAACGGAGTCTGGAATTAGCAGTAGTGGAGAAGGGGACAGACAAGAGAGATTTATCTACAGAACAGAGTGACCGAGGGGGGGGGGGCGCAGGAAGAGACAAGAGTGGAGAGGTACTGGGGAGTGGAAGAGCGAATGCATTTATAGGTCAGTGAGAGAAGTTTGAATTGAATGCGGAAATGGATAGGGAGAGACAAGAGTGGAGAGGTACTGGGGAGCAGTAGAGTGAATGCATTTATAGGTCAGTAAGAGAAGTTTGAATTGAATGCGGAAACGGATAGGGAGCTCTCCTTCTCCTACTTTACCTGACTGGAAACCTCATACTCCACGTGCTTCAGGAACAGGCCTTTCTTCTCTGGGATAAGCTCCACCTGCACTGTATCTCGCCCAAGTAAATCCTTCAGTGTGTGTGGCAGAAACAGTGGATTCCCTTGTGACACCTGCGTCTGAAATGAATCAAATTCTTGGGACTCGCTCACCTGTGGCTTTGGCAAATCTGGCAGGAGGAAAGGAAAGGAAATGGTAAGAAGAGTGCCAGTTCCTTTGTCAGAAATTTTCCTGTAGTCAAAGTTCAAGCATCAGAAGTATGCCTACAGACCATCTACCCCAGAAGTGGCTGCATGCACTATTTTAGCCTATTATAACTGTAAAGCATAAATGAATCCTGATTGCATGAAATATCTCTATATATAAAAGGCACCACCAAAGTTCTAAATGAAGCCTCCAGCCGGAAGTGTGAAGGGGGAGAGATACCCGGTTTCCCCATGAGTGTCTGCCCCGCCCACGCTCTCTCTGTAACACAAACAGTGAAGGAAAACACAGCAAAGCAGGAAATCAAATCGCTCTCTCTGTAACAGTGAAGGACTCAGAGGGGGGAGGGGAGAGAGGGCAGAAGCCCTTACTATCTCTGTAACACAAACACAGCAGGAAACTTAACACTGAAGGACTCGACTCCGAGGGGGGAGGGGACACACACACTCCCACATGCACACAGAAGAAAACCTTGCTAGCCCCCGTTTCATTTGCATCAGAAACGGGGCTTTTTTACTAGTGTTATATTAAAACTATAAATTAATTTATGCTGTTGTGCCTTAGTTTTGCCAGAATTCTTCTGAAAAATTGTTTTCACGTATTACTGTTATATAGGAAAGCATCTGTAGGGTTTCTAATCTCTGGCATCCTTTTTTTTAAATGCTTCTACACTGCAAAGGAAAAGTCTGGTCTAACCTGCTAATTTTCTTTCCTCGAGTCCTATCAAACCAGTCCAGAATGGATGAGTTATGCTCCTCTACCAGCTGATGGAAACAAAGAACAAAGGCTCGTGAGACCTGTCCCATCTTGTATATTTTCATAGTAGAATAAAAGTAGACTACACCCCAAAGCAACAGGGATGGGGGAGGGGTGGTCTAGAGTTGAGCAGTAGCCTAGTGGTTAGCGCAGCAGACCTTGATCCTGTGGAACTGGGTTCGATTCCCACTGCAGCTCCTTGTGACTCTGGGCAAGTCACTTAACCCTTCATTGCCCCAGATACAAATACAGTGGGGGAAATAAGTATTTGATCCCTTGCTGATTTTGTAAGTTTGCCCACTGACAAAGACATGAGCAGCCCATAATTGAAGGGTAGGTTATTGGTAACAGTGAGAGATAGCACATCACAAATTAAATCCGGAAAATCACATTGTGGAAAGTATATGAATTTATTTGCATTCTGCAGAGGGAAATAAGTATTTGATCCCCCACCAACCAGTAAGAGATCTTGCCCCTACAGACCAGGTAGATGCTCCAAATCAACTCGTTACCTGCATGACAGACAGCTGTCGGCAATGGTCACCTGTATGAAAGACACCTGTCCACAGACTCAGTGAATCAGTCAGACTCTAACCTCTACAAAATGGCCAAGAGCAAGGAGCTGTCTAAGGATGTCAGGGACAAGATCATACACCTGCACAAGGCTGGAATGGGCTACAAAACCATCAGTAAGACGCTGGGCGAGAAGGAGACAACTGTTGGTGCCATAGTAAGAAAATGGAAGAAGTACAAAATGACTGTCAATCGACAAAGATCTGGGGCTCCACGCAAAATCTCACCTCGTGGGGTATCCTTGATCATGAGGAAGGTTAGAAATCAGCCTACAACTACAAGGGGGGAACTTGTCAATGATCTCAAGGCAGCTGGGACCACTGTCACCACGAAAACCATTGGTAACACATTACGACATAACGGATTGCAATCCTGCAGTGCCCGCAAGGTCCCCCTGCTCCGGAAGGCACATGTGACGGCCCGTCTGAAGTTTGCCAGTGAACACCTGGATGATGCCGAGAGTGATTGGGAGAAGGTGCTGTGGTCAGATGAGACAAAAATTGAGCTCTTTGGCATGAACTCAACTCGCCGTGTTTGGAGGAAGAGAAATGCTGCCTATGACCCAAAGAACACCGTCCCCACTGTCAAGCATGGAGGTGGAAATGTTATGTTTTGGGGGTGTTTCTCTGCTAAGGGCACAGGACTACTTCACCGCATCAATGGGAGAATGGATGGGGCCATGTACCGTACAATTCTGAGTGACAACCTCCTTCCCTCCGCCAGGGCCTTAAAAATGGGTCGTGGCTGGGTCTTCCAGCACGACAATGACCCAAAACATACAGCCAAGGCAACAAAGGAGTGGCTCAGGAAGAAGCACATTAGGGTCATGGAGTGGCCTAGCCAGTCACCAGACCTTAATCCCATTGAAAACTTATGGAGGGAGCTGAAGCTGCGAGTTGCCAAGCGACAGCCCAGAACTCTTAATGATTTAGAGATGATCTGCAAAGAGGAGTGGACCAAAATTCCTCCTGACATGTGTGCAAACCTCATCATCAACTACAGAAGACGTCTGACCGCTGTGCTTGCCAACAAGGGTTTTGCCACCAAGTATTAGGTCTTGTTTGCCAGAGGGATTAAATACTTATTTCCCTCTGCAGAATGCAAATAAATTCATATACTTTCCACAATGTGATTTTCCGGATTTAATTTGTGATGTGCTATCTCTCACTGTTACCAATAACCTACCCTTCAATTGTGGGCTGCTCATGTCTTTGTCAGTGGGCAAACTTACAAAATCAGCAAGGGATCAAATACTTATTTCCCCCACTGTAAGTACCTGTATACACTATGTAAACCACTTTGAATGTACTTGCAAAAAAACACAGAAAGGTGGTATATCGTCCCATTCCCCTTCCTTTCCCTAGAGCCTGTGCATGCTCATTAATGAGATTCCCCAGGAAGAATTTAGAGAATCAACCACAGCACCACAAGTATTGGTAAACTGCAAATGACATGCAAGAAACAACTAAATCAGAAGCCAAGAGTCAAATTTAGAGTTGGAGTCTGGACTGGTCTGCCAGAACTCAAGGAAAAGAAATTAAGCAGGTTAGACTAAGTTTTTCCTTCATCATCCACCAGACCAGTCCAGAATGGATGGTAAGTAAAAGAGAAATCCTTACACTGGTGGAATTCATGAACCCTTTGTTCTGACCACATCTGCTCCCACCCCTCTCCAGCAAGCACATGCATGCCTTTGGAAAGCACTATAGGTTGCAAGGAGGATCATGCTGTGGCCCTACAATTCCCTGCAGGAGAAACTGAATGAGCTTCCACCTATCAAACCGCTCTCTGATTGACTGGGCTCTCAACCTTCTGGAACCATCCACTACTTGGGGAGAAAGGATGAGGGGTATAATCCACCTATTCTGTACTAGTCTGGTGGATGATAAGAAAAGCCATTTTTAGGAATTTGTTCATGTATGTCTGTTATATAACAAACAAGTCATATCTACTAAATTTTCTAATTATTTCATTCTGTTATCCTCTCATTTACAGCTTAGCAAAAATGGATTATTCAGCTCAGTGTGTGCTCTGTTTCCATAACGAGCACAAGGAACATAGGCTAACCTTCCCAATCTGTTGTCACTGAGCAGTGATAGAGAGTAAAGAAAACATCTTGAGCTGAGAGATGACTAGGTGGTCAGCATATAGTCACACAACACCCAAACACCTTATTCTCACAATGTGGCTTCTAGCAGTACACTCACTTAAAACTTAAAGACTTTGCTTTAATGAAAATAAACTCTGCTCCAAGTTCAAAATGGCTGGCAGCCCTGCTTCACAGCTGCCTATGAGTGGGGATGTGCTGGCTGATTGCCAGTCATGTGAGCAGGGGAGCAGCCAACACAGGCATACCACCATATGCGAACAATAAGCAAAATAATCTGAAATGACAAATTAAAAAAAAAAAAAAAAAAGAAGATATTCCACTCAAAGCTCATGTAGCCCTACTTTCTGGAAAACCCCAAAATACCAAGGTCAGGATCACTGAGGGGGAGTCCTCCACCACTGGTCCCTGCCAGAGAGGGACGCTGTTTCACTATCACATTTTGTATAGTGAGGGACAGGTAAGCTCTGAGGGATTCCAGGGAACCTGCCTGCCCCTAATGAAGCAACACCCCCCCCCCCCCGGTAGGAATGCAGTTGGAGGACTCCCACTCACCTCAAAGGGAACAGTGGCCAGGATCCTGCTCAGAAGAAGCAATGAACATCAGTCTGAAACAATGCTGGCTTCCTGTATACAGAAAGATTGGGTGATGCATGAGCAGGTGCAGGGGTTCAGCAAGAACCAAATACTGCAGAAGCCAAACAATGGTTTCTATTAGTCCACTGTATACCTAGCTGCAAATATAATTATTCATGGAAACAATTTAAAAACATGAATACATGTTTTTTTTTTTAGAGCTTCTGTGTTAATAGATCTTTCTGTGCTTTACTTGACTATGCACGAACAGCAAACCCTACCCACAAAAATATAAATAGGGTTCTTGACACAAACATGCCTTGATCTCCAAAATCTTTCAGGGTACGATCCCTAAAAGGTGCTGTCTACTAAAGTTCAAACAGAGACACCCCCACCCCCCACAAGCTCCGAAAGTCAGATTTAAAAATCCCTGACAACACGCAATCGCGAATAGACTACATACTGATAGATGAAGACAGCTTTGCAGACATCTTAGAGGCAGCAATAGATCCCACGATAATTTCGGATCATGCGGCAATATCGATTGAGTTTAAAGATCTGAATTCGCAAAGCAGAGAGTTCAGATGGATATTCCCCTTAGATCTGTATTATGATCAGGATTTTAGGCAATTTATTAGGAGAAAGTGGGAAGAATATGAACTAAATAATGAGTCACATATGGATACACCAATACTGTTCTGGGAGGCTGGGAAAGCTGTGTTAAGAGGTGAGATCATAGCATACAGTGTCAGAAAGAAAAAACAGAGAGATCGTGAGATCATTAGATTGGGGGAGCAGTTGGTGCAATTGAGGAGGGCATATGGACAAGGGGTAGCAAATCATATCCGAGAGCAACTATTAGCTACTCAGGTAAATTTAAATGAACTGATACATCAGCGAGCCAGTAAATCTGTTGAATATTATAAATATCAATTGCATAAATTTGGGAATAAACCCGGGAAACTCATGGCAGGGCTGGTGAGGAAGATGAAGGGGCAGAGGAGAGTGTTGGGGATCAAGACACAGAGGGGGAACCTAGTGCATAATGACACAGAGATAAGAGATGAATTTAAAGATTATTACGCTAGGCTATATGCCAAAAATGATGACGATGATCTAGACCCTGATATATATTTAGAAAATATTAACAAGACGAAGATCTCAGAACAACAGCAGAGGGAGCTAAATAAACCGATTGAGACGGAGGAGGTCCTTAAAGAAATTAAAGCCAGTGCCTTGCATAAAGCGGCGGGACCAGATGGCTATAGGGCTGAATTCTATAAAATTCTAATGCAGGATATAGGAGGCCCTTTAACAAAGTTCTTTAATAGATCAGTCGAACTAGGTGAACTTCCACGGTCTCTGCGATTAGCGGATATTGTGGTGTTCCCAAAACCTGAGAGAGATCCGACCATACCAGACTCATATAGACCAATCTCACTGATTAGTTATGAAGCTAAGCTGCTAGCTAAAATTCTGGCCTCAAGATTGGCAAAAGTGCTACCAAGCATAGTGGCGACCCCTCAGGTGGGATTTATACAGGGGAGACAGAGTGGGAAAAATATTAGACTGATACTGGCATCAATAGAGAATGTGCGCAGAGGGGGTGGAGATTCCTTATTGATTAGTTTCGACGCCGAAAAGGCGTTTGATCGAGTAGAGTGGGAGTTCTTGTTTGCCTCACTAAGAGCGTACGGTTTTGAAGGTTACTTTACACAAGCAATATCTATATTATATAAGAATCCTATGGCGAGAGTGCTGGTTAACGGAGCGTACTCTCGAAATTTTGTAATTAATAGAGGTACCAGACAGGGATGCCCTCTGTCTCCCTTACTGTTTGCTATAACGCTAGACCCGTTGATTAGAGACATCATGAGTAACCCTGAGATTGAAGGTATAAATCTGGGAACCAGAGAATTTAAGATATCGGCGTTCGCCGATGACATTTTGGTTCACCTAGCTAAACCGGAGAGATCGCTGCCGGTATTGATGGAGGTTTTTGAAGAATATGGGGCCTTTTCGGGATTTAAATTGAATTTTCAAAAGTCAGAGGGATTGCCCACAACAACTCGGGTAAAGGAGAAATGGGAGGGTAGGTTCCCATTGAGATGGGCGAACAAGGAATTTAAATACTTAGGCATAACACTGACAAGTGATATGAGTAGCTTATATAGACAGAATATTGACCAGTTACTGCAATATACGCGGCATAAATTAGCAATATGGGAGGGACTGCCCTTAACTTTAAGCGGGCGAGTGGGTTTGTTTGCAATGATACTTTTCCCAAAATGGCTGTATGTATTAAGACAATTGCCACTAGTCATACAGACTAAAGATATAAAGAAGATTCGAGGAATGTTGACTAGATTCTGTTGGAGTGGGAAAAAGGCTAAAGTTAAATTGGAATATCTCTATGGGAAAAGATCTGAGGGAGGATTGGGGTTGCCTGACATTAAACAGTATAATTGGGCTTGTCTAGCTAGACACTTAGCAGATTGGATTATGGAAACAGAAGAGCATACGGAATGGAATATTGAGAGTGCACTGTTTAGACCATATCACCCTTATTATATGATGCATGTTGAGAGTACAAAGATACCAAAGGAATGGAAACATCATATTTTATTGCACCCAATGAGAAGTATATGGCAGTACATATTGAGGAGATTTAATAAAAACCCACGATGTACGGATCTCCTCCCACTGGTTGGGAATGGAGCATTCGGACCAGGGAATTCGTGCCCGAAATTTGCCAAGTGGGCACAGGAGGGAGTGGTACTAGTGGCAGATGTTATGCAAGACACGGGAAAGATTATATCAAGAGAAACCTTAGAGGGCATGGTGGGAGTAGAGAATGTGATATGGTATGATTACTGCCAGATCCACAGCTATATTGAGAAACTACATAGGGGAAAATGTGATAGAGGGATATATGAGCTGCTGGTGAATCTGTTTTTGCCACAGGGAAGAGAACAGACCACGGTATCCATACTATATAAACAGTTAAATTTGATAGCCAAGCATCGTAGTTACGAAGCAGTGGCAAGACGATGGTCTGAGGATTTAAAGGTAGAGATCAGCAGTGGAGATATAGTCCAATCTCTAAAGGAGATAGTACATAAAGTGGTGAGTGCCCGATATAGGGAGATACAATTTAGAATTGTTCTGAGGGCATATATGTCTCCCATTCAGGCCTATTATGCAGGTAGATTGCAAGAAACACATTGTAGTAAATGTCATTTTCAGAGAGCAACACTATATCATATGTTTTGGGGATGTCCAGCCATACAAGATTTCTGGGGTCCAGTGCTGGAATACTGTGAGGCCGTGCTACACAGGAAGCTTTGGTTAGAGGCTAAAACTGTAGTGCTTGGATTAAGGGGAAGAGGGTCAACACTACGACATAAAGAAAACATATTTATCTACAAGGTACTAATGGTTGGGAAACAATGTATATTACAACACTGGACACAAGACATAGGGCCCTCCTTCTGGCAATGGAGGAGCTCGCTTCATTCCTTGGTGCGAATGGAAGCACGTGCTATGACTAGTAGTCCTAGAAGTAGACAACGTTTTTGGGAAGTCTGGGAACCATACGTACAGGCTTTATCAAGCAGAGCTCGCAGCTTATTGGTGAACACACTCATGGGAGAGGAAGGTAGGGGAAGATAAATGGCTTTATATGTTACATGGTTAACGCTAATATAGAATTACATGGTATAGGTACAGGGGGGGAGGGGTGGGGGGGGGGAAGGGGGGGGAAAGGAACATTTAATGAAACCTTTGATGACATTCTAGTTTAGATTATGATAAGAAACAAAACGGAAAAAACAGACAAAGAGTTGTATCAGGTAAATGTTTATTGATTATATTTGCAATTGACTGTAATATCAATACAATAGCTTCTTCTTTTATTATTAAAATAAATACAGAATAGGGGTTGGGGGGAGGGAGGGACAATGTTATATGACAAAATTTGATGGCTGTATGTACTGATACTTGTTTTAAGTGATGTTCCACTGAGTTATATACAAATGTTTCGAGATTGACATGTTCCGGTGGCTTTGTACTTTTGGTGTGGTCATCAATAAAAATTGTTAAACATAAAAATCCCTGACAAAACAGGGGACCATGAGAATCCAGATCCTCTGACGTTTATAGGTCGGCATTGAACACGGTAGGGAATTGATAGAGTATTAACATCATACGCACTGTAAAGCCTATATTGGCTGAAATTAAGCTGGAATTATCTGATCATAGCAACAGAAAACCCCTGATGAAGTCCGTTTTTTGGCGAAACAGGTCCTGTTGGGATTATAATCAGACATGTCACCAATTATTACCTCTGTATGGATACAAAAATATTTGACAAGCTTTGTACGGAATAATCAAAGAAGAATTAGAAGAATTAAAAAAAAAAGGTTTTTGAATAAAAAGGTTTGATAAATTCTATGCAACCTGTTGCTCATTACATTATAGTGGAGCTTAACCCTGAAGGTTTTTTAGATTTTAATATGTCAGATGTAGATTGGGGTATCCCTATTGCGGGGTCTTTCAGAAGCGGGGAGATCCTGGATTCTCTACAGGAGGAACCAGCAGTTGGTAATGGAACCCACGTGGGATGAAGCCATACTGGATGTTGTGCTTACTAATGGAGACAGTGTTTCTGATGTTATAGTAGGGGATCATCTGGCATCCAGTGATCGCCAGATAGTCCGATATAATTATTAAGATAGGTGTGGAAAGGGTTTATTCAAAAGTTAAGGTTCTAGACTTCAAAAAAACTATGTTCCGATGTGGGATTACCTCAAGAAATTGCTGTCTGGATGGGAACATCTGGAAGAAGTTGGAAAGCAGTGGGCAAAAATGAAAGGACTTATTGTAAAGGCAACAAACCTTTTTAAGGAAAGTAAATAAAATTAAGAGGAAAAGGAGGCCACTTTGGCTCTCAAAAGTAGAAGCTAAAAAGGTAAGGAAAAAAGAGCTTAGCCTTTATAAACTACAAGAGATCGCAAAAAGAGGAAGACAGGCAGGGATGTGCTGGTAAATTTTTAACAACAGGCTCTTTCTCCGGACATAGACAGCTCTGCAGTTGGAAGGGCCAGAGGTGGCCGGGTGGAGTGGGGGGAGCAACACTTGCCTCTCTCTCTTCCCTCCCCGTCGTGTGGGCACGCTAGGCATACCTTTGCTGGCAGACAATAAATGGACTGCCACCACTCCCAACGTCTTGCTCTGAGCAGCATGCTGGAACTTCTCTCACATGCTTGAGAAGTCCCAGCCTGCTGCCCAGAGCTGGAAACAAGGAGCGGGAACAGCAGTAGTCTATTTACTTGGCTGGCAGGGCTCAGCATCCCCACCAGCAAAGTAAAAGAGAATTCAGCAGGGGGCCTAAGCCCACATTTTGGGAGCCAGTTGTTAAAGTAGCCATGGAGGGCCCTACTTTAACAACCGGCTCCCAAAATTCTTAAAAACTTAACAACCGGCTCTTGCGAGCCTGTGAGAGCCTGCTCCAGCACACCACAGGCGACAATATCTAGAAAAGCTAAGAGAAGCTGATACAGTAGTCAGGAAAGCAAAGATGCAAATGGAAGAAAATAAATAGCCAATGTAGTAAAATGGGGAGACAACACTTTTGTTTTGTTTTTTTTAGATATATGTCTTAATTTTTAGTTTCATCATCAGATTTTAGTGTTGTATTTTGTACACCACCTAGATCCATTTGTTTGGTATCGGCGGTTTAAAAAGTCTTAATAAACGGAATAAACATACGAGGAAGTGCAAAAGTGGCATTGTGAGATTCAAAGGTGTAGGGGAGGAATATGTAGAAGCTGATAAAGATAAGGCGGAAACAACAAATATTTCTGTTTTGCGTTCACAGATGAAGGGCCGGAAGCAAGGACGGCAGAAGACAAATACAAATAGGAATGGAGGGGTGGTAGTCCCTGAATGATTTTTTTTTTCAAACTCTGTTTTTATTCAATAATAACAGAACATGTAACAAAGGCGTAAATTTTCTAGAAAATTATCACATCAGCATAAACAATTCAGAACTTAACAGTAAGTAGAAAAGTCCCCATCCAACCCTCTCCCACGATTTGGCTGCCAAATCGAGGTATTATGACCTCAACAAATTAGATCATGCCAGGGGTTTTGGTTCTTTTAACCCCTAAACTCTTAAAAAATAACATACCTATGTTTCCAAGTCCCCTTTCCCCCACCCCCGCCTGAGAACTCAAACCTGAACGATTTTTAGAGGACTGTATTCATGAGAAATCAGCTAAACTGAAGGTGGACTAAGCGATGGGGCCACATGGCATACATTCGAGAGTACTGAAGGAACTTAGGGAAGTTCAAGTGGCTCCGCTGGCTGACTTTTCAATGCTTCTCTAGAGTCTGGAGCGGTCCCAAAGGCCTAGAGAAGAGCAGACATTGTTCCTCTCTACAAAATCATAAGTAAGGAAGAGGTTGGGAACTACAGGCTGGTAAAGTGTGACTTCTGTAGTAAGAAACGCTTTTAAAACACAGAATAGTAAAGTTTTGGAATCCAGTGGATTACAGGACCCGAGACGACGTGGTTTCACTACAGGCATGTCTCGTCATATAAATCTGATTAATTTCTTTGACAGGGTGATCAAAGAGTTGGATCAAGCGAGAGAGCTAGATGTGGTATATTTACATTTTAGCAAAGACTTTCACACAGTTCCACATAAATGACTAATAAATAAACTGAATGCCTTCGGTATGGGCCCTAAAATGCCTGACTGGGTTAGGAACTGTGAGTGGAAGATGACAGAGGGTAGTGGTAAATGGAGCTCATTCTGCAGAAAACAGCGTTACCAGTGGTGTGCTGCAGGTCCGGTTCTTGGGCTGGTTCTTTCAAACACTTTTCTAAGCGATATTGCTGAAGGGCTGTCTGGTAAGGTTTGCCTCTTTGCAGATGATACCAAAATCTGGAATAGGATCGACACCCCTGATGGTGTGGATAACATGAGGAAGGACTTAGCGAAGCTAGAGGAATGGTCTGGAATTTGGCAGCTAAGAGTTAATGCTAAAAAATGAAGGGTTATGCATTTGGGCTGAAAACCCAAGGAAATGGCTTAGGGGGTGAAAAACTTTTCTGCATGAAGGAGGAGCGGGACTTGGGTGTGATCGTGTGGCCAACCACATAGAAAAGGTGACTACAAAAGCTATAAGGATAGATAGGTGTAGAGGGAGAAGAATGGCCAGTAGGAAAAAGGAGGTGATGATACTCCTAGAGTGGAAGAGTAGCCTAGTGGATCCTGGGGAACTGAGTTCGATTCCCACTGCAGCTCCTTGTGACTCTGGGCAAGTCACTTAACCCTCCATTGCCCCTGGTACAAAATAAGTACCTGAATATATGTAAACCGCTTTGAATGTAGTTGCAAAAACCTCAGAAAGGCTGTATATCAAGTCCCAATTCCCTAAATAAGACTCTGGTGAGATCTCTATACAAATGTTGTTGTTAATAATAATAATAATCTCATTTAGAATATTGGGTACAATTCTGGAGACCGCACCTTCAAAAAGATAGAAACAAGATGGAGTTGGTCCAGAGGGCTGCTACTAAAATGGTTGGTGAGGGGGTACTGCAGGACATACTTGGGAAACACTGGCCTAATGGTTAGGGCAGTCGACTGAGATCCTAGAACTGGGTTCAATTCCCATTGCAGCTCCTTGTAACCCTTGGTAAGTCATTTAACCCTCCATTGCACCAGGTACAAAAACTTTCATTGTGAGCCCAATAGGGACAGAGACAGTAACTGCATAACCACTGCGTACGTCTAGTAGCACTAAAGAAATGATTAGCAGTAGTAGTAGTAAAGCATATGAGGACAGACTTAAAGATCTCAATATGTATATTTTGGAAGAAAGGCACGAGAGGGGAGATATGATAGAGACATTTAGCACATAAGCACCGCCATGCTGGGAAAAGACCAAAGGTCCATCAAGCCCAGCACTCTGTCTCCAACAGCGGCCAATCCAGGCCCCAAGAACTTGGCAAAAAACCCAAAATTTAATAACGATCAATGGACTTTTTCTTCAGGAATCCGTCCAGACCCCCTTTGAACAGCATAAATTCACAGTAGTCTCTTTCAATTGAAAGGAAGCTCTGGAACAAGGGGGCACAGGATGAAGGTGAAAGGGGACAGACCCAGAAGTAACCTGAGGAAATATTTCTTCACGAAAAGCGTGGTGAATTCATGGACCTGCCTCCCGGTGGAAGTGGTGGAGACAAAAACAGTCAAGTCCAAAGAGAAGGATAAGAAACCTCCATGCAACACAACAAACAAATGGAGAAAAGTGAGGTGAAAAGTCACACACAAACAGTTCCAATTCTGTAATAAATAGTTGTTAATAAATAAATACCAAAATAATCAACCGTAATGCATGGCACAATCATAGGGAGAGGGACTCTACATGGCTGTGTTTTGGCAACTATAACAATCCTAGGGAGGGACTTGACAAGGCTGTGTCGAGTCCCTCCCTATGATTGTGCCACAGATTTTGGTTGATGATTTTAGTATTTATTTATTAAAGACTATTTCTTACAGAATTGGAACTGTTCTTGTGTGACTTTTTATCTCACCTTTCTCCATTTGTTTGGAGATGAAAACAGCATCTGAATTCAAGAGAGCTTGGAATGAGTACATAGGATCTCCAAGGGAGTGACAGGGAGAGCAAACAGCACGGATGGAAACACTGGATAGGCCATATGGTCTTCATCTGCCTACATTTTTCTCTGTTTTTTTTTCTATGTAATTGTGCCAGAGAGGAAGCATGGAGGGGATGGGTTGGAGGGGGGTTGTTTCCTATGGTACTGTAGGTGAAAAAAAAAATGGAACCTTCTATGTTGAAAAGTGACATTTCAGCTGCAAATCTGAATAATAATAATAAAACTTTATTTCTAACCCGCTGTATCTGCAAGAGTCTAAGCGGGGAACAAGTCATACACAAAGTATAAAAGGGCATTCTAGTCCTGCTAGATGAGCAGCCCTGGTCCATAGATTACACACAAGTGGTGTGAAGGCCACCAGCTGGCAATCTGTGTGCCGAGAGAAAGGCAACTTGAACAAGCACAGCAGTTGCCCGTTTCTCTAGGAACACTAGCCAGCGTTTGACTAAAGTAACATAGTAGATGACAGCAGAAAAAGACCTGCACGGTCCATCCAGTCTGCCCAACAAGATAACTCATATGTGCTACTTTTTGTGTATACCTTACCTTGATTTGTATCTGTCTTTTTCAGGGCACAGACCGTGTAAGTCTGCCCAGCACTAGCCCCGCCTCCGCCATCCAATCTCCACTAAGCTCCTGAGGATCCCTTCCTTCTGAACAGGATTCCTTTATGTTTATCCCACTAAGCAGTTAGCTTAGTGGGGTTTAAAACAGTGGCGTAGCCAGACCTGACATTCTGGGTGGGCCCAGAGCTAATATGAGTGGGCACTATGTATGAGTAGTGTTTCTTGGGATACTACAAAATAATGCCTTAGAGTGCACTTGATGATGGATTTCTAAGTAGCCTGCCCAACACCTGCCCTGCATCAACATGACCACATATAGCAAACCTAAATGAACTGCTTGAAGAAAGCAGTGGCTGTTGCAACACTTAGCTATGCACCTAGCCACGCTGCTGGCTCCTTCATCTAAATAATGTGATGTTAGCATCAGCATTGTCCATGCTGCAAAATTCCTGGCTGGTTGATTAGGAAAGATCACATAGCTATGAATCATGGAAAATACCCAAACATGCGAACTAGACCAATGCACTTTGTTTTAATTCTCATTTTCTTTTATCGTTACATCTGAGTATTTTGACATTTACCCATGACTGAGCTTCAGGCCTACAGGAACTGCAGTACAGGACTTCAGCCACTCGAAGTAGCACAACACTTAGCCACTTTAGAGAACTTCATTATGTCATGTCCAGAGCAGGGCCACCTGCAGTGAAAATGAATATTATTAGTACCAACATTACTTTCTGAGAAGTTCCGGGAGAAGAGGAAATTTCTCTGGTAAGTGGACGCTATTTTGCTTTGTGAACTTAAAGATTGGGGTTTAAAGGAGGAATTGTAGGTTAGTGTTAGGCAAAATAAAAATATAAAAAGCAAATTTTATCAACTAATCTCCATAGTCTTTTCCACTTAGTTTTAAAAACTTTGTACCACTGCATTAACAGAATCTAGCAGGCACTGCAGGATCTAGTTTAGTCTTCCCACCCACCCCTAGGACCCCTAGTATTAAATGTTTTGTGCTTTTTTGGGATCTTGCCAGGTATTTGTGACCTGGACTGGCCACTGTTGGAAACAGGATGCTGGGCTTGATGGACCTTTGGTCTTTCCCAGTATGGCAATACTTATGTACTTATATTTATGCATGTCTAAAGAGAGATTTTATCCAAACCACAACAAAATTTCAAGATTTTTGTACATACTTCAGAATGCTGTCAAAATTGTGGGTTTTCTCCCTCAGAAGGGATTTTGACAAGTGCTATGTTGTACAGTTTATAGGAACACAGAATGGGCAGCTCAAACCTGTTCTCCTATTTAAATCCTCAAAGGCCTACATTTCAAACATGAGCAAAGAGGACATACGGCTGAACAGTGTCTATACTCTACTACTTTCAGCGAAATATACAAAAGGATTTTCCCCATTTTGTGTCCATGGGAAAAATGCTTAGTACACAGACCCCTTCATTAGGTCACATTTGTGTTTAAATAATAAACTTATTTAACCACCCCTTCTGCCATACAGGTCAGAGTGGAATGCATACTTGATTAGGTCAGATACATGGAGGGACATTTTCGATATGACGTCTAAGTCCGACTTTGGACGTTTTGCAAAAAACGTCCAAAATCTAAATAGGAAAGAAGGTCATTTTCAAAGAACGTCTCTGTTTTTTTCCCGAAAATACTGTTTTGAACAAGGTTTTGTGATTGGGATGTTTTTTGGTCTATTTTCAATTAAAAAAAAAACGTCCAAGTGCAAAACTCACAAACTCTAGCCATTGGGATGTAGGAGGACCTGACATTTTTAGTATCTGGTCCCCCTGACATCCCAGGACAGCAACAGGGCACCCTAGGGGGCACTGCAGTGGACTTAATAAAAAGCTCCCACGTACAACTCTCATCATTGCTCCTTTCCCTTGTCTGCTGAGGCCCCTGAAACCCACTACCCCCAACTGCACGCCATTACCATAGCCCTTACGGATGAAGGGGGCACCTCTATATGGGTACAGTGAGTTTTGGAGAGCTCACAGTTTCCTCCACAAGTGTAACAGGTAGGGGGAGATAGCAGCCTGGGTCCACCTGTCTGCAATGCACTGCACCCAACACTAGACTACTCCAGGGACCTGCATGCTATTCTAATGGACCCGAGTATAACATCTGAGGCTGGCAAGTAGTGTTTTTCATCACATTTTTGGGGGGTAGGAGGGGGTTAGTGACCACTGGGGAATAAGGGGAGGTCATCCCTGATTCCCTCCAGCAGTCATCTGATTATTTAGGGCACCTTTTTGTGCCTTATTCATTACAAAAGCAGATCTAGCCCAAAACATCTTAGTTTTAGTCCAGGACAGTTTTGTTTTGTTCCATTATTTATTTATAACATTTGTATCCCACATTTTCCCACCTATTTGCAGGCTCAATGTGGCTTACATAATTCCGTAAGTGGTGATTACCAGTTCCGGATAGGAGAAATACATAGTTGGGGTAAAATTATGGCTGAAAAATGTCTAAGTCTTAGGCCTGAACACGCCCCTGACACACCCCCTTGAGATTTGACAGACTTCATAGAAAAATGTCTAAAAATACGTTTCGAAAATACTGATAGACATTTTTGTGAGAAAAACGTCCAAATGGTGCTTTATGCCACTTTTTAGATGTTTTCCTGTTTTGAAAATGAGCCCAGTAGTCGCCCTGTTTTACTACCTCAGCGCAAACACACTTGCTTCTTTGAGTCATCTAAGCACACCCGTAACTCTCCTCTCCACAGTTGCTGCCACTACTCTTTACAGACAATTTTATTTTATTTATTTGGATTTTGCTCACACCTTTTCAGTAGTAGCTCAAGGTGAGTTACATTCAGGTACTCTGGATATTTCTCTGTCCCAGGAGGGCTCACAATCTAAGTTTGTACCTGAGGCAATGGAGGGTTAAGTGACTTGCTCAAGATCACAAGGAGCAGCAGCGGGATTTGAACTGGCCACCTCTGGATTGCAAGACCACTAGGCCACTCCTCCCCTGGCAACATTCCATCTAGAATCTCAAATAGTAGCAACATTCCAGAATCTCAAAAAGTGCCAACATTCCATGTAGAATCTTCAATAGTAGCAACATTCCATATATTTATTTAGATTTTGCTCACACCTTTTTCAGTAGTAGCTCCAGGTGAGTTACATTCAGGCACACTGGATATTTCTCTGTCCCAGGAGGGCTCACAATCTAAGTTTGTACCTGAGGCAATGGAGGGTTAGGTGACTTGCCCAAGGTCACAAGGAGCAGCAGTGGGATTTGAACTACTAGGCCACTCCTCCATGTTTTTAAACCCTGCTAATATACCATTAACCCATGAAAAATCCAGTTCAAAATAGGGGGGAAGGTTACCTCAACATACAATGTAAGACAAACATCCTTGAGTTCATTTTTCATGATCCCTTGGCGATACAGAAAACCGTAAAGACCTCAGAGGTAATGGTATAACTTGTCACTACAAGGAGTGCACTTAGCGAATGTATTCGCAAAAACCACAGAAAGGTGGTATATCAAGTCCCATTTCCTTTCCCTGAATAGCACCAAGGTGTTTCTAGGTTGTTGTAGAATACTAGCGCGAACCCGCATTAGCACGCCAAAACTTTGAAGGTACCCTTTACACCATGTTAATGGCAGGTACAAGCATTCTATTTATTTAGATTTTGCTCACACCTTTTTCAGTAGTAGCTCAAGGTGAGTTACATTCAGGTACTCTGGATATTTCTCTGTCCCAGGAAGGCTCACAATCTAAGTGTCCTAACTGATGAGTTGTGAGCCCTTGGGTCCCCCAGGAGAGCGTAAGGAATGCCTCAATGTTCCCCCAAAGGACAGCCGAGCACCCCGACTTCACCCGCGGCGACCACCGTTCACCAGAGGTTGAGCCCCCAGCTGCAGGTGGCCAACGGGACTTCTGGAACCGTGGGGGTGGACGGACTGACCGGACACAAGGGGACTAGCCTCCCAACCCCAGCAGGGGAGAGGAGCAGGCAAGGAGCAGCAAAGTCCAGGGACAGGCAAAAGGTCAAGGCAGGCGGTGAGCAGAGTAGTCCAGGGACAAGCAAAAGGTCAAAACAGGCGACAAGCAAAGTAGTCCAGGAATCACCACTAAGCTGGAGCCTCACGAAACAGAAGCCGAAGCAATATGCCTGCCGGAGGCGATGCTTTAAATACTACTAGTAATCAGCAAGCGAGCCTCAGCTGACAGGGGTGGAGACTTCGGGGGAGCTCCCTCGAGGAACCCTTCGGAGTGGTTGAAGGCCGGTCTTCAGGCAGAGCCTTGGTCCCAACCACCCAATCAGGGTCCTCCAGGGCGGGATCTTGATTCCCGCGTTCACTAGGCGGAATAGACGCTGGCCCCAAGTTCCCGGCGCCATCTTCCCTGCCGGAGCGAGCATAACTTCCATAGCCGGCGATGGAGAATTGGAAGTCACAGTAGGCCGGTCTTCGGCCGCAGTCTCAGCGGCGGCCGGCCCCCGCTTTTGGCCGGTTTCGCCTCGAGACCGGAATGGCCAGCCATCAGGGCGAGGAGCAGGAGCATCGCCCGGCGGCGGGGTCAAGGCCGGCCATGGCCGCGGGCCGGCCTCTAGGTAAGCACAGACGGAGTTAGCGAGGGATGTGACACTAAGTTTGTACCTGAGGCAAAGGAGGGTTAAGTGACTTGCTCAAGATCACAAGGAGCAGCAGTGGGATTTGAACCAGCCACCTCTGAATTACAAGACCGGTACTCTAACCACTAGGCCACTCTTCCACAATGGTTTACTTCTCTTAAATAGAACTCCCCTTATTCCTCCAGGTCAGTGGCAGGGGACCATCAGAAAACCAAAGACCCCCCCTCCCCCTAAAGAGCAAATACTTCTCTTTATCTCCTTGTAATCTCCTCCCCCACTGTCACTCTTCAGTCTCAGGGTACTATCTTTCTGCATTTTATTCCCAAACTACTCCCCTTGGGCTGGGCTTCCTCTCACCCAGGGACCTCCCCCCCCCCACATGACTCAATACAGGGTCTTACTCTCCGAGGAATCCAAAACTAACAGGGGATTACAACTCTAAAATCACTGAGAGGTCTAATTTTGTAACCCGCGACTATAAACCTAGGGTTACCATATTTGCGGAGACAAAAAAAAAAAAAAAAGTTCAGAAAAAATTTAAATGGTTGTTTCCTTTGCTACAGAAATATTTAATCGTAGCCTTTAGTTAATGACCACACACCAAACAGTGACTTATTTACAGCATAGCGGTAGACAATCTACTTTTCAAGAACTTCTGGATTTCAGTTTGACCGAGTCTGAGCCTAAGCGTACTTATCAGAAGACTGCATATCCCCTCAACAACCTTGGCTGGCTTCTGAAATACGTGTGGAAAACGTTGTGCTGCACAAACAACATTTCATTTGACAGGGGAACAGAAAGGGGATCGGCAACGCCCTTCTCTCTGTTTAGCACCCCCAGGCCAGAAATGGAATCTCTCATTATGTGGGTAGGTGTGTTGGTTATAGGCACATAAAAGAAAAAAAAAAAAAAAAGAGGGCATTTCCCTAAAAATTAAAAAACCCGGAGCACATATCTGAAGAAGTCCAAAAGAGGCCATGCGGTAACCCTATTTAACGTTTCAAAATGAAATCTCCACACTTGATCAGTTAGCTCTAACCTCCCCCACTGATTAGTTTCCTGGGTAAAACAGTTGAAAACTGTTCTTCCTGTTCCTTGTAACAAATTTAGACATAAAGCAACTAACACATCTGTTCTGCTAATCAGCGAGGCACTGACACATTAGGAAACATTTTATTTTTAAAAAATTATTTGCTTTTAACACCTATGGTAACAACACCTCTAGGCGGTTTACACTACAGGGTTAAAACAGTTAAAAACAAACAAAATGAACTTATACTGCAAAAAAAAAAAAAAGAACCCCCCCCCCCCACACACACACACACACATTTAACCAAGAGCTTGGCACAAAACCCAGGCTTTCCATCATTTACCAAACCTTACCAGATCTACTGCAAAGGAAAACAGGTACAGCTCGTTTCCACCCCCCCCCCCCCCCCCCCAAAAAAAAAAAAAAAAAAAAACCTGAAATGTCTGTCAGCTCTCTCAGGCCTTGACCCTTGCAGTGGTTAAGAAGTTCCAACTGGGCACTGACAGGAAAGAGAAAGATTAAGGGCTGTGGGTCAGTAACCGAAGAAATCTTGGTTCCACAGCCCTAAGCAACAGCTATTTTAATCAGTACCACAACAAGCATGGAATTGGTGAAAACAGTAACTTTTATATCATCAGTCTGCATTCATTACCTATACAGGGTTCACAAACTGCTTTTACATGATGTTTTTCTGCCTCAGTGCGAGCTATCGGCTCACTACCCTCGTCACCCACCAAATTTGCATCTTCACTGCCCATCATGATAAAGGCTTAATCCACGGTAACAAGTTTTGACAATGTGAGACCTATTTCAGGAGCGTTATCCACAAAAGAAGGGAAGTGTATTTATCAAAGAGAAGCAGCAATCCCTCAGTTCTCCTGGACAAAAAAAATCCTCTAAATTATGCTACAAAGTTTCTGGAGTGCATCTGAAAACAGGAAACTCCAGGCAGAACTAATGCAGCCTAGGAAGGAAGGATACAGAGATTTGTTATTGGTCTTATTGAAGGAAGCAAAGTATGCTTACGAGATCATCTAACAGGCAGTTTAGAAGACTCTCTCTCCCAACCACAAGAAAGTTAAGCTTTCAGTTTTGCACAGCACACACCAGTAAACAGAAAAATCAAATTCTACCATACTTCTTCCAAAACTCAGCTTACAGAAAGGTCTAAACCAGGCCCCTCAGATACAAGCACATTTGTGAAGTTAAATTTCAATCCTGCTCCCTACTTCTCTTAAAGAAGAGACCGTTATGCCCAGGGGCATAGCCAGACCTCGAGGTGGGAGGGGGCCAGAGCCCAAGGTGAGGGGGCACATTTTGGTCCGCCTCCACTCTACCCCCCCCCACTACGCCACCCCCACATACCCAGCCGCCCACCGCCGCTGCTGCACATACCTTTGCTGGCAGGGGTCCCCAACCCCCACCAGCTGAAGCGCGTTTTCCAGTGCTGGTCTCTGGCGCCACCACATTTCCTGCCCTTCTCTCTCTTCCCCTCAAGTTAGGACTTGGAGTAATTGATGACGAACCCTAGTAGCTCGCAGCACCTGAATATGGGGTAGGGGTGATCTGATTTGAGCATACCCGGGGGAGGGGGGTAGTAGGGGGCTTTCTGATTTAACTAGTAGTTGATGTTAAGTTGGGGGCTATAAGAGTCCAAGCCTCTGACCTTTGGTAATGCTGTAGTTAACTCTTTTGGATGAGACAAATACATTGGGAGGGAAATCTGTTTATTGTATTTGATTCTTTGAACTTGATTTATGTTCTTGGTTAAAATTTACCTGGTAGTCTTCTTACTGTTGTGTCAAACTGTTTCATCTTTGAACAAAACAGATTTAGAAATATTTAATTGTAGGGAGTTGACTGTCTGGACTATTTTGAGAACCCACTGGTAGCTCATCCAGGACAGCTACTTTTATTGTGGCTATGCTCTCCTTGAGCCAGTCAAAAGTACACCCCCTGTTCTGACTGGGGAGCTGGTTAGGATCTCTAAGCCCTCTGCTGCCATGGACAAGTTGAGAACGCCACGTAGTCTGAGGAGGTTGACTGGGAGGAAGGAGCCTACACCTTTGAGAGTAGTTGGGTACCTCCTGGAGGAGGAAACTGAGACAGCAGGAAGCCGGGATAGTCACTTGGTGGTTTCAGACTGCTTCTTGAGGTAAGCGACCTCTTCCACCTTGTCACCAAAATGGTTGACTCCCCAGCACAGAATGTCTGCCAGCTTCTCCTGAACCACAGGTGACAGGTTTAAGGCACGCAGCCAGGCAAGTCTATGTAACCCAATACCCATGGTGGAGGCCCTGGAAACTATATTGAAAGTTTCCCGGCCCATGTGCTTTCCATACTTCCATCACTTGGGTACTCGCTGGCGGAGTTCTGCAGCCTTTTCCGGGGGCAGGGCATCTGTGAACTCTGGCACACTGTGCACAATGTTCTGCAAGCGTATTTTCATTAAATGCTGGTAATAAAAGTATGCAGGAGGCTAGAATAGCAATTTTAAAACATTTTCTCCAACAAGATTCCAGAATCTAAGATTCTGTTCCCAAGGGCACCGAGGAGTAAGTCCTGGAGCTCGTGGCCCTTTTCAGAGCAGATTCTACCTGGGCTCATCCTCGCTTTCCGATTAAATGGTATGAACTTATCCCTCCTCAGAGAGTCTGATGCTTCTTCAGACACCCAGGAATGGTTCAAATTAGGCTCATAAAAATAATCCTCCATGGATCATATCCGAGTCTGTGCCTGCCTTGTTCTACTGATAGGTTGGTTAGGCCTTGGGCACAGGCATTGGTGATCTATGGTGCCCTGAAGAAACTTTCTTCCCCAACTAGAGACTAACACCATCTTGACATGCACTGGCTCTAACAACCCTGGAGGTACCAGCATTGATGCACATGACAGGCAGGGCATGGGCCTCAGGGATGGGTTGAAGCTCCATCAAAGTCAACACTGAAGCTTTCAATGCCTCTCTATCGTGTCAAGCCAGGAGGCACCATGTCTCCTCCTGGAGTCTGGCAAAGGCTGGGGGCACAGCCAGTGTAGTTATATATCCCCTGAAGACATCATGGCTGATCAATGGCTTGGTCCTGGCTCAATGGAGGCTGGTGCACCCTCCTTGATTCCTTGAAGGGTGAGCAGCCCTCAGAGCAGGAGTACTCCTTGGATATCAAAGACTTTGATGCCCCAGTGCCATCAACACCGTGCCTCAAGGGGGACTGATGCTTCCTGGCTTCTGCCCAAAAACACATCAGGATCCCTTATTATCGATGAGGACAAAGACAAATCCTTCCTTGTTCTTGAGGTGGGATTGGCGGGTACCCGATCCCGAAGGCCACTATCAATGTTTGAGGTCGAGGCAGGCGGAGACTTCCTTGATACCGATGCATCCCCTGTGTCCAATGCCCCTTCAGGAGCCACTGGATTGATGCCTCCTATGCCAAAGTCAACGGACTGGACCTGATGGCACCAAAAAGGTTTGTACTGCTTCTGATGGCCTCTAAGCCCCCTCTATGACATCTGTAAATAGAGTTCACAAAGAGAGGAATTATGGTCAGGCCCCAAGCACTACAGGCACAGAATCGTGTTTGTGAGGGACATGGTCCTGCTGTAGAGGGTGTCCCTTAAAACTTCCATTGGTTTTAAGAAGTGCATGTTGGAGCTGTTCAGAGCCTAACCTGAAATTTAGCTTAACCAAGATTCCTGGCCTACCCAGAGAGTCAGTTAAAGGCCTCTGGAAGACACAGAAGCAGTTCTGACCCCCCCCCCCCCCCCCTCCACCAGTCTGATCCCTGGTGATGTCGGTGCAGGTAGATTAGATGTCTCTCTATCTAACAGAGTTAGTTGGCCTGATGGGGTTACTTTACAAGGGTAGCCAGACAGGCCATCTTTGAGAACTGGGCCTTCAAAGGAATACACACCTCCTTGGTAATTAGGAGACACCAAATCAAACAAACTAAATACAAAGGAAGGTACTGGAAAAGAAGACAAGCAGATAGTCAAAAATGCACATAGAATATCTGTATGATAATTGGTCATGGTGGGGGGGTCTAGGTCTGCCCTGTTGAAGCACTATACCCAAGCTTGCTTATTGAGACATACCATTTAAACATTAAAAGAGAAGCAGATATAAATACAAATAGGGACAAACATGTGGAGGAGAGGGACATACACACCCACCCACATTCATGCTCAACCATTCCAGCCCCCCCCAATCACCTACAGAAGAACAGTCCCAT
Organism: Microcaecilia unicolor; assembly: GCF_901765095.1. NCBI lineage: Eukaryota > Metazoa > Chordata > Amphibia > Gymnophiona > Siphonopidae > Microcaecilia > Microcaecilia unicolor. The sequence continues at coordinate 16,867,714 of NC_044038.1, read as the reverse complement.
TCACTTACACACACACACACACTTAGGACAACAGGTAGACACTGTCACACAGAAGCAACACTGCAATAACTTTATGTTCTAAGTGCTGTACCCTTGTAAGAAGCCTATTTTTCTATATAAAATACCTCTTTCCAAGCCACACCTGTTTATTGTATTATTATGATACAAACCTCACTGCCTCTGAGAAGTGGACCCAATGACCACAAGAAAGTACAAGACTACAAACCAAGTTGACAGTCAGGAAAAATGGCTGAGGCAAAATCAAATGGTTCCATTTTGGAATGTTCAAGGCCTAAGGGGGCTGAGTGAGCCATAGAAAAATACAGAACATTTAATAAATTACTAGGGACACTAGGAGGGGAGTAAAGCACTGGACAAGCACCTACACGAAACAGAAGCTGCTGCTCCTAAGGCAAAACAGACGGGAGCTGTGGGGAGGGTACATCAAAATGTCCTCACCGCTGCATGGAACAGATACTGGCTTGGTCCCACTCGATAACCGCAGGCAGGAAGACACACGTGTATGATGAATCACCCTCAAAGGCTACTGGAAGTTGCTAAACAACAGTTCCCATGCAGAGCTCCGTCAAATGACATCACCCATCAGTGTGGATCTTTCATGCTGCTTGTCCTCGGAGAAAGGAATGAGCATCACTTCTACGCAAGGGCATGTGGAGGATGATCTCAGTCTCTCAAATCAGTATTGCTCACCATAGAACTTGCATCGTGTCCTAGACAGCTTCCTTCTGGAGTTCGTAAGATGTAACAAATGTAGGCAACTTAGCCAGGTGTGCTTGGAAATTATTTTTGATCCAGTATGGAGTGGAGGAGTAGCCTAGTGGTTAGTGCAGCGGACTTGTTATGATTCTGCCGGTTTGGCTGAGGGGGAGGGGGGACGTCTCTTCTGATTGGCTGCCAGGGGTTGTGCTGACGTCAGGGGATAGTACTTTAGCCTGCAGCTGAAGAGTTTCTCTGCTTTTGCGTTACTTATCTGGTGGTAACAGGAAAGCCTGATAGGTTTCTCTCAGAACGTGCTCTAGGTTCTGACAGGGATCTGTGTTGATTTAGAGTATTCTTTTCCTTCCCTCTGGGTTAGCTGCTGCTGTGTGTGTGTGTGTGTGCGTAGCTCTGTAATCAGGGTCAGCTGCTCGTTTGTTTAGTGGGGGCTGGGCATTGCTCAGCCTCTGGGGCTCTGGGCTGAGTGAGAGCCTTCTCCTTTGTTTGTTTGTTTTAAGGATTTCTCTTCCCAGTGTCCTGGCCTGCTGGCTCAGTGAGTTTAACCCTTTGTGTACTGTGTGTATTGTATTCCTGCCTCTGCCAGTGTGTTTGTTTGGATGGGCCCCACTCCCTCTCGGGAGGGGAAGCATTCTCTCTGATTGTTTGTTGATTTATGGCACTCTCTCTCTGCTGGCTCTACAAGCTTAACCCTTTATGTTCTGTGTGCCTCTGTCTACAGTGGGTTTGAGGCAAAGGCTTTCTGCCTTCCTTTGTGTTTGGTTCCTCTGGCTTCTGCCTGGGGCTCCTACCCTGGTGGGGAGGGGGTTGCTGTGTTAGTTCCCCTGTCCTGCGCTAGTCCCCTGCGTGGGCGTGGCCCGCTCTGGTCCTTTGTTTCCCCCTCTGCCCTATTGCTGGTGTTCAGCGCGTGTCTGGCATCTTGGGGCCCTCTGGGTTCTTTCACCCCTCCCTGTGTGTGATTGGGTTCCAGTTCAGCCGTGAGGCTCGCACGAGTGGCTCTGTCTGCGTGGGTTCCGGTTCGGCCGCGAGGCCCGCCTGTATGCCTATTTCCCTTCTTCCTGAGGGACTGGGGAGAGGGGTAGCTTAGGGGGTATTGTGTAGCTGGGGTGTGCGGTGGTGGGTCGGTCTCCCCTTGGCCTGGGTCGGCGCCCTGCTGGCCTCGGCCAGGGCCCAAGGGCTCACGACCAACCCAACGGATTACAGAACGCAAAAGCCATGAGCTCGACCGATCCATCCCCCATGCAGCTGCTCCAGCAATTGCATGCTCAGCTACAACAGGTATCGGGAGTCGTGAACGCACTGTCTCAACGGGTAGACTCGCTGACTGTCACGGGGGCTGCGGAGGTCCCACCAGCAGCTACTCCACCTAGTTCCCACGCATGTGGCCGAGGGATTCGGGTGGCTACGCCCCCGAGGTACGAGGGCGACAGTAAGACCTGCCGGGGGTTCCTCAATCAATGCCAAATTGTCTTCGAGTTGCAGGCCCGGGATTTTCCTTCGGATCGGGCGAAGGTGGCTTATATTATCTCTCTACTGGCAGGCCCCGCTCTGGCCTGGGCCTCGCCCTTATGGGAGAAGAAGGATCCCCTCCTGGATAATTTGGCAGAGTTTTTGAAACAATTTCGGCTCATCTTTGAGGAACCCGGGAAGCCCTCCTCGGCGGCGACTCAGCTGTTGAACCTACATCAGGGGCGACTCACTCTGGGTGAGTACGCCATCCAGTTTCGGACTTTGGCCGCAGAGCTAGGTTGGGATAACCCAAGCCTGACTGCGGTATTTTGGCATGGTGTCTCGGCCAACATTAAGGACGAACTCACAGGCCGGGAGCTGCCCTCAGATCTGAATGACCTCATCCGTCTCTGTACCCAGGTGGACATCCGGTTCAGGGAGCGGGCCTGTGAACGTCGCGCTGGTCAGCAGGTTGCAGGGGCTAACTCGAGGAGCTCGCACAAGAGCCCTGCTTCCCCGTCGCTGGGTGTGCCCGATGGGTCTGAACCTATGCAGGTTGACCGGGCGGCCCAGGAGAGACAGCGGAGACGCTCTAAGGGGCTGTGCCTGCATTGTGGAGTGAAAGGGCACTTTGTCCGTGAGTGCCCGAAGAGAAAGAAGTCGGGAAACCAGCAGCCCTGATACCGGCTAGGGAGACCGGGTCAGGGCCAAGTCCTTCTCCCCTTGGATGCAGGTTTTGGTGCCAGTTCTACTGGCGATTAAGGATACCCCTTGTTTTGAGGCGCTAGTTGACTCGGGGGCGGGAGGCAACTTTATCAGCGCGGACCTGGTGCGGGTTCATCAAATTCCTACGATGGAGTTACCTCAGCCCATCACCGTCTCAGCGGCTTGGGGACTGGTTCGGGGAGTTCTCCGCTCCAGAACCGTGCCTATGACCATACGGGTAGGAGTCTTACACAAAGAAGTTATCTCCTTCTACGTCCTTCCGTCGGCCACTGAGGCCATAATCCTGGGATTACCCTGGCTTCGCCTGCATAACCCTTGCATTGATTGGGCCCGGGGTGAATTGACGGCGTGGGGCCCGGGCTGCCAGAAGGTCTGTTTGGATAAGGTCTCGCCAGCCCCAGTGACGCTTCCTTTGGATCGAGCCAATGTTATGTTACCGGGGCCCTACAGATCCTTTGGAGATGTTTTTTCCAAACAGCAAGCAGAGATTCTGCCTCCTCATCGCTCCTATGACTGTGCCATAGAGCTACTACCTGGCACTGAACCTCCCCGTGGCCGCGTATACCCCCTATCCCGGCCAGAGACGGAAGCCATGTCCCAGTATATTCGAGAGAACCTAGCTCGAGGCTTCATCCGGCCCTCTAAATCACCCGCGGGGGCTGGATTCTTCTTCGTGGAGAAGAAGGATGGGGGGTTGCGCCCCTGTATTGACTACAGGGGACTCAATGCCATCACGCGGAAGGACAAATACCCCCTTCCCTTGATTTCTGAGATGTTTGACCGCCTCCAGGGGGCCCAGATCTTCTCCAAGCTCGATCTCAGGGGGGCCTACAACCTTGTGCGGATCAAGGAGGGGGATGAGTGGAAGACGGCGTTTAACACCCGCGACGGGCATTACGAATATCTGGTAATGCCCTTTGGACTTGCTAATGCTCCAGCCGTCTTCCAAGCCTTCATGAATGACATCTTCAGGGATCTCCTGTATAAGTTTGTGATGGTCTACTTGGACGATATTTTGATTTTTTCAAGGGCTGAGGAAGAGCACCAGGAGCACCTGAAGACCGTATTGCAGCGGTTGAGGGAGAACCACCTCTATGTGAAATTGGAAAAATGTGAATTCCATCGCTCCGAACTGCTCTTCCTGGGGTACATCATTTCTAACCACGGGCTGCGTATGGACCCCAGTAAGCTGACAGCCATCCTGCACTGGCAGCAACCTACGGGGCGTAAGGCTCTACAGCGCTTCTTAGGTTTTGCCAACTACTATAGGCAGTTTATTTGGAATTACTCGTCCCTGACTGCCCCTCTTACTGCCTTGACTAAGAAGAACGCTGACGCTCGCAACTGGTCACCTGAGGCGTGTCAGGCCTTTGAGAATCTGAAACAGGCATTTGTTGGAGCTCCAGTGTTGCGCCATCCCAACCCGACAAATAAATTTTTCGTGGAAGTGGATGCATCATCGGTTGGCGTAGGAGCAGTGCTGTCCCAGGCCCACCCCAGTGGGAAACTTCTCCCATGTGCATTCTTCTCTAAAAGTATACCCCTGCCGAGAAGAATTATGCCATCGGGGATCAGGAGCTATTAGCCATTAAATTGGCCCTGGAAGAATGGCGTCATCTGCTGGAAGGGGCGCAGGAGCCCTTCACGGTGTTCACGGACCATAAAAACCTGACTTATTTACGAGAAGCGAGAAGGCTGAATCCTCGCCAGGCCCGGTGGGCACTATTCTTCTCCCGCTTTGATTTCATTCTGACCTATCGTCCAGCGGAGAAGAACATCAAGGCAGATGCCCTCTCCAGGTCCATGGAGGCTGACCTGGAGGAAGAACCCCTGCAGTATGTAATTAAACCTGATGTCATTGTGCCCGCGATGACGCTAGCAGTACCTGCAGGTATGACCTTTGTGCCACCCCGGCTGAGAGAAAAGACACTCCAATGGGGGCATGCCTCTCGAATGGCAGGACATCCCTGGATCCTGGGAACCAAGCGGTTCATCTCCCAGCAGTATTGGTGGCCTTCACTTGATCGGGATGTGCAGGAGTTTGTGGCTGCGTGTCCTGAGTGCGCCCAGCATAAGGCTGACCGTCGGAGACCCCAGGGGTTGCTGATGCCTTTACCGGTACCTGAGAGACCGTGGACCCACATTGCCATGGACTTTGTTACGGATCTGCCTAACTCTGAAGGGCACACAGTTGTCTTGGTAGTGGTGGACCGGTTTTCTAAAATGGCCCACTTCATACCCATGCCTACCCTTCCTTCGGCGGTGAAGCTGGCACAGTATTTCATCAGCTCTATTTTTCGTCTCCATGGTCTGCCAGAATCTATTACCTCTGATCGAGGAGTACAGTTTGTCTCAAAGTTCTGGAGAGCCCTGAATCGGGCCCTTGAAGTAAAGCTGAACTTTTCGTCGGGATATCACCCACAATCCAATGGCCAAACAGAACGAGTGAACCAATGCTTGAAGCAGTTCCTACGGATGTATGTCAATGAGCACCACAACAACTGGAGTCAGCTGCTGCCTTGGGCAGAATTCGCTCATAACAACCGAGTGAGCTCGGCCACGGGCGCGTCGCCCTTTTACATCGTATATGGACGACACCCGCGGATACCAGCCCCCTTGAAAACCAACTTGGATGTCCCGGCAGCGGTTGATGCGGTGACCTCGCTCCAAGCAATTTGGTCATCAGTTCAGAAAGCACTGCGAGTGACCTCCACTCGTATGAAACGCCAAGCGGATCGGTCTCGCAGAGTGGAACCGCACTTCCAGCCTGGCGACTTGGTGTGGTTGTCCACGCGTAATCTTCGTCTGAAGATTCCCTCCTCCCGCTTTGCACCTCGATTTGTGGGCCCGTATCCCATTGTGAGGCAAGTGAATCGGGTCTGTTATCAGCTAAAGTTACCACCTACATTACGGGTACATAACACCTTTCATGCGTCCTTGCTGAAGCCTGTGATTCTGAGAAAAGGGGCTTTGCCCGCGTTGCCTGCTAGTCCAGCCATCTCAGCCTCCCAGGGGGAATACGAAGTCCGGGATGTCTTGGATGCAAGGCGCTTCCGGGGACATCTCCAGTATCTCATTGCGTGGATGGGATATGGACCGGCAGACAATTCCTGGGAGGACGCTACTCATGTCCACACGCCAATCCTAGTCAGACGGTTCCATCGCCTTTTCCCTCACAAACCTAAACCTCGTGGACGGGGTAGGGGGGGGGCCCTTGAAGGGGGGGTGATGTTATGATTCTGCCGGTTTGGCTGAGGGGGAGGGGGGACGTCTCTTCTGATTGGCTGCCAGGGGTTGTGCTGACGTCAGGGGATAGTACTTTAGCCTGCAGCTGAAGAGTTTCTCTGCTTTTGCGTTACTTATCTGGTGGTAACAGGAAAGCCTGATAGGTTTCTCTCAGAACGTGCTCTAGGTTCTGACAGGGATCTGTGTTGATTTAGAGTATTCTTTTCCTTCCCTCTGGGTTAGCTGCTGCTTGTGTTGTGTGTGTGTGTGTGTGTGTGTGTGTGTGTGTGTGTGTGCGTAGCTCTGTAATCAGGGTCAGCTGCTCGTTTGTTTAGTGGGGGCTGGGCATTGCTCAGCCTCTGGGGCTCTGGGCTGAGTGAGAGCGTTCTCCTTTGTTTGTTTGTTTTAAGGATTTCTCTTCCCAGTGTCCTGGCCTGCTGGCTCAGTGAGTTTAACCCTTTGTGTACTGTGTGTATTGTATTCCTGCCTCTGCCAGTGTGTTTGTTTGGATGGGCCCCACTCCCTCTCGGGAGGGGAAGCATTCTCTCTGATTGTTTGTTGATTTATGGCACTCTCTCTCTGCTGGCTCTACAAGCTTAACCCTTTATGTTCTGTGTGCCTCTGTCTACAGTGGGTTTGAGGCAAAGGCTTTCTGCCTTCCTTTGTGTTTGGTTCCTCTGGCTTCTGCCTGGGGCTCCTACCCTGGTGGGGAGGGGGTTGCTGTGTTAGTTCCCCTGTCCTGCGCTAGTCCCCTGCGTGGGCGTGGCCCGCTCTGGTCCTTTGTTTCCCCCTCTGCCCTATTGCTGGTGTTCAGCACGTGTCTGGCATCTTGGGGCCCTCTGGGTTCTTTCACCCCTCCCTGTGTGTGATTGGGTTCCAGTTCAGCCGTGAGGCTCGCACGAGTGGCTCTGTCTGCGTGGGTTCCGGTTCGGCCGCGAGGCCCGCCTGTATGCCTATTTCCCTTCTTCCTGAGGGACTGGGGGGAGGGGTAGCTTAGGGGGTATTGTGTAGCTGGGGTGTGCGGTGGTGGGTCGGTCTCCCCTTGGCCTGGGTCGGCGCCCTGCTGGCCTCGGCCAGGGCCCAAGGGCTCACGACCAACCCAACGGATTACAGGACTTTGATCCTGGGGAACTGGGTTTGATTCCTACTGCAGCTCCTTGTGACTCTGGGCAAGTCACTTAACCTTCCACTGCCCCAGGTACAAATAAGTACCTGTATATACTATGTAAACCACTTTGAATGCACTTGCAAAAAAAAAAAAACCACAGAAAGGCAGTATATCAAGTCCCATTCCCTTTCCCTCTGTGGATATGTAGCCAAAGTTGTTTGCAGAGATGTACAAGCCTTGTAAATAAGCTTGACTTCAGTGTTTTGAATAATCTAACCTTTTTAAGGAATAGAGGAGAATACCTACTAGTAGTGTACTACAATAATCAAGATGATCTAGAATAAGCACATACATAAAGGAGCCTTCAAGGCACAGGAACCATAAAACTGGTTTTAAGGATTAGGTTTTCTGCAGGGCAATTAATTAATTCAGAGTTAGATAAGAGATCCATCAGTCAGCACATCTAGGGACAAAAGCTGGTCCCTAACTGGTAGGGGAACACGATTTATTTTGCAAAAGTGGTGGTGTGGAAAAATAAGAACATGAGAAGCAACGTGCTTCAGTCTTCACTGCATTAAGAGCTAGTTTATGCTCTTCTAATCAAGTAAATACCCAAGGTAGAAAAGTCACACAGATCAGATTCAGAAGAATACATAATGTGAAAACCACAAAAGGATGTGAATCATTCTAAAAGCACACTCAATTGTTACGGAGGAAAAATACCTCATCAAACCGTGGCACGCAGCGGTACGTACAACTGGACCACAAAGTTAACTGATCAGCGTGCACACAGTTAAAAAGCCATCACTGGTCAAAAAAACTCCTAAAAAGTTCAAATGTTAGCAAAGGACAATCTCATAACAGAAGCAGGCTTAACACATCAATGTCATACAAAATCAATCTCCAAAAGCACTTATCTTCAATCGTGCAACGTGTCGGTTCTCCGTTGCTCAGCCAGATTTAATAAAACACAGTGAGGTCCTGACGGACCCATTTCGCTCCAGCTTCTTCTGGAGACCTCCACTGCTCCCCAATTTGCAGGAAAGGTTTACACAGTGAGCCAGCTGATTCACGTCCTTTTGTGATCTTCTAATCAGGTAGCAATACCTAAGAGTTTATGCTCTATCTGAACACAACATTACACATTCTCTATTTCTGAATAACTATTTCCTTTATTGCAGTTTAAGTTTTCCATTACTCAAAGGTAGTGATTACTGGTATATCGTAAAGGGTTGTAGATTTGATATACCGCCTTTCTGTAGTATGACCAAAACAGTTTAGATATTTTCTCTGTCCCTAGTGGGCTCACAATCTAAGTTTTGTACCTGGGGCAGCGGAGAGTTAAGTGACTTGCCCAGGGTCACAGGGAGCTGCAGTGGAAACCAAACCCGGTTCCCTCGGTTCTCAGCCCACTGCATCAACAATTAAATTGATTTAACTGGGCCAGAGAGCCTCCTATTGTGTTATTTTTAATAAAGTATGTAGAAGTTCACAATAATGTACACAGAATTTCCCCAGGAGTAACGTTTTGTAGGGGCTGTAGGAAAGCCAAGGAAATGGTAAATCTACGACTTCTGCCTTAAGCAAACAGCATGGGACATTCACCTACAGAGAGAATGAACTGCTTGGAGTTACTCATAAAGTATGTTAGTTGCAGTATGTGATTTAAGTCTAGAAATGTGATTTAATAAGCAAAACCCAAGCCAGACTCCTTCCTACTCCATCTCATTCACTGAATTAAATAACAGAGAAATCTAACCTGCTACTACTAAAAAGTTTAAAATGTTCTTCAAATACAGCATGCTGCCGATCAGTCAGTATTTTTCTCTCAGCAGTTACCAATATTAAAAGTTGTTTTGATAGAATTACAATCCTAAATGGATTACAAATGTACTAAATTAAGTGAACATATATACAATATGTTCAGAGTACATTCTAACTTTTACTCAACCATTGAGAACTGGTCATCACTGACAGTGCAGCTTCCTATACACATCAAAACTAATGAGCAGAAAAAGCAACTGCAAGAGATAAGGAAGAAAAAGCGCCCATCCTGAGCACCTTTTCCGGAGACGGGAAGGCAGTAGAACTGGAGCACATGAATTGAGGTTGAAGGGGGGCAGACTCAGGAGTAATGTCAGGAAGTATTTTTTCACGGAAAGGGTGGTAGATACATGGAATGCCCTCCCACAGGAGGTGGTGGAGATGAAAATGGTAATGGAATTCAAACATAAATGGGATAAACACAAAGGAATCCTGTTTAGAAGGAATGGATCTACAGAATCTTAGCGGAAACTGGGTGGCAATGCCAGTAATTGGGAAGCAAAACTGGTGCTGGGCAGACTTCTACGGTCTACGCCCTGATCGTAACTGAATAGATAGGGATGGGCTGGAGCGTAAATTTTAAGGGGCTTCGAAATTAGCTTCAGAACTTTTAGTACAAGAACAGTGCTGGGGCAGACTTTTATGGTCTGTGCCCTGAGAAAGGCAAGGACAAATCTAACTCGGGTATACATATAAAGTATTACATACCATGTAAAATGAGTTTATCTTGTTGGGCAGACTGGATGGACCGTTTAGGTCTTTATCTACTGTCATTTACTATGTTACTATGTCACCAAGCTAGGTGGGTGGGCTTAGGTGCAACACGGCAACTAGAAGGGGCATACCCTATATTTTCTAATGTCGCCGTTAACGCTGGGACCAATGCACTGTTAATACAGATGAACTCAGCACCTCTGCTTTAAAAGCACTTGAGTCAATTAGTGTGTGGTAAGTCCAGCATATTAACTGCAGGGAACACTCCAAGCTCATTATACGCCTAGTAACGCCTCCTAACCAAAAACTCCATTAACGTGAGACTTACCATGTACTAATGGCATTTTTACTGCAAAGGCAGGTTAGCGTGTCCCTGCATTAGCTGTTACAGCATACCAAATCACACGTTAACAGCTAATGCAGCTTAGTAAGAGGGCCCCAATATTATATAAAGTAGTGGAGGAGTAGCCTAATGGTTAGTGCAACTGCCTGAGAACCAGGGCAACCGGGTTCAATTCCTACTGCAGCTCCTTATGACTCTGGGCAAGTCACTTAACCCTTCATTGCCTCACATGCAAAATAAGTGCCTGTATAAAATATGAAAACCGCTTTAATTGTGACCATAGAAAGGAAGCATATCAAAATCTCATCCCCTAAATCATGAGACACAGTGAGGACCTTGCAAGTCTGGGGGACCAGCTATCTAAATGGCAAATATAATTTAAAGTAGACAAAAGCAAAGTGATGCATACCATGAAAAACCAACCCCAACTATAAGTGCACGATGTTGATTTCCATATCAAGCATCACCACAAAAAAAAAAAAAATCTTGGGATCATTTCAGACAACAAGTTGAAATCCTCAGCTCACTGCGTTAAAGTTGAAAAAGCAAGTGGAATTGTAAAATTTACGAAAATAACGGAAAATAAAACAAATATCATAACGCCTCTATAAAGATCCATGATGTGATTTCATCTTGCGTACAGGGCTGGGTAAAAGCTGATCCCTGCAGATCCTGGGCATTCCACCTTAAATCAGGTCTGTGCACTGCAGCATCCAGGGGATGCGGCTTTTAGTTTTGCATTGGTTGCCAGCTGGAAGTTGAGGAGTGTGGTAGCCGTGTTAGTCCACTCTTAAGGTTATCAATAGAAATCAAACAAAATAAAACATGGAAAAGAAAATAAGATGATACCTTTTTTATTGGACATAACTTAATACATTTCTTGATTAGCGTTCGAAGGTTGCCCTTCTATGTTTAAATTGTACAGCGCTGCGTAACCCTAGTAGCGCTTTAGAAATGTTAGTTAGTAGTAGTTAGCTAGCACATTTGCTTACTTCCGATCTGAGGAAGAAGGGCAACCTTCGAAAGCTAATCAAGAAATGTATTAAGTTATGTCCAATAAAAAAGGTATCATCTTATTCTCTTTTCCATGTTTGATTTCTATTGATAACAGCTGGAAGTTGAAATTAAAGCTTTCTGCCAGCTCAAATTTAGGACCTTGTGGCAAAGAAGTTGTTGCCATTGTCACTCACAGAATATCAATAAATAGATAAAGCTACCAGCTGTGCCAGACCCTCCAAGTTGATCTAACCCAGAATGACATTTACGTTCTTAAGAGATTACTATAATGATTTATGCCATAAGACTCTTTCACTTGTACTGTATAAGCGATGAGGAGAAAGTTCTCGCATACACTTGTCTTGCGCAATATGAGATTTACTGAACTGAGAAAAGGGTCCACCAAAAACAGCTCTCGGACAGAAGGGGGCGAATTACCATAAAACTGCTTTGAGAGGACCTCAGTTTTGTCCCACAAACCTGCCTCACCTAAAGAGAAAGGGGGTTACTACATCAATCTTCCGCCAGCATCATCATCAGCATGGAGACCACCTGCTTTCTACCTCCGACTCTTTTGGAGACAAACCCACACACACCGTATATAGCCAGTGATACCTGCACAACGCCAGCTGGCTCGCAACAACCCGCGTCATGTGAGTCTGACATGTGATTTCCAAAGGAAGAAAAAAAAAAAAGTATCCAGAGGGCCAACCATGGTTCCACCCGGAGTTGAGACGCAGCTGCTCGTGCTTATATATTAGGGCCAACCGTTTCGTTACCAGGCAACGGTGTCTGGTTTTATTTTCCTGTTAACAACCCTCAGCGTCACTTTCAGCAGGAAAGGAGCTTGCTGCTTATTCGGAGTTACCGGTCGGGCAGGTTCCCCATCAAATTAAGACAGCGGGAATCTTTTTTTAACAGTTGCGGACTGAGAATGTTCGGGCTACACTTTCCTGCAGCGCGAGACGTTTATTTGATCCGTACACTAAGCACGTTTTCAACCAATGAGCAATGACCGTTCTTCTGTGACGTTCTGCGCATGTGCGGATAGTAGTAGTAGTAGGGAGAATGTCTGAACTTTCACCTCAGGGGCACTTCCTCTTCATCACATCCGGTCGGTTGTTGCTAGATGATCTCTGAGCTTGGCTGTACTACACTTCTGGAGCTGAGCTGTGGTGTATGTTTGAAGTTCGCCCGGGAACATGGCTCGAAATGCAGAAAAGGCCATGACGGCCTTGGCAAGATTTCGTCAAGCTCAGCTTGAGGATGGGAAAGTTAAAGAGAGAAGACCTTTTCTGGCATCGGAGTGCAACGAATTGCCTAAAGCTGAGAAATGGAGACGACAGATCATTGGTGAAATTTCAAAGAAAGTGGCACAGATTCAAAATGCTGGTTTAGGTGAATTCAAGATTCGTGACTTAAATGATGAAATTAACAAACTTCTAAGAGAGAAGGGGCACTGGGAAGTGCGAATAAAGGAGCTTGGAGGGCCTGATTATGCACGAATTGGCCCCAAGATGTTGGATCATGAAGGAAAAGAAGTTCCAGGAAACAGGGGTTATAAATATTTTGGAGCAGCGAAAGATTTACCTGGTGTCCGAGAACTATTTGAGAAAGAACCTGTCCCTCCTCCAAGGAAAACAAGAGCTGAGCTTATGAAGGATATTGATGCAGAGTATTATGGCTACAGAGATGAAGATGATGGAGTCTTGGTGCCTTTGGAGCAGGAGTATGAAAAACAAGTCATTGCAGAAGCCGTGAAAAAATGGAAGGCAGAGAGAGAAAATCAGCTTGCCAGAGGAGAGAAAGTAGAAGAGGAGGACGTCAATATTTATGCAGTTAATGACAAGGAGTCTGATGATGAGGGTGACAAAGAAAAAGAAGATGAAGGGCAACAGACATTTATTGCACATGTCCCAGTGCCATCACAGCAAGAGATTGAAGAAGCTCTTGTGCGGTGAAAGAAAATGGAGCTTTTACAAAAGTACGCCAGCGAAACTCTCATGGCACAAAGTGAAGAAGCTAAATGTCTCCTTGGAATCTAGTATCTTTTTGCTATTAAAGCATTTTACATTGCAAAATACAGAAAATCAAATACTCGACAAGTGCCTCTGAACATAATTGGTGTTTAACTGCAGTCTTGAGTAACCTTTTTGCTGGTCTTTGTACAGAGCTAAGCAAGACAGATAACGCGCCTGGGGTTGACCTCTTTGAAGACAGGAACTCATTTACCAGCAGCTTTTGTTGCTACCAAATTGACAGACGTTTGACACAGGTTTTTTTTTTTTCTTGTTGTTGTTGGGGGTTTTTTTTTTTTTTTTTGCAAGACAGATTCATCCAGAGTTAAGCCGTGGGAAAACATTGCTGTTTGCCTTGTAGCAGAATGTGATTTTCCCATTCAGTTTTTTTGCCTGACCTATTTACTTTCTCTAAGGATGGCCACTGAAGAAGAAACTAAGCCTTGTGCTTTAGGTGCCAAAATGGAGATTAGCCAACAGGGGGGGGGGGGGGGGGGGTTAACCCAGAATTGATGTGGCTGTCAGGCTCTATTATGTTCCCAGAGATTTAAAACATACTCATCTCGAACTAGGCCTACTAAGTATTATATGTTCTCTTGGGCAACAAAGACTACAAAGCTGTAGCTATATTAGATTTCTAAAATCTGAAAATACTAAAAGTATTAAGTATTTTGGAGAAATGTAATATTCTGTTTATAGTATAAACCAGACTGTGTAATGTGCTCTCTTTCTGATTGATGGGTCCAGTGCTGAATATTTCAGCAACTATTTTGTACATACTTTATTTTATAAATATATAATTCAGTGAGAAGTTGTAAGAGTCATTTCTAAAATGCAAAGAACCATGAACATTTTTAAGTGTGTTTAGAAGAGATGTTTTCTTTCCAGTGTCTATTTGTGGGAAGCATGTTAACTCATAGCTGCTACCAGGGAAAAGAAGTTTTAAACCATCTGTTGAAACGGTTGCCTCTGGACGACCTGCACAGAGAACCTTGTAATCAGGAGCTTAGCCGAGACTGGGTGGCAGAGCCGGTGGTGGGAGGTGGGGCTGGTGGTTGGGAGGTGGGGATAGTGCTGGGCAGACTTATACGGTCTGTGCCAGGGCTGGTGGTTGGGAGGCGGGGATAATGCTGGGCAGACTTATACGGTCTGTGCCAGGGCTGGTGGTTGGGAGGCGGGGATAATGCTGGGCAGACTTATACGGTCTGTGCCAGAGCTGGTGGTTGGGAGGCAGGGATAGTGCTGGGTAGACTTATACAGTCTGTGCCCTGAAGAGGACAGGTACAAATCAAGGTAGGGTATACACAAAAAGTAGTACATATGAGTTTATCTTGTTGGGCAGACTGGATGGCCCGTACAGGTCTTTTTCTGCCGTCATCTACTATGTTACTATTACCATTTCAGCAAATAAAATGCCCTTTTCATCATTTAGTGTCCCTTTGAATAGTGAGACTGGAAACATCTGTGCAGATCAATTGAATAAATAATGGTTGAGCACATGACTGAGAGTACTATTACCTTAGAGCAACATTTATTTGATTTCCTTTCTGTTACTTTAAAAATTCTTTGTGAAAAAAAAAATTGTCACATTATTTTAAGGTATTGTTTCACTCTGATTTAGTGGTGTCATGGTCAGGTGATGTGCAGTCACTACTGTCACAGTGCTATAAAATCTAGAATAGCTTCCTATTGATGTATCCCATCATTATTATTATTATGGACATCTGTCTTTGTCTATGTTGAGTCTGATATTATGTTGACATTACATTTGACTTTTTTAGGTAAAACTGTAATCCTTTTAAAAAAAAAAAAAAAGGGAGGGGGAAGTACCAATGCATATTCCATTGGCGGCATATATTGGAAGGGATAGGGTGCAGTGTTTTTATAAAGGCCAGCCGCATCAATGTGTTAGGTGCGGGTCTTTTAGGCACTTTTCCATGATGTGTACAATTCACCAAAGTATGAAGTGTGGAAGTAGAGAGCACGACACGGGTCTGAGTAACAATATTAGGTGCAATCTTTGTGGGGTGATGGGGAGCTGTCCGAGGGCAGCTCATAGGAGGGGAGGAGAGGAGGAGGATGGGAGGGAGGGGGAAGGTAGAGGAAGTGAAGAGAAGGGAGGGGGAGGTAGTAGAGGAGGAGAGGGAACAGAGAGTCGAGGGCAGGGAAGGCGAGGATAAGGACAGGAAGGGGGAGGAGGGATAAGGGAGGGAGAGGGGGATGGAAATGAGGGAACAGAAGGGGTTTGGGAAAGGGTGAGGGGTAAAAGGTGGAAGGGAGGAAGAGGAGGGGAAAAGAGGGGGTACAGAAGAAGGGGGAAGGGTAGATGGGGGTGGGGAGGGTGGGGGGTTGGGGAGGCAGGGTGAGAATACAAAGGAGGGGGAGAGGGGAGGAGAGCGGTATAGTGGAAGAGATGGAAGCGAGGGAATGGGAGATGAGGGGGTGGGGTGGAGGGTGTGGAACGGGGTAGGGAGGAAGGGGAAGGGGGGAAGTGGACAGATGGGTGGGTGGCGAAGAGAGAGGGAAAGAAGGGCAGAAGAGGAGGAAACAAGGAGAATGGGAGGAGAAGGTACATGGATGGTAGCGACACTAAACGTGGCGAGTATAAGGACGGAGAGGGCAAGGATGATTGCATATGAGCAGTTGGGGAAAGAAAATGTGGATTGTGCTGTTGCAAGAAATCAGGGTGAAGACAGTGGAGGGGTTAAATAGGGCAAAAGGGGAATGGAGATGAGGGCATTCGGTTTGGACTTTAGCTAGGGAAGAGTATGGAGGGATGGCAGTGTTATTTAAAACAAGGGACGTAGAGATAGAGAGGGTGGTGGAATTAAGGGGAGGGAGAGGTATGGTATTGGATGTGAGGATTCGAGGAAGAAAGGCACGGATCATTAATATGTATGGACCACAACGGAAAATGGATAGGAAGGTGTTGGTGCAACAAATTAAGCCGTATTTATATACGGGTAGACAGGTAGTGTGTGTGGGGGGGATTTTAACATGATAGGGAGGGTGCAGGATAGTGGGGCGAGAGCGAGAAGTGTGGGATATGATGGGATGTTGGAGAAAGTGATTGTGGAGGCGGGGTTAAAAGATTTGGGGGGAGGGGAGGGGGGAAGTATACGTTTAGAAGAGGAGTATGTAGAAGTAGGATAGACAGAATTATAGTAAAAGAAAGAGAGGGTTGTGGGAAATTGAGAGAAGGAGGTGGACTTTTCAGACCATCGCATGTTATGGGTAGAAGTGGGGAGAACAGAAGGAGGGGAGAGAGGATGGGGTACGTGGAGGATGAAGACAGAGTGGATGGAGGAGGAGGTGGACAGAGAGGAGTTTAGGAGGTTTTGGGAGGATCAATTAACAGCGAGGGAGGGTTTTGAGTCGTGGGCAGGGTGGTGGGAGGAAATTAAGTGACGAATTAAACAATATGTGCAAAGAAAGGAAGGGTGGAAGAGGAGAGAGAAGACGAGATTGGAATTGGCGTTGAGGAGGAAGAGGGATAGGTTGGTGGAGAAGGGAGGAGAGGAGGGTGAAGTAGAGCAGTTACAAAGACAGATTGACAAGTTGCAAGGGAATAGATGGAAATCCTTAAAATATGAGAGGGATTGTGGGGTGTTAATATCTCTGAATATTTTTTAGAATTGTAGGATGAAAGAGGCAGGGCGGTGGATGGGGACAGTAAAGAATGGGGAAGGGGTGAGAGAGGCGACGAAAGAGGGGATCATGGAGGTGGTGCAAGAGTTTTATAGGAAGTATTTTGATAGGAGGGAAGGGGGGGGGGAGATGGGCAGGATATGTGCAGGGGACACCAGCTGAGGACGGGAGGGGGGAGGAGGAAGAAGAGGATAAGGAAGAGTGGACGGAGGAGGAAGTAAGAGAAGCATTGAGGGGAATGAGGAGAAATAGAACACCAGGGCTGGATGGGATACTAGTGGAGTTCTATCAGGTGTTTGAGAGGGAGGTGCGGTTGGAGGAGGGGGAGAAAGGGTGAGAGTGGTGGCGTATGTGGACGATTTAACAGTGATGGTTCAGGGGAGAGAGGAAGAAAGGTGGGTTGAACAGGAATTGGAGATTTTTGTGTGGGCTACAGGGGCCAGGATAAATTTAGGGAAGTGGCAGTGCCACGCGTTGCAGTTAGGGGAGGGGAAAAAGGTGGGGGAGGGGATGCCAGAAACAGAGGAGGAGGTAAAGATTTTGGGAGTAGTGTTTGGGAAAACAGGGGTATGGACAAAGGAATTGGGAGAGAGTTGCTGGAAAGGCGAGTGAGATAGCGGAGAAATGGAAGGGATGGAGGGTAACGTACAGGGGAAAAAGTGCGTCTGATAAAGACGTATTTGGTCCCCTTGTACTTGTGGATTGCTCAGGTGTGTTGGTTGCCAGAGGGGCAGCATGCTCGCAAATCAGGATTGGTTTTCCGGGCGTTGTGGGGTAACAGGATGAACCCGGTGAGAAGAGAGGTGGTATGTAGGGAATGGGCAAAAGGGGGTTTGAGGATGGTGAATCCTATTTTGGTGTTTACTAGTATATTTTTGCAAATGAATTTGGGGGGATTGGTACAGGAGGAGAAATGCGGATGGGCAGAGAGCTTGAGGGAGGGTGGAGGGGGTTTCTGGGAGCAGTGGGTAAAAGGGGAAACGGGGGAGGGGAGAGAAAAGGAGGGGGAAGGTTGGGCAGGAGTATCAGAGAGGGGCAATGAAGGTGGTAAAGAAATGGAGGGTGACAGAGAGGGGGGAAGAAAGGAGTGGATGGAACGGGTAAGGGAACAGGTATTTCCAGGGACACTGGCATTGAAGAATTGTACGACACGAAGAATGGAGCAAGGCCTGAAAGGGTTGACTTCGGGGAGAGTGCCGCAGAAATTTGAAGGCATTGCGTGGCTGGCCTTTCAACAGAGGTTGTTTGTTAGGGCCAATGTGAAATGGCTGAGTAGAAATGAGAGGGAGTGCCCGAGAAAAGAATATGTGGGAAAGGAGGAGACGGAGGAACATTTGCTGACTGAGTGTCCTTTTGCAAGGAAGGTTGGGAAGGTGGTGGGAAATATATTGGGGGTGGGGGGTATAGAGAAGTGGACGTATAGTGATTGGGCATATGGGGAGGAGGGGTAGAGGGAAAAGGGATACGAGGTATGTAATTGGGATCATAATGATGGGGTGTTTATGGGCGGCAAGATGTCAGTATCAGTTGTTCAAGGTGGAGAAAGAGTCGGAGCAGATGGCATGGCAGGTGATAAGGACAGTGAACCAGATAGCCACTTGGGAGAGATTAAAGGTGGGAAGGGGTGCGGTTAAGGCCGCCATGATGGGAGGTGAGAGGTGGGAAGATGCATATAGCTGTATATAAATGGGTATGTAAGATGTTATGGGGGAAGTAGAAGGGGTGTGTGGGGAATGTGTTGATTTGTAATTGGTTGCAAGTTTTTAAATAAAATATTTATCCAGCTCAGTTGGAGCCAGACTGCTGGAGAGGAAGGTGTTGGTGGAAGGAGCTGTGAGGAGGACTGGTAGGACTGTTGCAGTCCAGGGGCGGAAGAAGGGCCTGGGATTGGTGTGTTCTCGAGGCCCAGTGAGGCCGTGCTTGGAGGCCTACGGTATGGAGAAGGACCAGGACCCCAAGAGTTTTTGGAGACTAGGTGAAGATACAGAGAGAGAGGCTGGAAGGTGGTGAAGGGATGGAGACGGAGGCGAAGA
Source organism: Microcaecilia unicolor (assembly GCF_901765095.1). Lineage (NCBI taxonomy): Eukaryota > Metazoa > Chordata > Amphibia > Gymnophiona > Siphonopidae > Microcaecilia > Microcaecilia unicolor. Next base: position 16,848,895 of record NC_044038.1, on the reverse strand, counting down.
AAGCAGCCAAAGGAAAGGGCCAGAAAGACCCTGGAACGCGAGACTCCCATGGGGAAAGGTCTTGCCCTGGGACTGGAAATGGTAAAAGGGAGAAACAAGGTGAAAAGCCAGGGAGAAGGTGCAGCAAGGGTGAAGAGGCCCAGATGCTAGAGGCAGTTGCAGAGCGTGAAAGACTCAGAAGGGAGAGAATCCCAGGAAGGAAGTCCTTGGCCTGGAACATTGCACAGGGGTAAACAAGGTAAAGAACCGGGGAGGCTGAGTGAGCAGCAGAGAGAAGGAGATCGGGAATCACGGGCGTGCTTAGAAGCCGTGTATGAAAGTAGTGGAGAGGAAGAAGGTGGTGATTGGGAAGACTGGGCCAGAGAGAGAGAGAGAGATAACTGCTGAGGAGGTGTTACAGGATTTAAAGATTATAAAAAAATTGGAACAAGAGGAAGAAATCCTGAGGAAAAGAATAAAATTGGCTGGCGTCATGGCGAAATTGGCAGGAAGTACAGGGAAGAAGGAGAAACAGCAGAGGGAGATCATGTTGTTGGAGAAACAGCTGCAATGGTGGAAGGAAAAAGTTGAAGCCCTGAAAAAAAAAGAGGCAATAATCCTTTGAAAGAACTCTATGAGAACAGGAAGAGATGGAGGGGGAAAGAAATGCAGAGGGTGGAAAATTACAGAGTGGACAGGGACAAAACACGCAAAGTTTGTTTGACACCGCCAGTCAGGGCAAAGAAGACAATGTCAGTCCTTTAATTTTTAGTGAAACGGGAAAGGCTGGAGAGAAGACACATGTGGTAGATAACTCCAAACAAGACAGGAAAATAAGCAACAGTTGGTATCGCCAGGAGACCGGAGGACACGCGGCTTTGGAGATTTGGGAGGTGGAAGCACAGCCAGAAAGTATGGAACCACAGATGCAGTTAATGACCGAAAGTAGTCCAATCAGTTTGGTTGCTGCGGAAGGAGGTGCAGGGTCGAAAGTGAAGGCAGGGATCGAAGAGACGCAGCAGGTGGAGGAGGAGCTGAGGAACAACAACGCAGAGAGTTTGGAGGTATCAGACAAAATAGAGTGTGGGCAGCGCTCAAGACGAAGTGCAAGTGAGAGTGTGAAATGGCAGGGAAGCGATGAACGGAGCACAAAGGAGACCGGAGATGGAGAGCGGAGGAGGGACGGGAAAGCAAAACAAAATTCTGCCAGGCAAAGTACGGGGAGCGAGGAGGAGGAAGGAGTGGACTGGAGCAGGTTGGAAAGCGGAGTCCAAAGACGAACAGGGCAGAGTGATGACGGAGCGATGGGGAACAGTTTGGAAAGAGAAGCGGTTTCCAGTGAAGGAGAGAAACGGACTTTAAGTGTGGAAGGGGCTAAGGGAGGAGGGTGGAGTGTGGGGTGAGAATGGGGTAAGGGTGAGCGAGGGGCTGGGGGAGGGGCAAGTAGAAGGGATGGGAAGAGGAGGGGGGTTAGGACGTTTGCGCAAGTGGGGGGGAGAGGGGGTGAAGGGCGTGGGAGGGAGAGGGTGGAAGCAGGTTGGGGGGACAGATGGGGAAAAGAAGGAATGTGGTGCAATTGTCGTGGGAAGGCAGAGGGAGTGCACCACCACGGGGGGAAGTGTTGAAGAAGGGTTCATACCGGAAGCTCTTTTTGCATGTATCCATCCCATAAATAGTGTAGAATATGATGTGAGTTTTCTCACTATAAGGGGTTTGGAGGAATTTTGGAAAAAGTATGAGAAGAGGAAGGGGAGTCAGGAGTGGGAAGGGATTAAGGTGATACCTGTTAGTAGGAATGAGGTGGTGAAAGTGACTATTTTGGTGCAGAATGAGTCTTTGGCAGTGGCGGATCTAACATTTTGGTTGGGAAGGTACGCGGAGGTGATCAGCCCACTGAAAAGGATACCAGACCCGAGCAGGGTGTGGGCAGGGGCTTGGGGAGCAACGGTGAGGTTAAAAAGGGAGGGGGACGTTATGCCTTATGCCTGGAACCATCTTCCCAAACCTATACGTCTAGCTCCATCTCTACCTGTTTTTAAATCTATGCTGAAGGCTCACCTTTTCACTGCTGCCTTTGGCTCCTAGCACCTACTTCCTAAGTGCATCACTTTGCATTCTTCGCATTGAATTTAATTGCCAACCTTAGACCATTCTTCTAGCTTCCACAGATCCTTTTTCATGTTTTCCACTCCCTCCCGGGTGTCCACTCTGTTACAAATCTTAGTATCATCCGCAAAAAGGCAAACTTTACCTTCTAACCCTTCAGCAATGTCACTCACAAATATATTGAACAGAATCGGTCCCAGCACCGATCCCTGAGGCACTGCACTACTCGCCTTTCCCTCCTCCGAGCGAATTCCATTTACCACCACCCTCTGGAGTCTGTCCGTCAACCAGTTCCTAATCCAGTTCACCACTTTGGGTCCTATCTTCAGCCCGTCCAGTTTGTTCAAGAGCCTCCTGTGGGGAACCGTCTGAAAAGCCTTGCTGAAATCTAGGTAGATTACGTCTATATCATATCCCTGATTTAATTCTCCAGTCACCCAGTCAAAGAATTCAATGAGATTCGTTTGGCACGATTTCCCTTTGGTAAAACCATGTTGTCTCGGATCTTGCAACTTATTGGCTTCCAGGAAATTCACTATCCTTTCCTTCAGCATCGCTTCCATTACTTTTCCAATAATCGACGTGAGGCTTACCAGCCTGTAGTTTCCCGCTTCTTCCCTATCACCACTGAGCCCCCTGAATCTTCACCCAGTCTCTCTCTAAGCCCCCTGAATCTTCACCCAGTCTCTCTCTCTCAGCCTCAGCCCCCTGAATCTTCACCCAGTCTCTCTCTGAGCCCCCTGTATCTTCACCCAGTCTCTCTCTCTCTCTGAGCCCCCTGAATCTTCACCCAGTCTCTCTCTAAGCCCCCTGAATCTTCACCCAGTCTCTCTCTCTCTGAGCCCCCTGAATCTTCCCCCATTCTCTCTCTCTCTGAGCCCCCTGAATCTTCACCCAGTCTCTCTCTCTGAGCCCCCTGAATCTTCACCCAGTCTCTCTCTCTCTCAGCCTCAGCCCCCTGAATCTTCACCCAGTCTCTCTCTGAGCCCCCTGTATCTTCACCCAGTCTCTCTCTCTCTCTGAGCCACCTGAATCTTCACCCAGTCTCTCTCTGAGCCCCCTGTATCTTCACCCAGTCTCTCTCTCTGAGCCCCCTGAATCTTCACCCAGTCTCTCTCTGAGCCCCCTGTATCTTCACCCAGTCTCTCTCTCTCTCTGAGCCCCCTGAATCTTCACCCAGTCTCTCTCTAAGCCCCCTGAATCTTCACCCAGTCTCTCTCTCTCTGAGCCCCCTGAATCTTCCCCCATTCTCTCTCTCTCTGAGCCCCCTGAATCTTCACCCAGTCTCTCTCTGAGCCCCCTGTATCTTCACCCAGTCTCTCTCTCTCTCTCTGAGCCCTCTGTATCTTCACCCAGTCTCTCTCTCTCTGAGCCCCCTGAATCTTCACGCAGTCTCTCTCTGAGCCCCCTGTATCTTCACCCAGTCTCTCTCTCTCTCTCTCTCTCTGAGCCCCCTGTATCTTCACCCAGTCTCTCTCTCTCTGAGCCCCCTGAATCTTCACCCAGTCTCTCTCTCTCTGAGCCCCCTGAATCTTCCCCCAGTCTCTCTGAGCCCCCTGAATCTTCCCCCATTCTCTCTCTCAGCCCCCTGTATCTTCACAGAGAGATTGGGTGAGATCGCTGTATTGCCGGAAGGTCAGGAGGAGCGGAGGAGGCGGTACTTAGACATCTCGTCTTCGACGTTCCTAAATGGCTCCACCCACCCCACCCTTTGCGCTTTCCTACATACGTGTTCTTCCATGTTGGGGGAAACTAATGTTACCGTACAAATAGGGGTTTTATTCTATTTTCTAATACATAAAGTAGATGACAATCTATTTTATGCAGCACAGTTCTGACTTAGCTTAATTTAATTTACTGTTTAACAAACTCTGTAGGTACTAATTTATCCTTAGCCTTGCTGCTTCCTTGGCCGGTCCAGGCCCGGAAGGTAGGTAACCCCACGACGGGGAGGTGGAACTTTCCTTTTCCGTCTCGCGCCCGGCGCACATGGCCCGCTGAGCTCGCGGCGGGCGGCTCCGTCCGGGATTTTGGAGGAGTTGAACCTTCGTCGGGTCGACCCCCGCCCCACCTAGTTCCTACGTTGTTGCTCGGGCGCGACCCGTCCTAACCGCCGAGCGCCAGAGACGCTGCTCTCGTCTGCCTTCTCTCCCTTCTCCAATGCAGGAGACAGAGAGCATGGCGGACGGGCCGGACTTTGAGGATCCCGAGGAGCTCTCCTTCAGCGACCCGGAGGATTTCCTGGATGACATCACCGACGAAGGTGAGCGCGGCGGAGCGCAGGCCCCGGGCACGCGCCTCGAGTGAAGTGGGCCGGTGAAGAGAAAGCGCTGCGGCCTACTTAACAGCCGGCTCTTGGGGTGCCAGGAAAGCGGCCTTGTTTCACCTGCGCCGGGCCCATGCCAGGGTTTCTCTTCTCATGGTGCTGAGGCTCATTCCCTTTGGCTGCTGGGGTGTGGGCTATGCAGTGACAGGTTCTGAAAAAATGTTTATAGGCCCTGTGAGCTGCCGGGTTATTGTGTGTTTGTGGGGGGTCAGAAGTTTTGTGTGTTGTTGTTTCCAGCCTTGCTTATTGCGTTGCTCTCATCATTGTGTTTTGTGTGTGTGGGGGGAGGGGGGTCAGAAGTTTTGTGTGTTGTTGTTGTTTCCAGCCTTGCTTATTGCGTTGCTCTCATCATTGTGTTTTGTGTGTGTGGGGGGGGAGGGGGGTCAGAAGTTTTGTGTGTTGTTGTTGTTTCCAGCCTTGCTTATTGCGTTGCTCTCATCATTGTGTTTTGTGTGTGTGTGTGGGGGGGGAGGGGGGTCAGAAGTTTTGTGTGTTGTTGTTTCCAGCCTTGCTTATTGCGTTGCTCTCATCATTATGTTTTGTGGGGTGGGGTGGGGGGGGGGGGGTCAGAAGTTTTGTGTGTGTGTGGGGGTCAGAAGTTTTGTGTGTTGTTGTTTCCAGCCTTGCTTATTGCGTTGTGCTATATCACTCATTGTGTTTTGTGTGTGTGTGTGTGTGTGTGGGGGGGGGGGGTTCAGAAGTTTTGTGTGTTGTTGTTTCCAGCCTTGCTTATTGCGTTGTGCTATCATCACTCATTGTGTTTTGTGTGTGTGTGTGTGGGGGGGGGGGTTCAGAAGTTTTGTGTGTTGTTGTTTCCAGCCTTGCTTATTGCGTTGTGCGCTCATCACTCATTGTGTTTTGTGTGTGTGTGTGTGTGTGTGTGGGGGGGGGGGGGGGTTCAGAAGTTTTGTGTGTTGTTGTTTCCAGCCTTGCTTATTGCGTTGTGCTATCATCACTCATTGTGTTTTGTGTGTGTGTGTGGGGGGGGGGGGTTCAGAAGTTTTGTGTGTTGTTGTTTCCAGCCTTGCTTATTGCGTTGTGCGCTCATCACTCATTGTGTTTTGTGTGTGTGTGGGGGGGGGGGGGTTCAGAAGTTTTGTGTGTTGTTGTTTCCAGCCTTGCTTATTGCGTTGTGCGCTCATCACTCGTGTTTTGTGTGTGTGTGTGGGGGGGGTTCAGAAGTTTTGTGTGTTGTTGTTTCTAGCCTTGCTTATTGCGTTGCTCTCATCACTTAATTGTGTTTTTTTTAAAGCTGTTGTCCACTTTACTCGGGGGAGGGGGGATACTATTTGCAATAGGGGCCATCTGGTTTTGCCTCATACTGGTGTTAATGGACGGTGTCTGTACCTGAAAGAAAGTTGATGGGGAATTCAAAGTACGGAGGGGTTTTGATAACCCACACAGGGTTGTTAGAATTCAAAGAAAGTGGACTTTTCACGTTTGGTAGTGAAAAATCTGTCGTATTGTATTTATTATAAGATTACTGGGGGGGATGCCTGGGGGATTTAAATACAGTTTACAAGCTCCTTGGTCTTTTAAAGTGCGGTGGCCACACGCCTGCAGATTATTTCAACATTTTCACTCGTTTGTTGTCTCGGTTTCCAAAAGCTTGCGTTCTGTGATTCCTCATTCATGGTGGCACATTGGTCAGTTTTTGGAACTAATTTCTACTACTGTCTGATTTTTATGTTTTTAATGTTGCTGTTGGTATGAATAAATATAAGTACAAAGTGCTTATGAAGCCTCTAATATCTTTATATATTTATTTATCCATGCTTGTATCCCACAATTATCCAAAAACGAGTTTCGGTTCCATATGGCTTATATTTAACAGTTATTAGAGGTTACATTGGTTCAATTACATTTACAAGGTTGTATGATGTGTTTTAGAGTGATTGGCAAGGTAAATATTACTGCATATAGAATAACCATTGGGTTTCTTAAAAAGATATGTCTTGTGTTACAGTTAGAGGTTGCATTGTGTATTGCTGTTCCAGAATGATTAGTGCATATTTTACTCATAGAATTTCCTGAAGAGATAGATCTTTAGCTCTTTTCTGAACTGGAGGTAGTTCATGATGCTTCTTGACTATGGGAATTGAGTTCCACCATTTTGAGCCTAGGTAGCTAAGTCCCGCCATGTAAGTGGACTTGTATAGTACATTTTTGCAGTTGGGCAGGTGGAGTAGTAGGTAACCTCTGGTTCCTGGGTTTGCATTTCTTGGTGATAGTCTAATCACGTCTAGCATGTAGTCCGGTGACATGCCAAACAGTATTTTGAAGATGATTGTGCTGGTTTTGAAAAATTGTCTGGCCTCGATTGGGAGCCAGTGTAGCATTATGAGTAGTGGGGTTGCTCATCATATTTTGACTTTTTGAATATAAATTTTGATGCTTTGTTTTGGACGGTCTGCAGTGATCATAGTAGGTTTTCTTTGCAGCCTACATATGCTGCATTACAGTAGTCTAGTTGGGACAATATCTGCGTCCGTACTATAAAACGGAATGACTGGAGAAATAGTCTCTGATTCCTCTGTTTCCATAGTGTTGAAGCTTTTTGATAAGATTGCAGCAACTTACTATCTACTGTTAATTTTTTGTCAAGGTAAACTTAATATTAAAAAGTCATCTGTTCAGTGAAAGAGCACTGTGGGCATGGATTAAGATCAAGATAATAAATGGTCAAGATAATAATCGGCGATCCAGACATTTAAAGGATGAAATTCACTAATTTCATAAATTTATAACCTGTTAATCCACAGAACTTGGTCATAGTGGCTTACATAAAAACATAGAGTACAAGTTTGTTATGTTCAGCAAAACATATATAAAAATTACAGATAAAGTAAACATTAAAAGAAAGATTTGTGAATAATGAGCAACTGTGCTTAGCATTGAGGCAACTGAGGGACATTAATTTTAATAGAAATACTGGATCATAAAATGCATTCACATTTGAAGCAAATCAAACACAACATCCCCTTTTTGTGTGATGTAATTTAAGAGTGTTGTTAGCAAATATTGTACCACTGGAAAAATGTTGTCAACTAAAAGGGAAAAAGGCTAATTGGATATGTCAGAACTGAAATGCATGTCGTCAAATGGTGCAGTTTGTCTGGTGGATTCCTGTTAGCCAATCCACAAGATGCTATCATGATCTAGCCCCCCGTCCCCCCAAAAGCTTTTTAAAACAGATCGTAATTTCTGGTTTCAGAAAGAGATGTAGTCAAACAATAACTATAACATCTAAAGCCTGTCAAGGTAAAGAAATAGATGGCAGATAAAGACCATAAAACCTATCAAGTCGTATCAACAAATAAGCTAGAGAACCTTAGTGCAGGTCCCTTGCTTTTTTGAATTTAGGTACAGTCCTTATGTCTACCACTTTCACTTGGAGGCTGTTCACACTTTCACCACCCTTAAGGAATTATTTTCTTAGATTACTTGTTAGTCTATCCTCTTTAACCTTGTGGCAGCTTGATGTGGAACTCTGATTCTGTAGAATGCCCAATGTAGCCACGTAATATCCCATAGTGAAAACAACCCATGTAGAACAAAAGTATTTTTGCTAACCAAGATATTAAAAACTGGTTATTCCAGCTGTTTAATTATTAAAGTTCTAAGTACTTCTAGTAGCTTATAGAAGTAACAACTAGTGATTTTATTGGTATAGAGCTCATATCCCAATACATCTTTTTTGTAATGTTTGTGTTTAGATGGGACCTGTTTAGTGACATTCTATTTTAACATGTGATATGTACAGGGCTTAAAATCTTTCAACCTAAGTTAATTGACAAGTGTATTATAATAGTTCAGTAAAAAAAAGTGTTCTGTGTGTGTTTTGTTGACCTTAAAATCATTCAGATGTGTGGAAATAGCTTAGTAACTTTGTCCAAGTATGATCTTTAAGTGCTAATATGTTAATTTGGTTCACTTGTCATGTCAGAATACATACTTTAAAAAGTGTCGAATGTTTTCCGTTTGGCTGTTACTCTTTTTCTTCCAATATCAACAAATTAGCAAAACTTTAAAAATGGCTACTGGAAGCCAGTTTTTTTTTACATTTTTCTGCATAGACAACATTAAAGAAAGATAGAATCAGTGATTTAAAGCACACTACAGAACTAGAGCAGACTATCTATGATGATAATCTGCCGTCCCTGTTTTCCATCTGTATTTTGAAAGGAAATGCTCTACATTCATTTGGTATGTTGCCTCAATATATTTGGAAAGAGGAGGTGCTAGCAGAACTTCTACAAAGGCAATTCACAAGCGAAAGCAATAGGTTTTTCTGTAAATTATTCCCAATGTCACTTTTGAAACTATTGGCAATGTAATATTTGACGTGCATATTTAGTGACAGTAGTAAAACTTTATTCTCATAAGCATATTCTTACTTATTAAAATGAAGATTCTTCTTTAAAGGCTCTCTGAAGATTGTTTTTTTTTTTTTTTAAGTTCTTGTTCCTTCCCTTATATGAATCATAGTAAGTGTGTGAGTTTGTGTTGTTGTAGAGTTACTGGGTGACATTCTAAAAGACCAGCCCCAGGAAGCAGATGGAATTGATTCAGTGATTGTAGTGGACAATGTGCCCCAGGTCGGGCCAGACCGTCTTGAGAAGCTGAAAAATGTCATCCATAAGATCTTCTCTAAGTTTGGCAAAATCACAAATGAATTTTACCCAGAAGCTGATGGAACAACCAAAGGGTGAGTTGTGGGAGGAAATACAGCAGAACACAACTAATATTTCATATAAATCATTAATTTGCTTCATAGAAATCTGAATATTGAAAAAGGAAGGTGGGGTGAGAGTGGCGCCTGATAGGATGCCAGTTTGTAATTGCTAGTCTTTATTGAAAATTAAAGTTTTAGCATCAATGAATTGAAACTCCTATTTTGTTTACATTTATTTTTTTGCTAAAGACTTAATGTTACTTAGTTGTCAGATTAGGAAAGGAATGAGTGGCATTTAAAGCCAGTGTGATAGGACCATATCTTCTGTGTTTCCATCGCATTGTGGAGTAACTTAATAGAGCAGTGGTTTTAGAAGCAGGGAAGCCAGGGTTGGATGTCCCCTTCTCCCATTAAGCTTTTTGTGATGTTAGGCAATTATTTCACTCTTCATTCTCTCTGGTACAAAATTTGTAAACCCTCTGGGGTATAGGAAATAATCCCTGCAGCTCCTTGTGACTCTGGGCAAGTCACTTAACCTTCCATTGCCCCAGAAAGCAGCAGTACCTTACGATTCCATTACCTGGTGTAAAATCTGTCTACTAGATATAGCGAGAATATAGCTGTTTAGAGGGTGTAACTAGATTCTGATCTAGCATGGACCTACTTCTGAAAGTGATAGAGCACCATATAACAAAAATTGGCAAAGTTGAGGTACCAAACACTCCCTATGAGCTCTGTGCAACTGCTCAGGGTTCCCGGTGAGATAGTGTCCGAACTGGCAGAGCCTCACCAAATCCAGGCTCCCAGGTACAAAATAAGTACCTGTATATAATATGTAAACCGCTTTGATTGTAACCCCAGAAAGGCGATATACAAATTCCATCCCCTTTCCCTTTACTGCACCTTAATGTAACTTTCCTTGAACTCAGGTTTGGAAATGCTTGTAATTCTAAAACCCGAATTCTGCTGATCTTCAATCTGGTCGTCTGTCTCCCTCCTGTCAAAAGCTCATGCTGGGCAAGTACTGGTTCTTAATAGCGAAAATAGTTTGAGGCTACTCTGCAGCTTTTTACTCCCAGCTCCAATATTTCTCTTAGTATGGGATTCAAGTAATTTTGAAATATATTTGGAGAAGGAGAGTGGCAAGAAATGTTAAGTTCAATATCTTGTTTCTGACTACCTTGTATTACAGATATATTTTCCTGGAATATGTGTCTCCAGCTCATGCTGTGGATGCAGTAAAAAATGCAGATGGCTACAAGTTGGACAAGCAGCACACCTTCCGGGTGAATCTTTTCACTGACTTTGATAAGTGAGTGATTTTTCTGATCTCTTTGCTTCCTTCTGTTTTGTTCCTAATTCCTGAAATTTTAAGGTGTTTTTTTTAACCTGTTTGTAAGTCAACAATCTTTCAAGAAATGTGCTTAGAAATAATTTGGGTTTGTTTACTGTTGCAGGTATACAGTCATTAGTGATGAGTGGGATATTCCAGAGAAACAGCCATTCAAAGATTTCGTAAGTTTAATATACAGAAAACAGAATGAATTTCTGGTCATTGAGACTTGAATAAATTTCTTTCATGGCTTATGTGTCAGGGACAAAATGAATTGCTCATGTACTCCAGCACCCCAGGTGGCAGGAGTGCATTGTCATTTTAATTTCTTCCTTGGAGAGTGCACACCCTCCACTACACCTCTATACCACTTACCCTCTCCCCCCCCCCTCCCCCAACTTAGGAGAATCCTCTGTCCACTCCCCACTACCATTTCAGGTGCCCTCTCTTCTTTGTTCCATTTGTTTTCCTTGTTTCTACTTCCTTGCTCTCCCTGTCTCCCTCCCCAAGTCCTCTCCCTGGTCTCCAATGCCTCAGAATACTGCTTGCTGCTTCTACTCTGAGGAGGGTTCCTTTTGCTGCTGTTCAGCAGTAGAGGGTATGGAAAGGTGCTACAGCCCAGTTTTGTGGTATTCTTCATCCTCCCTCCTTTTCCAAGCTAGATGTGTTTCCTAAAGGCCTGCTCTTACGTGTTGCTGCAGGTTCTCTGCAACTGTCCTCTAGCTTTTGAGCAGAGTAGATGTGCTTGTAGTCTCTTTAGCAGTGAAAATCAACTTGTCTGAGGCAAGTAAGCAAACTTATATAGGTGCCTTTTGAAAGTGCTCCCAAGGAGAATAATGACAGACCAGGGTTTTAATATGCAGTTCTAAAAACCAGAGTCTTAAGGGGTTGTGAGACCTGTTTTAAAAGACCAACAACAAAAACATTGCAATACATTGGCTTTATAGACTAAACAGACCTCCTTGCTTTAGAGGAAGGCTGTTAGAACAAGAGTACATTAAGGGCCAAATTCTCAGGTACATGCCCTTCACACTAAACAGGGTGTTGGGTTGTGTGACAGTCCAATGAAGAATTTGGGATGTATAGCAACAGATTGATAAAATTTTTAGTTATGTAATTTCAACAGGAATTTGTGGCTTTCTTTCTTTCTTTTCCTGAAGGGGAACCTGCGCTATTGGCTGGAAGATCCTGACTGTAGAGATCAGTACAGTGTAATCTTTGAATCTGGAGATCGAACTACCATCTTCTGGAATGATCCTAAGGAGCCTGTTTCAATTGAGGAGAGAGCAGTGAGTAGTCTTGAAGGAACTTTGGCACATTGAATGAGCAGTGCAATTCTGTACAGAAGCTGAGGGTGGGCAGATGTGCAGTCATTCCCTTCTCCATGTCCGTTTGCATGGGGGAAAACTAGGGCAGATTAACTGCAAGCTTCTTATTGGTGGATATGTTAATGCCTGGAATCTTCTTTCATAGGAAAAAAATACATGACAGAAGATAAGTTTCATACAAGTTTTCTAAGTAAAACAGAAGTTTCAGCATGGCCATATTTTGACTTGTATGCCTGATTTAGTGAATAACTTTTTTGGCTTTTACCAATTTATTTTTCTAAAATTGGTAAAAGCTATTTTTCAATTACATAGCTTCCCACTATTCCAGAACCTGTGGGATAGTGGTATCCATCAACCAGCATGGCAAGATAGAGAACTGACAACCAAGCTGAGACTTATCTCTCTTAACATCCAGTCCAGCTCCATAGTATTTTCTATCTCCAGCAGGTGGATGGACACACTTCAGCCTCTGGTTCTGAGTGATTTGCTCCTGGTCCAGTTGGTCAGCCGGTCCCCATTTGAGCTTTTTGGGTGGCTTGAGTTTTGCAAAGTCATATCTGGAGGTCTTCAGATCCCTGTCTGTGGTGTCCTGTGAATTGACTTCCCTCCCTTCACCTCTCCCCTGTTTCCTGTGGCACTCTCCTTTTCCAGCACAACAATCTTTAAAAAAAAAAAAGAGGAGGAGGAAAGAGGTTTACTGGAGAGTGTGGGACAGAGGTTTAGTCCTCATCCTTTCTCTTACAAACCCCCCAAAACACAGCTGTCAAACTATTTTGTATGGCCCGTTGTACTGACCACTCAACTCCACTGTTAATAAAATGCCACTGGCTTCCTGTCGAATACCGTATCACCTATAAAATCACACTGTTAACTTTCAAGGCTTTCACGGTGGGCTTCCTACTACTTACTACTAGACATTTCTAAAGCGCTACTAGGGTTACGCAGCGCTGTACAATTTAACATGGAAGGACAGTCCCTTCTCAAGGAGCTTACAATCTAAAAGACAGGTGTACAATCTAAAGACAAGTGTGGGGTCCGTCTGATAGGGAATACTATATTTCACGAAAGGTTAGGTGCCGAACGCAGCATTCAAGAGGTGAGTTTTAAGCAGAGATTTGAAAATGGGTAGGGAGGGAGCTTGGCGTAGGGGTTGAGGAAGATTGTTCCAGGCAAAGGGTGAGGCAAGGCAGAATGAGCGGAGCCTGGAGTTGGCAGTGGTGGAGAAGGGAACTGAAAGAGGAGGGATTTGTCCTGTGAGTGGAGGTTACGGGCGGGGACATAGGAGGAGATGAGGGTAGTGAGGAGCCGCAGACCGGGTGCATTTGTAGGTAAGGAGGAGAAGTTTGAATTGTATGCGGTATCTGATCGGAAGCCAGTGAAGTGACTTGAGGAGAGGGGTGATGTGAGTATATCGGTTCTGGCAGAATATAAGACGTGCGGCATCGTTCTGAACGGATTGAAGGGGGGATAGATGGCTAAGTGGGAGACCGGTGAGGAGTAGGTTGCAGTAGTCAAGGCGAGAGGTAATGAGAGCGTGGACGAGAATTCGTGTGGTGTGCTCAGATAGGAAAGGGCGAATTTTGCTGATGTTGAAGAGGAAGAAGCGACAGGTCTTGGCAGTCTGTTGGATATGCGCAGAGAGGGAGGAGTCGAAGATGACTCAGAGGTTGCGGGCAGATGGGACGGGGAGGATGAGGGTGTTATCAACTGAGATGGAGAGTGGAGGAAGAGGAGAGGTGGGTTTAGGTGGAAAGACGAGGAGCTCGGTTTTGGACATGTTCAGCTTCAGGTGGCGGTTGGACATCCAGGCAGCAATGTCGGATAAGCAGGCCTGGGTCCTGGAGACCTTGGCCTGGGTCTCCGCGGTGATGTCTGGTGTGGAGAGATATAGCTGGGTGTCGTCAGCATAAAGATAATACTGAAAACCATGAGATGAGATCAGTGAGCCTAGGGAGGAGGTGTAGATTGAGAAGAGAAGGGGTCCAAGGACAGATCCCTGGGGAACTCCAACAGATAGTGGGATGGGGGTGGAGGAAGATCCATGAGAGTGTACTCTGAAGGTGCGGTGGGAGAGATAAGAGGAGAACCAGGAGAGGACAGAGCCTTGGAACCCAAAAGAGGACAATGTGGTAAGAAGTAAATCATGATTGACAGTGTCAAACGCAGTGGGAGAGATAAGAGGAGAACCAGGAGAGGACAGAGCCTTGGAACCCAAAAGAGGACAATGTGGTAAGAAGTAAATCATGATTGACAGTGTCAAACGCAGCGGATAGATTGAGCAGGATGAGGATGGAATAGTGGCCTCTGGATTTGGCGAGGAGCAGGTCGTTGCAGACTTTAGAGAGTGCTGTTTCTGTTGAATGTAGAGGGCGAAAGCCGGATTGAAGTGGATCTAGGATGGCATGAGAGAAGAGAAAATCAAGGCAGCGACTGTGAACGGCGCGTTCAAGTATTTTGGAGAGGAAGGGGAGGAGAGAGATGGGGCGGTAGTTGGAGGGGCAGGTAGGGTCAAGTGATGGTTTTTTTAGGAGAGGTGTGACTACTGCGTGCTTGAAGGTGTCAGGGACAGTTGCAGTGGAGAGAGAAAGGTTAATGATGCGACAGATGGAGGGGGTGATAGTATTGGAGATGGTGTTAAGTAGGTTGGTGGGGATGGGATCGGAGGAACAGGTGGTGCATTTCGAGGAGGAAAGAAGGCGGGAGGTTTCATCCTCGGTGATCTCAGGAAAGGAGGAGAAAGAGGCCATGGTTGGTTGGTTGTTGGATAGGGCTACAGGCTGAGGAGGAGGTGGCTTGGTAGTGAACTCAAGGTTAATCTTTTGTACCTTGTTGCGGAAGTAGTCAGCCAGTGATTGAGGAGAGAGTGAAGGGGGAGTGGGAGCGGGGGGCACTTTGAGGAGGGAGTTAAGGGTGGTGAAGAGACGACGAGGGTTGGAGCTGAGAGAATTGGTCAATTGGGTGTAGTAGTCCTGTTTTGCAAGGAATAGGGAGGACTGGAAGGAGGATAGCATGAATTTGTAGTGAAGGAAGTCTGAATGGGTATGAGATTTCCTCCAGAGGCATTCAGCAGATCGGGTGCAGGAGCGAAGGTAGCGGATGCAAGGGGTCAGCCAAGGCTGGGGACTAGTACACTTTGTGGGACGGGAGGTGGATGGAGCGAGGGTGTCCAAAGCAGAGGAGAGAGCGGCATTGTAAGCGGAGACCGCTTTGTCTACAGTCTCAGAGGACATGATGGAGGGGAGATTAGAGATACTAGAGGATAGAGTGGGGGGGGGTCAATAGCCTGGGGATTCCTGGAGGTGGTGGTTAAAGTTGGACGGGGCAGAGGGGGGGGGGGGGTGAAGAAGTGTGAATGTGATCAGGTGATGATCGGAGAGAGGGAGAGCAGAAGCGTGGAAATTGGAGGGTGAGCCGGAGGAGGAGAGGACTAGGTCAAGACAATGGCCGTCACGGTGAGTGGGGGTGATGGAGCACAGCTGGAGGTTGAAGGAGGATGTTAGGGTGAGGAACTTAGAAGCGTTAGAGTCGGATGGGTCATCAACGTGAATGTTGAAGTCTCCGAGAATGAGGGACGGTGATGAGGGTTCAAGAAAGACAGAGAGCCACGCATCAAAGTCGGTGAGGAAGGAAGAGAAGGATTTTTCAGGGGGGTGGTAGATGACTGCGACTCTGAGAGGCAGCGGGTAGAATAGCCGGATGGAGTGGGCTTCAAAGGATGAGAAGCAGTGAGACTGCAGTAGGGGGAGGGGTTGGAAACTACAGGCTTCCCTGCTTTATCCAGTCTTACTATTCCCTACTAACCAGCTAGGGTTCTTCGTATTCTTAATGTTCATTGCTTAGTTCTTTCCGGTCCCAAACATGCTTCTTTAGAATCTACCCTGCATTGTGCCTTCTTGTTCCAGACAAAGGAGCAAGGAAGAATCTCTCTTTCTCTCTTAGGAGTGACTTACCTTTTTAAAAGTTATAAAACCAACCTAAAAATGGGGCTTCCTTAGCGTCCCTCCGGACCGGTCCAGGAATTGACTGATGGGTTATGCACTCCTTCCAGCAGGTGGAGACTGAGAACTCTGACTCTAGAGAGCCAATAAGAGCCCTGGCCACCTAGTCCTAGACTCATTATTCTCAGTCTCCAACAGGTGGAGGGAGGTGAGCCGTTTAGTCTCTTCTGGAACTTTTTCTTTTCGTTTTATTTCTGGTGCTATTTACAAAAAAAAAAAAGTGAGGACTTCTCTTCTGTGCCCCGGAGTATTTTGGCATTTGGTGACTGAGTGCAGTGCACATTTTAGTCCGCTCTGGGGTGTCATACCCGGAGGCACCGGGTCCCTCCCCCAACTCTCCTGTATTCCCCCAGTGGTTCGATTTATAGTGCGGACTGGGGAGGGCGCAGTCTCTCAGGTGGGAGAGCATTTTAGCCTTGGGAGAAGGTAGCCGCATGAAGTAAAAAAAAAAAAAGCAGACGCTCTCTGGAACCGCGGCTTTTTGGGTATATTCCCTTGTTCGGTGGGTTGGCAGTTTTCCTTTGCTTGATTCGCGAAAAAGAAAAAAACAAACCCAAAACTGCGGGGCCGAGCCATGACCAAAAAGCTGCACCGGTGTTTCTTCAGTCAGCGTTGGGAGGGTTGGAGCCTCCGGCGCATGTAAATACTGCACAGCACTTGGCCCGGGCGGGTCCCATCGTGGCGGCTGCTCTGGCAGTCTCAGGTCAATCGGCTCGGATGCCTAATTCTGTGCATACTCCCGTTTTGGTGGGAGGTGCAGCCATTTTGCTAGCTCCAATCCAGTGTGGAGGACAGGGCCTCTTTTTCTCTTCCTCAGTCCGCTGATCAGTCTGCGGTGATACTTCCTGCTTGGGGGGGGGGGGGGGGGGGGAATTCAGGAAGGAGGATTCCCCCCAAAATTTGTTCTTCAAATGTACCAGGCTTTTTTTTATTGAAACAGGCAGGTCCTTCTTCTGTTCTTTGTAGTAACTTTGGAACAATTCAGGTGGTTCCTGCTAAAAGGCCTAGAGAGTTCTGGAGACTTAAGGAGGATCAGGTTTCCGGTCAGGACTTGGAGATGCCTTCGCTGGAGGAGATAGTCATGTTGGAGGATCTGCAGTTGGAGGATCCTGGCACTTCAGAGGCAGCGGCGGATCCATCTTTTCCAGGTGAGGACCCTTTGGTTGTTCGTATCTTTCACAAAGAGGATCTGCAGGAGCTAATTTCGTTGGTAGCTACCACGTTGCATTTTGAGGAGGGCCAACCTGTGGCTCCGGAGCCACGCAAGGTGGATATACTGGTTAAAGGCATTAGGCGCCCTGATAAATCCTTTCCTGTGCATCAGGACATTAGAGATATCATCCAGGCTCAATGGGACGCCCTGGATTCTGCCTTTAGGCTGGCATGATCAATGGTTCAACTGTATCCAGTTCCGGATGAGGACAAATCGCTGCTCAAAATACCAGTGGTGGATGCGGTCGCGTCTGCGGTCACTAAGCGCAGTACAGTCCCCGTGGACGGTGGTACAACCTTCAGGATGTTCAGTATCACAGGGTGGAAGCCCTCTTAAAGTGTAGCTTTGACATCTTTTCCTTGGCTGTGCAGATGGCTATTTGTGGCTCTTTGGTGGCTAGGGCCTGTTTCCGGTGGGCAGAGCGAGTCTTGGACAGATCTTCAGATGATTCTATAGACGCTGTAGCTAAGATAGGTGTATGCTTTTCTGAGGGCTTCTTCGAAATCCATGGCCCTGGGTGTTGCGGCTCGCCGTTCTCTTTGGTTGAGGGGGTTGGTCCACAGATGCAGCATGTAAGTTGAGTAGGCTTCCTTTTAGAGGTGCCCTTTTGTTTGGAGACGAGTTGAACAAGCTGGTCCGTAGTTTAAGTGACACTAAGGTTCCTCGCCCTCCGGACGATCGCACTAGGATCCTTTCACGATCCTCCGTTCTTGGCCGGGGACGAGATTTCCCCAGATTTCGTTCGGGCAGAGGAGTTAAGACACAACGGTCTTGTTATTGCCAAGGGAACCAGTCTTTTCGGGGGTCCCGTTGGGGGGGGGGGGGGTAGGGACTGCAGCCCTTCTTTCCATTCCCTTGCCCGTCCAGCCCAGTGAAGGTGTGAGGGCCTCTCCTCTGATTCCGGTGGGAGCTCGTTGAGCTCAGTTTTATCAGAGGTGGGCCCAGATTACTGGGTCTTAGAGGTTATTCAGATGGATACGTCTTAGAATTTGCTCGGCCTCTCTCCGACGCCTTTCTGGAGTCTCCCTACCGCTCTCTTCTCAAAGTGGGAGCGGTACGGGACACTCTGCTGATACTTCTCTGGCTCCAAGCTATTTGTCCGGTTCCTCCGTCGGAAATCAGGCAAGGCCATTATTCCATTTACTTTGTGCTTCCAAAGAAGGGAAGGTTCCTTTCGCCCAATTTGAGATCTCAAGGTGGTCAATCGCTTGCTCAAGGTCTCCAGTTTTTGAATGGAAACCCTTCGCTCAGTCAGGAGAGTTTTTAACTGCTCTAGATTTGATGGAGACCTACCTTCACATTCTAATTCGGCAGGCACACCAGAGCTTGCTTCATTTTGTCGTTCTAGGCCACCACTTTCAGTTTCGAGCGCTTCCATTTGGACTTGTCACAGCTCTGCGTACTTTTACCAAGGTCATGGTGGTAGGCGATAGAGGCGGTGCCTTGGGCCAGGGCACACATGAGGTGTCTTCAGTCGTATCTTTTGTCCCGGTGGTCTCAGACTGACTTGTTGCAGGTGAGGTTGCCTCTGTGGATGCCGGAGCACAGCAGTCTGTTTTGGTGTTGAGGTTGTCCAACTTGACCAAGGTCATGCCGCTGGATCCGCCTCAATGGACGCTAATAACGACGGATGCTAATCACAAGGGCTGGGATGCTCACTGCCTGGGACAGTTTGCGCAAGGCCTCCGGTCTCCGGGGACGACCTTATCCATCAATCTCTTGGAGACCAGGGTGATTCGCCTGGCACTGGAGCCTTTTTCTGTCCTGATAACCCAGCAAGCCGGTTCGCATTCTTTCAGCAGTGGTGTATGTGAATCGGCAGGGAGGCACAAGGAGTCAGCTTTTGCATCTGGAAGCGTCAAAGCTGCTGTCTTGGGCAGAAGCTCATCTGGTCGCTTTATCTTAAGGTTACTAAAGAGTTCAGACGTTCAGATTGCCTTTTCCTTCTTGTTGGAGGATCCCATAAGGGTTTAGCGGCTTCTAAACCAACCTTGTCTAGGTGGCTGAAGGAGATGATAGCATCTGCTTATCTTCTTTCTGGCAAGCAAGTTCCGACAGGTATCAAGACCCACTCTACCAGAGTGCAGGCGGCCTCTTGGGTGGAACGCTTCTTGGTTTTGCCTTTGGGCATCTGTAAGGCAGCGATATGGTCTTCTTTGGATTCGTTTTTAAAGCATTACAGGTTGGATGTGAAGTGTCAAGATGTGATTTTTGGAGCACAGGTCCTCACAGCTGGTTTGCTGGGGTCCCTCAAGAGTACTGCTTTGTAACTTCCCATCAGTCTATTCCTGGGCTGGTCCGGAGGGACGCTAAGGAAGGAGAAATTAGATCTTACTTGCTAATTTGCTTTCTTTTAGTCCTTCCGGACCGGTCCAGGTCCCGCCCTGTCTGTGTAACTAGTGTGGAAGAACGCGTTCTATTTGGCGAAGTTCGTTTGATGTCGGTTTTATGTTTGCAGTTGGAGCTGCTTTGTTTATTGCGGTGTTATAAAAAAAAAAAAAAAAGAGAGAGAACTATCAACTCTGACGACAGAGTGGATTTTGTGTGACAAAGGCGTACTGCGTCGAATATATCTGTGGCTGACTGGCACGGTGGTGTCGCTATCTCGCTTTGTGCATTGTGATGCTCAGTTAATGGCTGCTCGGATACTTTGTTTCACAGAAGCGCATTCTTTCTTCTTCATTTCCTGCTTTGTTGTATACTGAGGGTGGACTGAGTGGCCAGGGGTCTTATTGGTTCTCTACTACTACTACTACTTAACATTTCTAGAGCGCTACTAGGGTTACGCAGCGCTGTACAGATTAATAAAAAGGACAGTCCCTGCTCCAAGGAGCTTACAATCTAATGGGAGAAATGTCAAATAGGGGCAGTCTAGATTTCCTGCTTAGAGGTATGGTGGTTAGGTGCCGAAGTCGACATTGAAGAGGTGGGCTTTGAGCAAGGCTTTGAAGATGGGCAGGGAGGGGGCCTGGCGTATGGGCTCAGGGAGTTTATTCCAGGCATGGGGTGAGGCGAGGCAGAAAGGTCGGAGCCTGGAGTTGGCGGTGGTGGAGTCAGAGTCAGACTTCTCCGTCTCCACCTGCTGGAAGGAGTGCATAACCCATCAGTCAATTCTTGGACCGGTCTGGAGGGACTAAAGGAAAGCAAATTAACAGATAAGATCTAATTTCTTCTTTTCAGGCAAGCCTTTGGGAATACAGTATGACTGGATTGTCTGAGTAGAGATATCTCCTAGTCTTTTATCTTCTACCTCTTTATCTCCTTTTACCTCTGTTTGCGAGATTGTATTACTTTCCTATCATCAATAGAGTTAATTTTTCCTTTCTGTTATTTTAGCATGTACACCGCTGTGTTCCACCATGGTGGCTACAGTGGTCTAGCAAGCACAAATATAATAAAATAAACATAACACCTCAATTGTAATTCTTGAGAGAAGAGATTCCATGAGGATTTCTGTGACTAAGCTCTGCTTTGCCTTTTTGCAGCGATGGACGGAGACATATGTTCGTTGGTCCCCCAAAGGTACTTACTTGGCCACATTCCATCAGAGAGGGATTGCGTTGTGGGGTGGAGAGAAGTTCAAACAAATTCAGAGGTTCAGCCATCAAGGAGTACAGCTCATCGACTTCTCACCATGTGAAAGGTATGGAGCCAGCTGTTGAGTAAAGTTTGTGAAACCATGAAATGTGACATCAAAAGTTTTCTTATACTGTTTGTAAAGCTAGGTGAGACTTTGGAGCACTGTGCTTGGGAACTGAGTAAAAATAAAATTAAAAAAGAAATATATATATATATATATATATATATTTTTTTTTTTTGATCAGCTGTATTTTCCATACCAGCTTAGCTGCTTTATAGAATAATAGAAAGAGTTTTCAATGCTGCATGCACCGTGCAACTTCCTTTTTATTTTGTATGCAACAGATTCTGCTTGATTTGATTGTGTAGCTTGCACTGCCAACTCTTCACGTGCTTGCACAGAGATTTTCAGCTATGAATGTTTAAGGAATCCATTTTATACCATCAACAAGTAGGGCTGAGTCAGGCAGACAAATGGGTGATGTCCTCTTATGTCACTGGGGCAGAACAGCTCTCACAGTTCAGAAGTGACGCTTAGACTTGCAGCTCACAGGCGTCATTGTATGCCTAGATGAAGGAAAGTGTGGGGACCTTTAAAGAATTTTAAATTCTCTTAAGGTTACATAGCTGTATCCCCTTGGGGGGGGGGGGGGGTTGGTTGGAGATGGGCGGCAAGGGTGAGGATTGCTGTAGGGTATAGTTTTGTATTCTGGGTGGGGGGGGGGGGTTGCTGTAGGCTATAGTTTTGTATTCTGGTTAGGGGGAATTACTATAAGATCACTTTGAAACTTGTGAGGTATTTCTTACGCTTGGGGCTTCTTTTTATGAGCATTGTTACTTGCACTTTGTTATTCCATGACACTTGTTCATTGTTCTTGTTGCACTTTCTTTTCTTGTTGAAAGTGTTCAATAAAACCTCATTGAAATAATAAAAAAAAAAGAAAAAAAGTGAAGGTTAGGAGTGAGGTTCATTCCTGTCATGGTATGCACAAAACTAACCCATCTGGAGAAATTTCCCCTCAGAAATAAGTATAAAGTTCTGAGCATGCACAGCAGACTCCTCAGTACCTCAATTTTGAGGGTGATTTTTCCGCTTTGTGGAACAGATACTTAAAGCTATCCTGTTTTGTTTAAGAAGTTAACATCTGTTATCTTTATATAGTGTGTGTTTCTCTTTATTGCACTATTTTTCTTGGGTCCTGTGATGTCTTAACCATGGTCAGGTTTCTGTCTGAGTTCTCACCCTAACTAACTAAGCTAATCATAAGCACTATGGTTGTATGTCTCTACAAGCTCAAAAGGACCACCTGAACAGACTTTGAAATCATTATGAAGTGGAGAAGGGACCCAAAATGAAGAGCATCCTCTGTGTAGAGATCAGCCAACCCTGAGCATTCCAGATAATTCTCTTTGGTGGAAGTTTCATCCACCTCCCTGCAGGGTATCCTTTGAGTCCACTTAAACAAGAAACCTGCAAAACTCCTTGAAAGTTCCCAGGTCCAAAGCACAGTCGTTGTCTGAATGCTCGCATAGGCTTGATGAAGAAGTGTTCTTCGACCTCTTTCTTCAAAAGCAGATACACAAGCACGTATCCAGGTGCAGGCCCACATAGCTGTCTTCGGTGCAGTCAGCTCTATCAAAAAGATTATATTGATGACCTGTTTCAGTCCATTGTTGGTGCCGTCAATATGGTGCATGCACAGCACAGATCATATTCAGATTCAGCACAGGATCTCTTTCATACTGATAGTGCAGGTCTAGCTCAGGACTCTGGCTGTCCATTCATCCTCTGTCCTCCCCTACGCATCTGCCAGCTGGTCAGCCTTTGACGTTTTCAACTGTAGTGCTTGTTACAATAGCAGGTAATTTCTGTCTGTTTGCCACCCATTCTAGAACACAGCTTCTTTCCTTCCTGCAAAAAATATTAATGGATTTGTTATGAGGTATCAGCAACCCAGTGCTACACTGTCTCAATCAACTGGTATAATGCCTGCACAGAGAGAGACTCGCTTTCTACTTCACATTCAGAGCATCAAGGAAGCCATTTGTTCCACTCTCCCCTTGCTGTGAAATCTGACAAGATACTTGGAAAATGTTATAGATGTGGATTTAATTCTTCTAGAAGCAGAGGAGTACTTTGTAGGGATTCTGTCTAATCTTTTTCCCCTCCAGCATGGAATGAGCTCTCCTATGAGGACATCTACCCAAGATTTGTTCAACACATGGCAATAAAAGTTTCATTCCACTGTTGTTCTTGCCATTCATAAAAGCCAAGAAGGTTATGATTACTATACCAATTCATGGCTGCCCGCCTACTAGAACAGTGGCTCTGTGTGGTAGAGTCCACTTACTATTTAGCCTGCTTCCAAAAATGCTAGATGTGAAATATAAGGTACATCGGCTCTGGGTTTTAATAAAGTTCAACTTTGGCTCTCCTCTGTGGTTATTGAGTCAGCCATGACTAAAGTGAGGAATTGAAGAGAAATGTCAAACACATCTGATTAAGACTCCATGATCTTATATCTTTTGGGTAAAAAGGCTTTATAGGGGACAGTGCCATCTGCTTATACTTCAACTTACCAGCTCTGTATGGTGCAATATATGCATACCATCTTTCAAAAGATGCAGTTTCTTGCCTAGAGCCTGTCACCACATGTGCAGACAGCAGCTATTCTATCAGAAGCAGATGAGTGTAGAACCCATCTTATACGTACAGCTTATGAGGCGTTTGACGCCTCGTAAAGGATTTCAACTTCACCACTTCAGCCAGATATTTGGCATGGTATGTGCTGCCAGCCTATAAAACTGGCAGATGCTCCATTTATTTGGTACTTGTATCCCACATAATCCGAATACAATTATTCAGCTCTATGTGGCTTACACAGATAATAAACAGTGCAAGTTCACGTATAATGTTATGAAAACTGTAAGAGCTAAATGAACATTCTTGAAAAAGTAGCTGCAAGGAGAAAGATCTTGGCTATAACCGATTTCAACAATGAAGGAATTTATTGAAAAGAAAAGCCTGCAAGAATTTGTGAAAGGTCAGATGGTTATTGAGTTGTCTTATTGGAAACTTATTTGAAGTAGGCCATAGATATCATTAAGGATTACTGCTAGACTTTTTAATGCACTTGTCTGCGGTACCACCACTGTCTGCATCATCCTTTTGGATGAATAATTGCCTCCAGTACTGTAAAATTTTGAATCTATTGAAGCTGCCTCATGAAGGAAACCAATACTAAATCCTGCTTTCACCAAGCCTCCTCAGTGTGAAAGAGGGCAAGCAAAGCAGCTATATGCTTTGACTCCTACAGTCAAAGCCAGTGTCCTTCCAAAATATGCACCCTACTGGAAGGGCAAAAGTGTTGGGTACACTTCTTTCTTCAGCGGTAGGAACAGATTACTATGGATGCTTGGATTGTCAGCATCATAAAGACAGGCTACTTCTAACGGTTCCAAACTCTGCCATCAGATCGCACTCTACTGTGGTCTCGGCTACATCAGTCACATACCTGTCTGCTTCAGGAAGTCAGTCTGTCTCTTCCTGCAGCTCAGTACAATAGAGCTTTTTCTGCCTCAAGACAGAAACCAAATACATTTAATCCCCAACAAGGCAGGAGTCCTATGTCCTGTATTAGATTTCAATAATCTCAATCTTCCTTTTAGGAGTAAAAGTTCAAAATGAATACTCTTCCCTCTCTTCTCCCCTGTTTGAAGAAGGGTGACTAGCTGAACACAATGGATTTCAGAAGGGCATACCCACACATACCAGTGTATCCATTGTGCAGAAGTACCTCCTCTTCCTTCTCTACATAATCGTTGCCAATGAGAGATCCTTTGTCAGCCTCTCTTCATCAGTCTAAAGACTTCACTAAATGTCTCAAAGTGATGCCCATATCTCGACAACTGGCTTCCGGCAGTTTCCTTGGAAAACCTAGTTCTAGCCTTTTAGAGGAAAAACAGTTCACCTGCTTTAGAGCCTAGGATTCATTCTTGACCTTGAACCCTACAAATAGGTTTTTCGTTATTAGGGGCTATTTTGGGCACATTACAAGCAGAGGCTTCCTACCATTGGAAACGTTAGTGATTCATGTCCAAAACATTCAGGCTTGTACCACCATGGAACCAGGACCTACTTACAGATATTGGGCCATATGGTAGTACATTTGGCCCTGTTTGTCACCTGAAAATGAGGAGGCTTCAATGGGGTTTTGGTTCCTTTGGAACCAGCATACCCAGCCTCTCATCAGCTATGCCTTGTCAGTTTTGCTACAAACCATGCTGCAGTAGTAGGTGTTCAAATGAAACTTGTTTGCTGGTGTCCCATTTCACCACTCTAATATCACTTAGGTAGTAACAGATGTCTCCAACACTGGTCAAGGAGCCTGCTGCTCATTTGCTGTCTCTAGATAGAATTTTCTCATCCAGATAGTGGCTTCTTGAGGTATTCCCAAGTCTTAAAGATTTTTTTCTTGAAGTCTAGATATCACAGCTTTTGAATAAACCATCCCTGTTTGTGCCCTAATATTTAACCACACCATCTGTTTCTGATACCACTCCCTTAATTTATAAGCACCAGGTCCAGTATTGCTGTCTCTTATGTGGGTTCTGTTAGCCATAATTCTGGATTATAAAACAACTGGGATGTCCATTCAACACCCAGCAGATTGAAATTACTTAACTGTAGCATTTCCTTTCCTTCTACCTGTGAAGGCCTCTATATCCCACCACCTTAAATAGATGTTCCAGTTCCTCTTAGAACCATAGAAACATGAAGGCAGATAAGGGCAAAATGTCCCATCCAGCCTGCCCATCCTCAGTAACCACTAACTGTTCCTTTTCCTAAGGGATCCCACATGCCTGTTCCACGCTTTCTTAAATTTTGACACAACCCTAGTCTCAACGAACTCCACCGGGAGGCCATTCCAAGTATCCACCACCCTTTCTGTGAAAGAGTATTTTCTTAGATTCCTTCTATGCCTATTTCCTCTTAACTTCATCTTATGCCCCCTCATTCCAGAGTTTTCCTTCATTTGAAAAAGGCTCACCTCCTGTACATTAACACCACTGAGGTATTTAAATGTCTCTATCATATCTCCCCTCTCCTGTCTCTCTTCCAGTGTATACATGTTGAGGTTCAAAAGCCTGTCCCTATATGTTTTATGACCAAGACTGCTTAACTAATTTTGTAGCTGCCCTCTTGAACAATTCCATCCTGTTTATATCTTTCTGTAGGTGCAGTCTCCAGAATTGCACACAGTACATGGGGCCTCACCAGAGACTTACCGGCACTATCACCTCTTTTTTTTTTTTTTTTTTTCCTGCTGGTCATCCATCTCCTTATGCACCCAAGCATCGTTATGGCTTTGACTGTTGCTTTTTCTACCTGTTTGGAGACCTAAAGTCATCAAACACAATCACCCCCAAGTCTTGCTCTTCTTTTGTACACATAAGCTCTTCACCCCCTATATTGTACCATTCCCTTGGATTCTTGTAACCCAAGTGCATGACCCTGCGTTTGTTAGCATTAAATCTTAGTTGCCAATTACTGGACCATTCTTCAAGCTTCGCTAGATCCTTCCTCATGCCATCCACACCCTCCGGGGTATCCACCCTATTACAGAGTTTGGTATCATCTGCAAAGAGACTAATCTTACTAGACAGCCCTTCTGCAGTATCACTCGCAAAGATGTAAAAAAGAGCTGGCCCCAGGACCGACTCCTGCGGTACACCACTGATAACATCCCTTTCCAGTTCTGTCTTCTTACTTCATAAGCCCAGTGCTTCTGTTTTTGTAATATTTTGTTCATACAGTGACACTCCTGTTCCCTTTTCCCTTCCTTCTCTACCCTGTTCTTAGGCTGATATGAAACTTGGAGATTACTTTTGGGTCCAGTTAAGGAGAAATTAGACCTTACCTGCTAATTTGCTTTCCTTTAGTCCCTCCGGACCGGCCCAGGATTGGACTGATGGGTTGTGCACGCCTACCAGCAGGTGGAGACTGAGAAAAAAAACTCTGACTCTAGAGAGCCAATGAGAGCCCTGGTCCTGTGACCCTAGCCTCAGTATTTGAATAACCAAGCAGAAAGGAAAAGAAGGACCTATATTCTGTGCCCTGAGGAATTTAAGCAGCCAGGAAGCACAAGAGAAACCAACGTGCTTAAACTACGGCTTCGCCGTGACACTGGGCGCACCAACAACTCGGTTCAGAGCCGTGGCATGGCCAATTATGTACAGAAATGTGTATCCCATAAACTGTGCAAGTTGTATAATATTATGAACTGAATAAACAGAGAACTTGCAAAACATTTAACTTGTAGAACATAATGTATTTCTTATAGACCATAATGTATCTCCTTTAACTGTCTAACTAGCAGAACAGCTCTGTAGACGACAGTTGCATCTCTGTACACAGTAAAGTTGAGAACCATAGAACACGGGAGGGTCCTGGGCCGGTCCGGAGGGACTAAAGGAAAGCAAATTAGCAGGTAAGGTCTAATTTCTCCTTCCTTAGCGTCCCTCCGGACCGGCCCAGGATTGGACTGATGGGACGTAACAAAGCAGTAGTCCTAAGGGAGGGACCCCAGCAAACCCGCTGTGAGTACGCGAGATGCAAAGACGGTCTCCTGATGACACTGTACATCTAGCCTGTAATGCTTAGAGAACAAATGAAGTGACGACCAAGTCGCCGCCTTACAGATCTCTGCTGGAGGCACCAAGGAACACTCCGCCCACGAGGCTGCCTGCCCCCGGGTAGAATGAGCTTTAAGTGCTGCCGGAACTGGTCTGTCTGCTAAGAGATAAGCAGACGCTATCATTTCTTTGATCCACCGAGACAAAGTAGGCTTAGAAGCTGCCAGGCCCTTGCGGTGACCAGCAAACAGCAGAAAGAGGCGGTCTGAGCGACGAAAGTCCTCCGTAACCGCAAGATACCGTTTAAGTACTCTCCTAACATCCAGAGTATGCAACTTTCGCTGCTCCTGCGTTCCAGATGAGGATCCCAGAATAGGAAGAAAAACCGACTGGGACATATGAAACCGAGATAGTACCTTGGGCAAAAAGGAAGGAACCGGCCGAAGGACCACTCGCTCTTTAGAAAATTCCAGAAATGGAGATCTACAGGAAAAAGCTTGCAACTCTGAGACTCTTCTAGCTGACGCGATAGCCACCAAAAACACCGTCTTAAGCGTTAAATCCTTCAGAGAACATGCTTGTAAAGGCTCAAAAGGAGGCTTTGTCAGCGACGAAAGCACCAGATTAAGGTCCCAAGATGGAAAAACCGATCTGACTGGAGGACGAAGAAGGCTGACCCCCTTCAAAAAAACGAGCCACCTCGGGAAGAGTAGCCAAAGACTTACCCCTTATTCTACCTCTGAAACAGGACAGAGCTGCCGCCTGCACCTTCAGCGACGAAAGAGAGAGCCCCTTATCAAAACCTCGCTGTAAAAAGTCTAACATCTGAGGTACTGACGCTCGAAAGGGAACAATGTCAGCTTCTGCACACCAATCCTCAAAGATTCTCCACGTGCGAATATAGTTTAGAGAGGTGGAACGGCGACGAGACTGCAGCATGGTAGAAATCACTGGCGTTGCAAATCCTCGCTTAGTTAAACGAGCTCGTTCAAGAGCCAAGCCGTAAGACAAAATCGAGCTGGATCTGGATGCGAAACTGGTCCTTGAACCAGCAAAGTCTTGTGTGCCGGAAGACGAAGAGGAGACGCCACGGACAGACGCTGGAGATCCGCGTACCAAGGACGCCGAGGCCAGTCCGGTGCCACCAAAATGATCGGCCCCCCGTGGTCTTCGATCTTCTGTAGGAGACGACCTATTAGTGGCCATGGAGGAAACGCGTAAAGAAGGCCGGAGGGCCACTGCTGCAAGAGGGCGTCTACCCCTGCCGCCCTTACATCTTTTCGGCGACTGAAGAAGCGAGGAACTTTGGAGTTGAGCCTGGAGGCGAAGAGATCTAGTACTGGAAGACCCCAGCGCTGTACTATCAACTGAAACGCCCGATCGCTCAGAGCCCATTCCCCGGGATCGAGAGTGTGACGACTGAGGAAGTCTGCTTGCACGTTGTCCACTCCTGCCACATGCGAGGCTGAGATGGCCGTGAGGTGAATCTCCGCCCACGCCAGAAGACTCTCCGCTTCCCGACACAGGAGACGGCACCTCGTACCTCCCTGGCAGTTGATGTAGGCTACTGCCGAGGGGTTGTCCGAGAGAACTCGCACAGCTGTGCCCTCCAGAAGAGAACCGAAGTGGAGCAGAGCTAACCGAATCGCCCTGGTCTCCAGAAAGTTGATGGATTGACCTGCTTCCAGCGGCGACCAGAGGCCCTGAGCCCACTTGTCCAGGCAATGAGCCCCCCAGCCCCGGAGACTGGCATCTGTTGTTAGAGGTATCCACCGCGGAAGCTCCAACGGCATCCCCACAGTGAGATTCTGCATCCGTAGCCACCAAAACAGAGAGATTCGCTCCCGGAGCCGCAAAGGCAGTCTCATCAGAAGGGAATCTGTTTGAGCAGACCACCGGGCCAGGAGAGACCACTGAAGAGATCTCATGTGAGCTCTGGCCCAGGGAACTACTTCTATCGAGGCAGCCATGGAACCGAGAACCTGAAGATAGTCTCGCGCACAAGGTACTTTCAGATGCATCAAATTCAGAATTTGAGACCGGAGCTTTAGGATTCTGCCCTGCGGAAGAAAAACTCGACCCCTCGCAGTATCGAAGGTGACCCCCAAATACTCTAGAGACTGAGAGGGAACCAAACGGCTCTTGGCTATGTTCACCACCCAACCTAGGGACTGCAGGAACGTTACTACTCGCTCCGTGACCTGACAACTTTCTTGATAAGACTTTGCCCGTATCAACCAGTCGTCCAGGTAGGGATGAACCAAAATCCCTTCCTTCCTGAGAGCCGCTGCAACCACGACCATCACTTTGGTAAATGTGCGCGGCGCCGTCGCCAGGCCGAAAGGCAGAGCGCGAAACTGATAATGCCGGCCTAGAATTGCAAAACGCAAAAACTTGTGGTGAGCAGGACGAATGGGAATATGCAAATAGGCCTCCGTCAGGTCCAAGGCTGTTAAATACTCTCCCTTGCGCACTGCTACTATGACTGACCGAAGGGTCTCCATACGGAAACTGGTGACCTTGAGAGCGCGATTGACAGCTTTGAGGTCGAGAATAGGATGATGGGAGTCCTCCTTTTTGGGCACCACAAAGTAAATGGAATACCGACCTCGCTTGTACTCGGCAGGAGGAACTGGATAAATCGCCTGAAGATCTAAGAGCCTCTGTAGAGTCTCCCGAACCGCACGCGCTTTGAGGGGAGAGCGACAGGGAGACTCCAGAAAGGCGTCTGAAATAGGCCTTGCAAATTCTAAGGCATATCCGTCTCGAACCACCTCCAAGACCCACTGATCTGATGTAATGTGGGCCCACCTCTGATAAAACTGAGAAAGCCGAGCTCCGACAGGTACCAGAGAAGGGGCCCTCGCACCTTCATTGGGAAGTACGCGCAGGGGAGCGAAAATTGCCGCTTGAGAATCTGCCTCCTCTGCGGTAACCTCGAAAGGACTGGTTCCTGGTAAAGAAATGCGATCTCTGAGGCTGAGAAGCTTTATCAGGCTGAAATCTACGGAAAGACCTTAGCCTACCACGTCCAAACAAGGCACCCCGACTGGACAGGCGAGGCCGATCTTCAGGGAGACGAGGCACCTTAGAGTCTCCTAGGGAGTGAACCAATTTGTCCAAATCCTCTCCAAACAAAAAAGAACCCCTAAAGGGAAATTTACTTAACTTAGACTTGGAGGCCGCATCTGCCGACCAACCTTTCAACCAAAGAGAGCGGCGAGCTGCAACTCCCAGGGCCAAAGATTTAGAAGATGCCCTCAACAGGTCATACAGAGCATCGGCTAGAAAAGCAGAGCCCGTTTCAATCTTTGCCACCTCGACATCTATAGCTGCGAGATCATCCGAAGATCTATCCAGGACTCTCTCGGCCCAACGAAAACAGGCCCTGGCCACTAAAGATCCGCAAATGGCCGCCTGTACTGCCAAAGAGGAAACCTCAAAATTATGCTTCAAAAGAGAGTCCAAACGCCTGTCTTGCGTATCTTTAAGCGCCGTTCCTCCATCTACTGGGACTGTGTTGCGTTTAGTAACCGCAGAGACCACAGCATCAACCACTGGGAGCTTAAGAAGTGCTTTATCAGCTTCGGGCACCGGATATAGACGAGACATAGATCTAGTAGGCCGAAAAGCAGCATCCGGGACCTCCCACTGCGCTTTAATGACATCCCAAATGTCCTCATGCATAGGAAAGGTCTTGCTGGAAGCCCTAGAGCCCTTAACCAACAAATCAACCTTTCGGACTTGTGAAGCTGGAGGCTGATCATCAAAATTTAAAGTAGTAGCCACCATAGCAATAAGATCCTGTAAATCTTCCTTATGAAACACTCTAGCCACCGAGGGATCTTCCCCCTGGCCCAAAGGAACAGTGTCAGGATCTAAAGAGGAAGGATCCTCCCAAGCCAGCTCATTAAGTGCCGGTCCTAAGTCTTCCTCTTCCTCCAAAAAAGGCATGTCTGAACTATGCTCTGGTACCAGATCTGAAGGAAACTCACATGTCCTAGGCTTAGCTGCAGTAGGAACCGAACTGCCCATAGCCCCTGACAGCCCCGCTGTAGCCCCTGCCAGCCCCGCTGCTGAACTCTCTCGCTGCATCAGGAAGGCCTGGTACATCTGAATAACAAACTCAGGGGGAAAACCTCCTCCCTGAGTGGCTGTCGAATGTACCAGGACCTCCGTATTTAAATCTCCCAAAATCGCGGAGTTTAAAGGGCCAGACGCGGCACCCGACGTTGAAGGAGCAGGAGACAAAATGGCCGCCGTTCGCGCCACTTTCGCTGCGGGCGCTTCAAGAAGTAAGCCAGAGGCCTCCGAACTAGGAGCGAGGGAGCGCGACGGCGAAATCGGAACCCCCGACGGAACCGAAGACAAAGTCGGCGGAGGAAGAGAAACAGCGGGCATGTCAAGCGCTGTACAAAATTTACAGGCGCCGGAGGCATTAACCCCCCGACGCTGACAGACTGCACATCTTTTCAACTTTTCCGCCATCGCGGAAACAAGCGAGCACTCGCGAGAAAGCGGCAACGCGGTTCGCGCCTTTTTAAACAGCCTATTTAGCAGCTAAAAGAACCCCGAGGGCTGACAGGAGCAATAAAAGGGTACTGGCTTGCCTTCGTTCGCTTCCCCTATCTCGTAGCTCTTTTTCTTTTTTCTTTTTTTTTTTTTTTAAACAGGTGCTGAAAACCCCACACAAAGTTGAAACCAGAGCTGCCTGACAGAGCTGCCTGCTCGTTAAGTCAGCGGGGAACAGATAACTCAGCTGTTCAGTTCTTTTTTTTTTTTTTTTTTTTTTAAACACTGGCTGCCTCTCCCAAAGGCAATACTCCTTTACAATGAAAGGGTAGCCCTTCCCTTAATTATTAATAATGCCGTTAGAGGATACACCAGAAGGGAGATGGGGAGGAAATAGGGGGGAGGGACTCGGGGCACCCGAGTTTAACACCCCAGAGGCTGAACACTAAGGCACTTAGTATCAGGAATGACCTCAATAAAATTCCTGGGCACAGAAGAACCAATAAAGAAAATATCTACAAATACCAAAAAGAGAGACTAATAGGCTCACGTCCTACCTGCTGGGAGACTGAGAAAATACTGGGGCTAGGGTCACATGACCAGGGCTCTCATTGGCTCTCTAGAGTCAGAGTTTTTTTCTCAGTCTCCACCTGCTGGTAGGCGTGCACAACCCATCAGTCCAATCCTGGGCCGGTCCGGAGGGACGCTAAGGAATGTGATTTTAAACTTTGCATTGAATATTTTTGTACTTAGCAGACAGAACTAGTTCATTGTTCCTGTCATTTCTTTTCCAGGTACCTGGTAACATTTAGCCCTCTAATGGACACAAAGGATGACCCACAGGCCATCATTATTTGGGATACACTTACTGGACAAAAGAGAAGAGGATTCCATTGTGAAAGTTCAGCCCACTGGCCTATTTTTAAGTATGTTGCGTATTAATGAGATTTCAGTATATATCAATTGAGCTTTCTTACATATTAGAATTTTTAAAGCCCTAAAATGTTTTTTGCTTTTTTTTTTAATTTTTAAAAAAATTCTCAGATGGAGCCATGATGGTAAATTCTTTGCTCGGATGACCTTAGACACCCTCAGCATCTATGAAACACCTGTAAGTGACTTCCTTTGTATGTGAAGGCCTCACTCAGTCCTTAGGAAAAGGAAAACAGACACAGCACACACATAAATCCTCAAGAAATTAAAATGGCACTGCTTTGGTAAAATGGGAAATCTTTCCAATTATTTTGGAAAGTTTTGGGGGATGGAGCATGGAGGAGTAATTGTGTTATTTTTGGAATGCCATGGGTTTAACTTGTGTGTTTCTTTATATATTAGAATTAGTTTGAAGGTGTTCTAGTTCAGGTTGTTCCACTCTGCAATGGCTGATGTTTACAGTTTGAAGGCCTATGTGTAGATTATGTATAGTTGATTTTGTTTCTTTCTTTGTCTCTGGGGTGAACCTTCGATTAAATTGATCCATAAGTATGGTTCTCTCCCTTAAGTTTATTGCAGCTGTTCCATGGAGTAGGAATGTGCTGTCATGAAAACATCAGTCCAGTTGTATTGTCCTGTGTCATTCCAGAAGTGCCTGTTCTGAGAAAACAGGTTTATTATTGCAGTGTCTGTTCCTATCTCCTGTTTTGGTTTAATTTTCATCTGGGGTGCAGCAGCAAAGTTGCTTCTATTTGCATAATTTTTACTTCTGCACCACTGGTTGAAAACAAATGGGTCATTCCTATTTTAACACATCCTTTAAAAGCAAAGTTCTTTTAAGAAATAAAACTTTAAGAGGTGTACCATATTTAAACAGGCATTGTTAAATAACCTCCAATACATTTAGGGGCCTGTTCACTAAGATGTGCTAAGGCTTTGCTTACAATGTGCATTAGGCCCAGAACATCTATAGAAAGTGTTGTGTGTTCCCAGCATTTTTGGGAGGACTGCCGTGCCGCCATACACAGAACAAAATTTGTACTACAGATAATGTGGAACATAGCTGACTATACTTCTTGAAGGGTATCTGACTGTACTGTGTTAATCTGCTGCATTAGCTGTTAGTGTAGAGGTCATTACAATTTGCTAACTGCAAAGGCAAGTCATCCCTTCCTTCATCTGCAGAATAGTAATGTCTATATTAACTGCTTCATGCTATTAGTTAATGTGGTACACACTGTTAGCACTCTTTAATTCCTGTGTTAAACAGCCAATGCAGTTTAGTAAATAGGCACTTTACTATTAAATTATTTTTGAATCTGTATGGTGTGTGTTTTGCTCAATGGTTCCTTTGTCCTTTATCTTCCAACTCAGTCAGAAATAACACTGTGATTCTGGTTCCATGAGTATTCATTTGTGGTTATTTGTACCGTTTCCTCCTGTTTTAATAGTGAGTCTGTTTACCTAGTGTGGACGCACACATGTATGTGTTTGTATATATGTATGTAAAATCTACCTGTCTCTTTCCTCCAGGGACCTGTAAATGCTTCCTTTTATAATATTCCTAGTAATGGCAGGACTCTTTCTCTTTTAAAAAAAAAAAAAAAAAGTTAAGATTTTATTGGCCACCATACATGATAATATCCTGGGATTAGTAGAGGTTGCCTTGCATATGTGCTTAAGCCATAAATGGTCTCCATCACATTGATTACCAGAAGGTTTGACTTGATTTGACTGTATCACTGATGCTTTGCTTGTGAGTTCTGTATATCTGGTTGCACGTGCTTAGTATTTAGCAGTCCAATAAAGCATGTGCTCTCTGACTTTACCAATGGGGCAAACAGATTTAAAATCTCCAAAAGGAATTTTCTGGAGACAGTCTGTTTTACTGTCAGTCATTATTAGTATGCAGCAGTTGAAAAAGAAATTTGCAAGTAGAAATCAATATTGCCAAGCCTTTTTAATCATTTTTGTTTCTTGTTTGCAGTCCATGGGTTTGTTGGACAAAAAGAGCTTGAAGATCACAGGGATAAAGTGAGTCCCAGTTCCTCTTGTTGTGAAGTGCTTCACCTATTTTTGCCACTATCAGCCTGTCTACCATTACTGTTGTCTAGGTTAGCACTGAAACTGCTGCCACAGATTTTCCATTTCCCACTGTGGCCTTTGTTATCCTGGGAGCTTAAAGCATCATTTTGCCATGCACGTGGTAGATTACAGTGGAAAGAGTCTATTAAACACATGGAAACTGATTCTTCTGAGGAAGAACCTTTTTTTTTTTTATTTTCCCCATCGGAGAGGAGAGCACAGGAAGGAAAACTTTTACTTTGGATGACAAAAGCATAAGGAAAACACTTGGTCTGACCAAGAAGTAATACCAAGAAGGAAGCTATTCTTACTACTCTGATCTTTAATCAGATGTTCACTATTGCCTTATACACTGCTGGATATGGCTAATGTAGCCAGATAGTACAGTTCTAAGGCAATGTTGTTTGCATATTTAGTTTTGCGTATATGCTTCTCCTTTTTCTTTGCATTACTTTTTGCCCTGACCCCCTCCTTTCAAAAAATGGTTAAATTGTGCCTTTTTTTTTTAACAGTGGTAATTAAAGGTATATAAACAAAACATCTCATACTTTTAACTTCCCCCTCCATCCTGTATCCTCCAATATGAGAACTACTCACCCATCCACCTCATTTTGTAAAAGTTTTTTATTTTGGCACATGAAGGATGTGAACATATCAAAATGTCTTAAATGCCTTTTCCTCTTCCATTCAGGGATTTCTCATGGTCTCCAGGTGGGAATATCATTGCATTCTGGGTACCAGAGGACAAAGATATCCCAGCTAGAGTGACTCTTATGCAGCTTCCATCAAGACAAGAAATCAGAGTGCGTAACTTGTTCAATGTGGTAGACTGCAAGCTCCACTGGCAAAAGAATGGGGATTACTTGTGTGTAAAGGTAGACAGGACGCCTAAAGGTACACAGGTATGTGCATGTTTCCACTGGGTTTTTGTTTATCTGTTTCTGCTGTATTTTATGTGTTTGAAATTGTAGTAACCAGGAATAAGGTTTTAGGATTGGTGGGTTAACCGATCTTGAAACAAATTACTTTAAAAATTCTTTTATTGGTGATAAACAGTGAAACAAAACCATACAAAAGTAAGCGTATTCAGATGTCTCAAAACAAATCAATAAGTTAAACTTATAAAACCATTTCACACTGGTAACGTCAGCAGCTGCATTAGTTTCACTGTGAACAGGCTAGCTTTTTCCCCCACTGCTCTTGCTTAACAGTACAAACCTTTCTCTTAACCTTGGGCCCTTCCTTAGACATTAGCTGCTGTTCTGTTTTGAAGGAGTTACAGTACCTAATAGCTATTGCTGTGAAACTAGTTTGCTTACAGTCTGAAGTATTTATCTTTTCTCCCTTTTTTGGTAGGGCGTGGTGACCAATTTTGAGATCTTCCGAATGAGAGAGAAACAGGTTCCAGTTGATGTGGTAGAAATGAAAGGTACATTGTATGTTACGTATGACC
Organism: Microcaecilia unicolor; assembly: GCF_901765095.1. Taxonomy (NCBI): domain Eukaryota; kingdom Metazoa; phylum Chordata; class Amphibia; order Gymnophiona; family Siphonopidae; genus Microcaecilia; species Microcaecilia unicolor. Next base: position 16,812,739 of record NC_044038.1, on the reverse strand, counting down.
TGATTTGGATGGAATTATTTTGTTCCATAAGCTGTTGTTTCTGTTACATATATTTCTACTATTTCAAAGACCATTTACTTTTTTTTTGGGGGGGGGGGGGGGGGGGGGGGATAATGTTATTCAGTAAGCCTTCCACTAATTGTGACATATACAGATAACTTATTTTGTACCTGGGGCATGGAGAGTTAAGTGAATAGCCCAGAGTTTCAGGTAACTGCAGTAGTAATCAAACTTGGTTCCCCTGGTTTTCAGGCCACTGCACTAACCGTTAGGCTACTCCTCTACTCCACAGAAAATAATTTGTACTTGGGAGGGTGTGACGTTGTGCATATTTCCTGGACAGGCGTAAATATTTTTATTAGTTTTTTTTTTTTTTCAAAGAAATTCAACCAAAAGCAGTGTACACAAATATAACCCAGGCATAAACAGTTACAACAGGGTGTTTTATCATGTGTATTTATGTTCATTGTTAACAACATGCAGTTTTTTGGTGAGAGTTTATAAGAACACAAAAAAGCAAAACAGGATATTAGCAATTATTAGGAGAAGGATGCACAACAAGACCAAAATTATTATAATGCCTTTCTATGGCTCCATGGTGTGACCTCACCTTGAGTCTTGTGTTCAATTCTAATTGCTGTACATCAAACAAGATATAGCGGAGTTAGAAAAGGTTCAAAGAAGAATGAGATACAGGGGATGGAACTACTCCTGTATGAGGAAAGGCTGAAGAGGTTAGGGTTCTTCAGCTTGGAAAAGAGACAGCTGAGGGGGGGGGGGGGGATATGATTGAGGTCCACAGAATCCTGAGGTTGGTGGAGGGGAATCCAATTTCTTTTCACTAATTCAAAATGTACAAAGACCAGGGGGCACTGAAATTGCATGGAAATACTATTAAAACAAATAGGAGGAAATATTTTTCCTTGTCATCAAGACCAGACCAGATCAGACCAATGGGTTATGTTCACCAACCATTGGAAGGAGACAGAGAAAATAGTCCCAAGTGCTTTGCCCCTTAAGGGCATTGTGCAGCCTGGAATGCTCACTGTCTCCTAGCGGATGGTGAATGGATTGTGTAGCTTCTCTCTGGTGCTTGGCTGGTAGCCTGTGCTTTGGCTTGTCCAGGTGGCGGTTGAGCAGGGGGTTTATGGCTTAATGCCTTCTGCTTTTGTCTGCTATGGATGATATCCGATGGTTCCGGGTCCCACATCCCTCAGCTGGGGTGACAGCTAGTGGTACTGACTCCCTCCTCCTCCCCCCCCCGCCCCCCCCACGAGCCACTTTGGCCTTCGATGGTGTCCTTAATAAGCGCTTGGGGTGCATGGTTGACTGGTGACCAGTTAACAGCAAGTAAATCTCTATTTTGTTTCTGTGCAAGTCTTAACTTTTTGTGCCTACTTCTAAGTTATTTTGTGAATGCATGACTGACTTGGAAGTAAACCGCACCACAAGAAAAAAAAATTGAAATCTTATTTTTTAATTTTTACTTTGCTTCCTCCCAGGGATTTTTGTAACCTCTCTTTCATTTTTCCTTCGTCTTTCCTGCACTCCTTACGACAGTTGTTCTTTTGACGGGGATGGCTGCTCGTCACTTTTCCTTTCGGGTTCCTTTCCAGGGTCGACCCTTGCTCCACCTCGGGCTGTCGACCCTTGCTCCGCCTGTAGGGTTGGGGTTGCCTCTTCCTCCTTCTGTTGATGTGGAATCCTACATGCCTGGATGTTGACCCTTGCTCCATCTTCTGGATGTTGGAGCTTGCTCCATCTTTCGAGGTCCAGTTGGGTTCTACCTCTGGATGTTCAGTCGTGCTCTTTTTCTGGTTTGTGCTGTTACCTTGTTCCTGGGTGTAGAGACTTGCTACATCTCTGGACGGCGAGCCTAGCCCTGACTCTGGATGTCAGGTTTTGCTTTACTGATGGCTCTGGAGCCACCTTTCATTTCTTTGCGTCTTTGCTATCTGTTGGGACTTGAGTTTTCTTGGGGATTACTTGGACCTGGGTCTGTCGCTGCATAACGAGCCTTGCTCAGAGACTCTGTGTGGTGGCTCTGCTTATTTTCCTGTTCCCTCTCTTGCAGTTAACCCTGCCCTTCTGCTACAGGTCACATGGGGTTCTTCGCTGAAGTCGTGGTGTTTTAGCTATGGTCGCCTGTGGCCGGTTCCTGTCTCTCCTAGGCAGCTATTGTGGGGTGGTCATTCCTGCACACATGGCATCCATTCTTTTTCCTCCTTTAAGAGGTCTTCTACTCTGGCGGCAGGGCGATGATGCATTCCTGGCTTGGGGGGGGGGGGGGGGGCGTAGCCCTTCCCTATCTTGGAACGTTCTTCCGTCCTTTTAGGTTGGACGTGGTTCTGCCTCCTAGTGTTGTAACTGGCTCTGCTGGTGGACTCTATTCCTATGTTCTTATTTGAGGCAATTGAGAACACCATTGCTTGGCTATTCAAAATACTGAGTATTTCGGACTGTACAATGCCCTTAAGGGGGCAGAGCACTTGGGACTGCTTTCTCTTTCTCCTTCCACTGATGGATGGACATAACCCAGAGAGATAAGAGCATAATTTCTTAAGGAAACCTTCAGACCAGTTAAGACGCTTGGTTTATGCACTCCTACCAGCAAAGGGAGACTGAGAAATACTGAAGTTTGCACACTGTATATGTATCCTGTGCAGAACCCTAGCCAGCTAGTATAAAGATAACAAAGCAGAGTAGAAACAAAAAACCTGTCCAAACCTGTATCTGGAAACCCCAACTCAAAACTAAGGGTGCTTAAAAGAACGGGCACAACCAGTGACCCGAACTTTCCCAATCTGACACCAGAAGAAAACCAACCCTGGTAGGAGTGCATAACCCAAGCGTCTTAACTGGTCTGGAGGGTCTAGAGGACAGAAAATTAGCAGGTAAGGCCTAATTTCACCTTTTCCTTTCACTTAAAGAATATTTAAGCTCTGGAACTCGTTACATGAGGATGTGGTAACAGCAATTAGCGTATCTGGGTTTAACAAAGGTTTGGACAAGCTCCTGGAGGAAAAGTTCATAGTCTGTTATTGAGATAGACATGGGGAAGCCACTGCTTTCCCTGGGTCTGGTAGCATGGAATGTTGCTGCTGTTTGGGTTTCGGTCAGCTACTTGTCATCTGCATTGGTCACTGCTGGAAGCAGGATACTGTGCTAGATGGACCATTGGTCTGACCCAGTGTGACTATTCTTATGATGTTATGATTCTTTGGTGACAGCTGTCATAAAGAAGACTATGCTTCTGGTAGAAGGGGGCATTGCACCGAAAGATTTGCAAGACTATAAGTTGGAGGTGGCGCTGAAACAGTTGTTTGAGTTGGCATCCCTTGGACTACAGGCTACTGTCTGTAGCTCCTTTGTGGCCAGGGCATGCCTGTCGTGGCATCAGAAGGTTGCTGCTGCTTCATTACTTTCCTGATCAGGAGGTTCCTAAGTATTCCTATGGGCTCTGCTTGGAGGCGGGTCTGACTTATCTGGTGGATGTTATCTATGATCTCCTTTGCACTCATGCCCGCTGTATTTCCCTTTGTCATGGCTAGACAACATTTGTGGTCAGACCAATGGTCCATCTAGCCCAGTATGGCTATTCTTATGTTCTTAACAGGAGCTACAGCCCCCAAGCTGCACAGGGTTCTGATGCCATGACAGGATCAAAGCCCGCTGCACTAACCATTAGGCTATTCCCTTTCTTCCTAAGGTGGTTTCATCTTTTCATGTGAATCAGTCAGTTGATCTGCCTTCCTTCCGCAGGGAAGATTGTGGGTATATTTTTGCTTCCTTACATCTGGATGTCTGTAGGGTGCTCTGTAGATACTTGGAGGTTACCAACAAGTTCAGGTGATCTGACAAGTTCATCATTCTTGATCCTTCTCATAGGGTCTGGTGGCCTCCAAGTCGATGATCACTCGTTGGCTGAAGGAGTCCATACTCTCAGCCTATGTTCTGGTTGGTAGACAGACACCAAGAGCCTTGTGAGCTCACTCCACGAGAGGTACGTCTGCCTCTTATGCGGAACAGCGTTTGACTTCTCCGTCTTGAGATTTGCAGGACGGCAACCCGATCTTCCCTGCACTCCTTTACAAGACATTACAGAGTTGCCCTTGTCACGCACAAGGATGCCAAGTTTGGATCCTCTGTTTTGAAGGTGGCGGTGGCTGCTGCTTCTTTCCACCCTGTTTAGGGATTGCTTTCTTACATCCTGCTTCTTTGGAATAGTCTAGGACAACAAGGAAGGAGAAATTATGTCTTACCTGATAATTTTCTTTCCTTTTGTCATTAGGACTATTCCCGAGTCCCACCGTTTGTGAAGATTCTTTCATTTGAGGGCTGGTTGCCTTTTGGTTCCGTTTGCTCCTTCTCACCGAGTTCCTTTTTCAGGGCTGGTTTCTCTTCAGGTGCCTCTACATTTTATGGTTTGAGTTGGATGTGAAGAGAAGTTGGGGAGAGGATGATAGATATTTTCTCTGATCTACCTTCTTTTTGTCTGTCTACTGCTGGTTATTGCAAATACTGAATTGAGTGAGCTAGGTACAGGTCTTTTTGAGCACACCGCAGTTCTGAATTCTCTATCTCCACCTGCTGCTCAGTGGACACAACACCCTCTTTTCTGGTATAGTCTTAAGGACTAAATGAAAGAAAATTTATCAGGTAAGACATAATTTCTCCTTCACACTACTGTTTGGATCAGTTCACAGATTACATTTGGTCTAGCTGTGCTGGCCAGCTTGTCTTTGTGACATTTATTTATTAGGATTTATTTATGCAACTCGCATCTTCTTGATAAGCATCCATGGTGATTCACAGCTATATCTTTGTATTAAACGTGAATTTTGTCACCCTGCTAGCAGATTGAGCTAAAGAACTACTAATTAGCTGATGTTTAGGAGAAGACCCATGTAGTTCGAAAGCTATGAGACACAAAGACAATTTTGGACTGAGTTGAGCCAAGGGCATGAGCATAGGGCTTGTCAACCTGTGTGCACGTCAGTACGTTGGCCCTTAAATAGTACCAGCTACCTATTAGTTCCAGGATTATAGTGTGATGCTAACATAATAGCAAAGCAGGTTATTACTGCCATATGGAAAGCCTTCAGTTCGATTCCTCTGTTGTTTCTTCTGTTCTGGAGGCTGAAAGAAATACCGAGGGGATTGGAGGTTATAAGTATTGCTCCAGGTGGCCAGATAATGAGCCCATGATTAAAGTTCCAGATAAAACACAAGAGATGCCGTATTGGATCAGACCAAAGGCCCATTTACTCCATTTCCAACAGTGGTCAATCCAGGTCATAAGTGCCTGGTAGACTCCCCAAAAGAAGCAGAATTCCATGCTGTTTAACCCCAGGGACAAGCAGTAGCTTACCCCAGGTTTACCTTAATAGATGTTTATGGACCTTTACTCAAGGAATTCATCCAAACCTTAGTTAAACCTCATCTACATTAACTACTTTTACCACTTGCTTCAGCAATGAGTTTCTGAGGTTAACTATACATTGAGTGAAAAAAAATAGTTTCTCCTATTTATGTGGCTCATGGCATCAGATTTCAATATTTGGTTCCAATTTTGCTAAAACGGAACATGCGGAAACTACTCAGTTCAAAAATTTAAAAAAAAAAAAAATTATCCTATATAATAATTTGCACCTCCAACGTTCCATGTCTGGCTGCCTGGGTTCGTAACATCTCCTGGCTGCCTGGGTTCGTAACATCTTCTGATGTCAGCCAGCCTCCAGCGTTCCATTCCCCCTCACTGTCCCGCCCAAGCGTCAAGGCATAATGACATCAGACGGTGGAACAGTGAGAGGGAAGGGAACGCTGGAGGCGAGCTGCTGTCAGGAGGGATGTTAAGAACGGAAGCCAGCGCCAGCCAGCCAAAGAACGTTCAGGTACAAATCAAGGGGAGGAGAGAATCGCGGGACATCGAGGGGAGGGAGGGAGGGAGGAAGGGGAGGGCAGGGCAGAGGAGAATTGATGGACATGGATGGGATGGGAGGACAGTAGAGGAGAGAATGGCGGGACACGGATGGGAGGGCAAGGAAGAGGAGAATCGCTGGACATGGAGGGAAAGGGAGGGAAGAATTGCTGGACATGGAAGGGAGGGCAGGGGGAGAGAAAAAAAAAAAGCTTACATGACAGCCTTCCTAGGGCCCGTTTCATTGTTGAGGAAACAGGCATGGTTCCACTCGTATATAATAATTTTAGGGTATATAAATGCTACAGTTGGTATGTAATGCCATGTTGAATTTTCTTCTAAAATTAGCATCATTTGGATTGTGCATGAAATTTGGTGGTGACTGCTCCAGCAAAGACCATAAACAACTGCTGTGAAAAATGGGCAACTCTGTGTGTATCACTTGTGCATGTCTCCTGTTATAGATGGCATCATAGCGTTTGCATGGGAGCCCAATGGAAGCAAGTTTGCAGTCTTGCATGGTGAAGTGCCTCGAATATCAGTCTCTTTTTACCATGTGAAAAACAATGGCAAGATTGAACTCATCAGTAAGTGCAGTTTGTGTATATATATTGTAGTGGTAGAATGCCTTAATGTTGTAATTTTTTTAATTCATAACCAAGTCTGGCAGTCTGCATGTACGCTAGTATCCATTAGTTGTAGTGGAGATTCTAATGCTCACATAAAAGATTTGTCTGGCAATCTATAAGACCTAGAAGCTTTGTGGTTAGCCATGGGGAGCAGGTATAGATTAAGGCCAGTGTTGCCACAACCATGTTTCCATGTGGACCTGCCTCTGCAGTTGCTATCTTGGCTGCTTGCTCAAGAACAGCAGTAGTAGTGCTAATGTAGAAAAAGTTTGACATACAGTCTCTAGCCCTACAGAAGCCCTGTCCTTTGCTTCACACAGATTTCCTCAGGAACCTGTACAAAGGCAGGACTTCTGCAGGGCCTGCACCACATGCCATCTCTAAGGTCTCAAGCTGAACTTTTTCTATGTCATGGCTGCTACTCCTGAACAGCTACAAAAGGCAGTAGTAGGGACAATCCTGGATGTTACTGGGAAGGTTGAGATCTAGTGTTGGGGTTGGAAGCCATCCATGTACCAATGATTTTGGGGAGGGGGAGAGCCTTCTGTCCCTTTATAGAAACATAGAAACTGTAGGCAGATATCATATGGCTTATCCAGTATGCCCTTCCATGCCATCTACTCTCCCTATCACCCTTAGATAGGGAGAGTAGATGGCATGGATCCCTTAGAGATCCTATGTACTCGTCCCGTTATAAATTCAGATACTGTTTTCATTTCCACCACCCATGTGGAGGCCGTTCATGACTTCAGCACCCTTTCTGTGAAGAAGTGTTTTCCTCAGGTTACTTCTGAGTCTGTCATCTTCATCCTATGCCTCCTAGTTTCAGAGCTGCCTTTCAGTTGAAAGAAACTCGCTTTCTGTGCATTTATGCTGTGTAGGTATTTAAATTTCTTTATCATATCTCCCCTTTCCCATCTTTCTTCCAAAGTATACATATTGAGATATTTGTCTGTCCCTGTACCCTTTATGACTAAGATCACTGACCATTTTAGTAGCTGCCTTATGGACTGAATCCATTCTGTATATTTCTTTTTGAAGGTGCGGTCTCCAGACTTGTACACAGTATTCTAATTGAGGTCTCACCAGATTCTTATATAGGGGCATCCTTTTTCCTACTTGCCATTCCTCTCGCTGTGCACCCAAGCATCCTTCTAGCTTTCGCCATTGCCTTTTGGCTATCTTAAGTTCATCATCCATAAGTAATGCCATATGGGGAAAAGACCGAAGGTCCATTGAGCCCAGCATCCTGTCCCCGACAGCGGCCAATTCAGGTCAGGGGCACCTGGCAAGCTTCCCAAACGTACAAACATTCTATACAAGTTATACCCAAGCCCTGCTTCTCTTTCGTGCACAGATGTTCTTCACTTCCTAAGCTGTACCCTCTAGTTTTTGCATCCCAAATGCAAGACCCTGCATTTTTTAGCATTAAATCTTAGCTGCCAAATTCTAGACCATTCCTCTAGCTTCACTAAGTCCCTTCCTCATGTTATCCACACCATAAGGGGTGTCTACTGTATTGCAGATTTTGGTTATCACCAGCAAAGGCCGGCGGTTATGTTTTTCAAGGACATTATGTTTGCGATTTTCACACACAAAGAACATATGTTATAAAACTATACGTAAGTTATTTTCAGTCTAAGGAACTAGATTTCTGGAATTTATTACCAGTAAGTCTGAAAAAAGTTCAGTCAGCTTTACAATTTCAGAAATTTTTGAAAACTTTCTTTTTGAGTCTTAGGTCCTTGAGTTTTAAAGATTTTTTTAAAGAAATGTTATTTTATTGTTGTGTTGATACAAATTTGTTTTGTTCTTTGTTGATGAGAAGAGCTTTTCTTATTGTGAACTGTCTAGCAGTCCTTTTTTGGATAATTTGTGCGGTATACAAAACAGAATAGCATAGCAAAGAGGCAAACTTTACCAGACAGCCCTTCAGCAATATCACTTGCAAAATGTTTAAAAAAATGGCCCAAGATACGAACCTGTAGCACACCACTGATAACATCCTTTTCCTTAGAATGAGCTCCATTTACCACTACCCTCTGTTACCTTCCACTCAACCAGTTCCTAACCCAGTCAGTCATTTTAGGGCCCATATCGAGGGCACTCTGTTAGTCGTCTATGCGGAACCATGTCAAAGGCATTGCTAAAATCTAAATACACTAAATCTAGCATTCTTCCTTGATTCAACTCTGGACACCCAGTCAAAAAAATCAGTCGGATTTAACTGACAAGACCTGCCTCTAATGAAGCCATGTTTCCTCTGGTCCTGTAATCCATTGGATTCCAAAACCTTTACTTTTCTCTGTTTTAAAAGCGTTTCCATTAATTTACTTTCCATAGAGGTCAAACTTACCAGCCTTTAGTTCCCAATCTCTTCCTTACTTCTGCTTTTGTAGAGAGGGACAACATCTGCTCTTCTCCAGTCCTTCAGGACCACTCCAGATTCTAGAGGAGCATTGAAAAGTCAGCCAGCGGAGCCACTTGAACTTCCCATAGTTCGTTCAGTATTCTCGGATGTATGCCATCTGGCCCTATTGCTTTGTCCACTTCCAGTTTAGCCAATTGAGGAATGAACAAAGTGACTACCACCCCTCCATTCTTATTTGTATTTGTCTTCGTCTTCTGCGGTCCTCTTCCTGGCCCTTCAGCTGTGAACACAGAACAGAAATATTTGTTAAACGATTCCGCTGTGTCTTTATCAGCTTCTACATATTCCTCCCCTTCACCTTTGAGTCTCACAATGCCACTTGTGCACTTCTTTTATCACTAACATATCTAAAAAAATGTCTTTGTACCCCCAGTTTACCATTTGCATGTCTGGTTTCCTAACTACTCTACCAGCTTCTCTTAGCTTTTTCAGAAATTGTCTGTCTCTTTCTGCAATTTCTTGTAGCTTATAAAGGCTAACCTCTTTTTCCTTACCTTTTCAGCTTCTACTTTTGGGAACCAAAGTGGCTTCCTTTTCCTTTTTTTTTATTTACTTTCCTTACAAAAAGGTTTGTTGCCCTTACAATGATTGCTTTCCAACTTCTTCCAGATATTCTCATCCAGACAGCAATTTCTTGAAGTAATCCCCCTTTTTTGAAGTCTGGAGCCTTCACTTTTGATTGAACCTTCTCCATACTTATTAAACCACATCTGGTCATCACTGGATGCCAGATGATCACATTCTCCCCATTAATAAGCACTAAGTCCAATATGGCCCTATCCCGCGTGGATTCCATTACCAACAGCTAGAATAGTTCTAACCCTGTAGCATATTAAAAATCGCCTATTAATAGTACTTCCCTTTTCACAGCTATATTTTGAATGTCTTCAAATAATCTCTGTTCACTTCATCTCTTCCTATCGCTGATTTGTTGGGGAACCAGCCAGTAGCACCCTGCCCCCACAAAATAGTGCGGGCCTTCACTTCATTTATGAAGAGAGGCTGAGAAGGCTAGGGCTTTTCAGCTTGGAGAAGAGACGGCTGAGGGGAGATATGATAGAAGTGTATAAAATAATGAGTGGAATGGATCGGGTGGATGTGAAGCGACTGTTCACGCTATCCAAAAATACTAGGACTAGAGGGCATGAGTTGAAGCTACAGTGTGGTAAATTTAAAACGAATCGGAGAAAATTTTTCTTCACCCAACGTGTAATTAGACTCTGGAATTCATTGCCGGAGAACGTGGTACGGGCGGTTAGCTTGACGGAGTTTAAAAAGGGGTTAGATAGATTCCTAAAGGACAAGTCCATAGACCGCTATTAAATGGACTGGAAAAATTCCTCATTTTTAGGTATAACTTGTCTGGAATGTTTTTACGTTTGGGGAGCGTGCCAGGTGCCCTTGACCTGGATTGGCCACTGTCGGTGACAGGATGCTGGGCTAGATGGACCTTTGGTCTTTCCCAGTATGGCACTACTTATCTACTTATCTACTTATCTACTTCGTCCTCCTAATGTTTGTAGACACATAGCTTTTAAATCTGGCCCTCATAGGGAGGGGAGGATTACTGGGTGTGAAATAAACAGAGGATCTTGTATGCTCATCTATCAAGATAGTGGAGTACAAAGGAGCAAGCTGACTAAAACTGATGCCCGCAAGGATATATTCGTAGTGGTGGGGGCAGAAATACCCTAGCAAACTAGGTGGGCATGTTATATTTTCTTTTCTCAGCTACTGTGTTACTATAAAATTTATTTGCATCAATGGAAGCAGTGCTTGCAAATGTCTTGTGCATGTTCATTGTGGGTTTTTTGAAAACTTGAACTGTTTTTGATGCTTGAGAACTAGGTTTGGTCCTATTTATCCTTGTCCTACAATCACAGTTCCCAATACATTTAGCTTTTACTTTATATCAAGCTATAGATGCCCAGTGAAAATACTTATTGGTCATTCGCTAGAAAGTGCCTGCACAATGCCCCCATTCCTTGTTGGTCACGTCTGCTGCTGCATGAAACATGAGTTAATTCTTTAGCGAATAACTATATGGAGATTTGAGGTATTGCAGCAATACTTATCTAACTTTTTGTTTCTGTGCAGAAATGTTTGATAAGCAACAGGCCAACACAATCTTCTGGAGCCCCCAAGGACAGTTCTTGGTCTTGGCTGGTTTGAGGAGGTGGGTATTGTATTAACCCTATCATTAGCTTATTGGAATGTGCAGTTCAGCTTAGAATTTTTTTATTTTATTGTAGTTTATAGAGTGACTTGGAAATGAAGCGAGGGATCTTAGATTTTGTTTGTGTTACTTGGGAGGTTGGGAGTGCTGTTGAAGAAACTCTTGAATAAGATGATGAGCCAAGAACTGCTCTTAATTAATGGCCAGTTGTACTGCTGTAGCCAATGCTGCTTTCTTTCATCCCCAGTGCTTGGTCTGTGCATGAAAATTGTCTAAATTTCAACATTTTAATGGTTTTGTTATGCATTCTCCTGCAAAAGTTCAGCTTTCTCTTAACGATTTGTTTTTCTGTTTCCCCACAGTATGAATGGTGCCTTGGCATTTGTTGATACCTCTGATTGCACCATAATGAATATTGCTGAGCATTATACAGCTTCAGATGTAGAGTGGGACCCAACAGGTCGTTATGTTGTCACATCTGTGTCCTGGTGGAGCCACAAGGTATTCAAGTTAGTGGTATTCAAGCAGTATTATTTTTTTCAGACGGTTTGGACAAATACCTGGGGTAGTGTTTTAAAACCAATGAATGGAAATATTGGTTCTTCTCTGAGGACAAGCACTCCGTAATTCTCACAAGTGGGCAACGTTACCTGCGTTGCCCAGTCAGGAGCTTATTCCAAGCTTGAAAGAGCTTTATAGATTGCGAGTCGCACTGTGCATGTGTGAATGCCTTCTCGACCACCATGAGAGCGTGGTACCCGCAGTTCTTTCTTCACCACAGTGAGGAGTGGATCCCATTTTTGTCTGTGCTCCTCAGCCCGGTTCGAGAGAGAGCTTGAATGCTTTGTTGGCATTTTACGCTGTGTTTTTCTATTTTCCTTGTGTTCAGGTTTTGTCCTTTTCCCATCCCTTATTTTCTTAGTGACTGTTTCCTGCTTTTAAGTTTTCTTTATTTTTCCATGTTGCTAGGCTGCATTTAGGACTTTGGTCGGGTTCTCTATTTTTTCTCGGGTGCTTTGCCTCTTTTTTTGGCAGCATTGAGTCATTTGATTTGGCCATGGAAGTTTTTCCTTCAGTGTCCATTAAAGTTCCCAGTTGCTTTAAGCGCCGTTTCCGGTGCAGTAGAACCATCTCTGGTATAGACACCCATTCATGGTGTCTTCAGTGTTTGGGGCCTGACCATAGTCCTTCCAACTACTACTACTATTTAGCATTTCTATAGCTCTACAACGTACGCAGCGCTGCACAAACATAGAAGAAAGACAGTCCCTGCTCAAAGAGCTTACAATCTAGTAGACAAAAAATAAAGCAAACAAATCAATTAATGTGTAGAGGAAAGAGGAGAGGAGGGTAGGTGGAGGCGAGTGGATACAAATGGTTACGAGTCAGAAGCAATGTTAAAGAGGTGTTCTCTGTCTTCTTATGAAGAAAAGGACTCTTGGCCAGAGAGGTTCAACAAGAATTGTTCTTGGAGCCTGGTCAGAAGCCTTGATGTCAGGTCTTGCATCAGGAGCATCGGTCTGCATGGCTGCTAGACCTGCTGACACTGGGAGCAGTTGTGCATCGAGTGGGTCTCCACCTGTCTCGACACCGACTGCTTTGCAAGGCCCTTGGGACCAACCTGCATTGGACCCGACCCCAAGGTTACAGGAGGATTTGACATTGTCCTCACTGGCACAGAGGAGCCTCAATGACTTGCTTCGGGCGAAGGCCAAGAAGCATCAGCATCGATTCCCCTCGACACACAGTACTGGGAGCTCTGGGGCGCCAAGGGATTCTGCACCCAAGAAGTGTTGGCACCAGGAGGACCACTCCCGCTCCATACAAGAAGTGCCAGTGTGGAGGTCTCTATGCAGCCAGGACCAACCTCCTGTTTTTGACCCCAGTAGTTCTGCGTATTGTCTCTGAGCAGACTTCCCAGCCTTTCCCAGTGTCTGCCCTCGATGAGCGCATCCGGGCCTTGTTCCCTGAGCTGCTGGCTGGTTTTATACAACAGAATGCATCTGCATCGAGGGTGCTTGCGGTGCTGCTTGGCCCTCAGTGGAATTGGGAGTCCCCTCTGTCCTGGTACTCCCCAAAAAGATTGACACCATATACTGGATTCAGAGTACCCCTGCATTTGATGTGCCTGCCTCATTGTTCCATGGTGGTTGAATCCGCCCTGAAAATGGGCTAAGAGTTCTAGAGACTATGCTTCGGTGCCCGCAGGCAGAGAAGCTAGAACCTTGGACTCTTTTCATTAAAGATACCCTGAAAAACTTAGTGGTGGATTGTGTCCCTCCAGGATTGAAGTTTGACAACCCTGGAGGGACACAAACTAGGATTGCCACGATACACCTCTGGTTTTATTTCCACATATATAGGTACAGGTAACTAATGTCTATCGCTACTGGTTTTAGCCTGTAAATGGCAAACAGTCACTGAGAAAAACTGAAGACAGATATCTCACACACAAAAGTGAAGATACTTACCTGAAGCAGGATATCTTTAATGAATATACATGAGAAATTTGCATACAATGGAAGCAGAGCATGCAAATATGTCATGAATATTCACTAGGGATATTTGGTTTGCAGTTTGCTCCCTCACTCCTGTAGTAGGCAGTCTAGGAGAAGGTGAAGAAACCCTCCGTCTGTAGTTAAGTCACTGGACTTGACGCTACAACATTGCAAAATAAGTTGAGGCTGTAGGACAAACTTAGGTAAAGTGATTTGTTCAAGATCACAGTAAATAGCAATATAATACAAAATTTTGATTTGAGAGATCTGTTTTTGTAGTGCACTGCTGGCTAATGATCTTTGGTCCCTAACTAGAAGCACAGACGTATTCTGCAGGGAGTGGAAAAATGACAGAAGTGTGGGCCAATAGCATTGGAAAAGCCAAGGAAGAGTACTACATTTCTACTATCCAAGTTGAGGAGGAAGGCAATAGGGAAGAATATCTTTGGGTTATAGATTGGAAAGAAGAGAGGAGTAGAGATCAGTAAGAATACAGGAACACACACAAAAAAACAAACGTGAACTTAAAGATCTTGCTTACTGCAATTTCCCCAGGTAGATAATGCTTACTGGCTATGGACCTTCCAAGGCCGTCTTCTCCAGAAGAACAATAAGGACCGTTTTTGTCAGCTGCTGTGGAGACCTAGACCTCAGACTTTGCTTAGCCAAGATCAAATAAAGGTAAATTCTAAACAGTACTGCAACATTCTAATGCCCTTGGGGGGGTGGGGGTGGAGAAGGTTTTTTTTTTTTTTGTGACATTTGAATGATATTGATTGCATATTAAATATATTTGTTTTGCTGATAATTTAATTTATTGCTTTATGTATTGATGTATTAAAAAGGACAAAATATATTTGAATATGCATTGAATTTTGGGTTACCACCAGAATGGTATGACTTCCAAAACTAAAATTACTTTTTTCTTTTATAGCAAATTAAGAAAGATCTAAAGAAGTATTCTAAGATCTTTGAGCAGAAGGATCGCTTGAGTCAGTCGAAGGCCTCCAAGGTAAGATTAGATAGTGAAAACATTTAAATGGAGAATATGGTGAGGATACAGGAAGTTGGGGGAATTCCCAAATGTTTTAACAGACCTACTGCATGGTATTGGGTGAAGGAAAGATTGTTTTACTTTATGCACTTTCCTATCGTAAAAATGGCGTTCCTTTTCTTTTTCCATATATGTGCAGTGATATATAAACCGCTTAGTTCTGCCTAGTCAGTTAAGTGGTATAGAAAGTACCAATCAACTATGCACACAATTCAGTTTAATAAATCTTTTGTAATAAAATATAGACTAAATCCTGGAGATTTCCATCTTATAGCTGTAGCACATACCCTAGAGTTATCACTTCAGTAATTAACTCTCACATGTTAGGTGGAAAGGGGAAAATTGATGTGTTCTGAATTTTGCATGCTGCAGCTGATGATACATCCATATCTTTGTTTGCACCTAGTGGGTTTGTCTGATCGTTAATTTGCTGACTTCTGCCAATATTATGCACAGAAATTTCTCTGTTGATACATACATTCATGGCAGAATGGTAGCAAGAATCTTTTGGTCAGTTTCATGGCACCCATGTAAACTGATTTGTCCATCAGTTTTATTTAAAAAAAAAAAATCTTTTATCCTGCACTATCTCTAAATCTAGATGGCATACAAAATACATGCACAATTAACATCAATTACATTAAGAAAAGGCCACAATAAAAAAAAAAATACAAAAAATGATAAAAATTGGGAATTCAGCTACAGGGAAATTTTCCTAAAAGAACATTTTGTTTTCAAGTGCTTACATAAGGTAAGTAGTGAACTACTCATGTGCAGACTCTGGGGATAGCGTGTTCTAATCTCCAACTTCCATTCCTTCCTTGCCTGAGAGAGAGACAGAAAGTCAACCAGAATTTCCTTAGCATCCCTCCGGACCGGCCCAGGATTGGACTGATGGGTTGTGCACGCCTACCAGCAGGTGGAGACTGAGAAAAAAACTCTGACTCTAGAGAGCCAATGAGAGCCCTGGTCATGTGACCCTAGCCTCAGTATTTTCTCAGTCTCCCAGCAGGTAGGACATGAGCCTATTAGTCTCTCTTTTTGGTATTTGTAGATATTTTCTTTATTGGTTCTTCTGTGCCCAGGAATTTTATTGAGGTCATTCCTGATACTAAGTGCCTTAGTGTTCAGCCTCTGGGGTGTTAAACTCGGGTGCCCCGAGTCCCTCCCCCCTATTTCCTCCCCATCTCCCTTCTGGTGTATCCTCACACAGCATTATTAATAACTAAGGGAAGGGCTACCCTTTCATTGTAAAGGAGTATTGCCTTTGGGAGAGGCAGCCAGTGCTTTAAAAAAAAAAAAAAAGAAAGAACTGAACAGCTGAGTAAGCTATCTGTTCCGCTGACTTAACGAGCAGGCAGCTCTGTCAGGCAGCTCTGTTTTTTCAACTCTGTGTGGGGTTTTCAGCACCTGTTTAAAAAAAAAAAAGAGCTACGAGATAGGGGAAGCAAACGAAGGCAAGCCAGTACCCTTTTAGTGCTTTATTGCTCCTGTCAGCCCTCGGGTTTTTAGCTGCTAAATAGGCTGTTTAAAAAGGCGCGAACCGCATTGCTGCTTTCTCGCGGCACCATTAAATTCTTGTGGGGATGGACAGGGAAGGGTTAGATTTCTGTCCCTGTGCAACTCTCTAATGCATATATCACCCAAACTCAATTGTTTAGAATGATTTTCCTGTCTGTAAGAAATGTGCACTGCAACATAATTCATTTTTTCATGCTTTTTGGGAATGTTCACAAGGGTTCAGAGATTTTGGACCCAGGTTGTTTGATATCTGGAGCATGTCCTGAGCTCACCTATATCACTCTCTGCCCCTGTTTTTTTGTTAGATAAATATGACTTGTTCGTATTGCAGAGCAGGGGTGGCCTTATGCTTATCCGCAAGGCAGCATTATTAGGTAAAAAGTAAAACCTGAGGGTTTGGAGTGTCTCTGATTCCCCTTCTTTTTGGAGTTGGAGGACTATGTTCCTTCATACTGTGTTGATGGAGAAGCAGAAGTGGTCAACCGCATCCCTTTGTTATGAGTAGAATCCCCTCCCCCCCCCCCCCCCCCCCCATTTTTTTTTGTTTGTTTTTTTTAGGGGAGGGTGGCTGGTGTGGTGTGGGATAGTTGTGACTGTTGAGAGGCCACCACTGTTTAGGGGAGGACTGTAAGAATCAAAGCCCTTCCCTGATCTTTGCTGTCTTGAGATATATCATGCCTCGAGCTCTGTGTTATCTTGTCTGTTGTTGGGAAGTTTTGTTATCACTCATCATTATAGTACAGCAAGAGGCCCTCACTGGATGCCCACCGGAAGGGTGGAAGGCCAGATTTTAGGACTCAGGCTGTAAAAATACCAGCTAGGTTTAAAAATCTATGACTGGCTGAGCAAGGACTTGCTTTTCCTGCAAGTTAATATGCGTTCTAGTTTAAGATCCATCCACTGGAATAGTGGTGGGCCAAGCTACATAGCTTTGTACAGCTGAAAAGCACTGACTAGGCCTGATAACCTACTAATGGCCTTATAGATGAGTCTTAACAAAATCAGATACAAATTTAATGTAGCACTTATTAAAATGGAGTTTGTCTTTCTATAAGATGAAACTGAGTTGGGAAGTTTTATCACTCATCATTCAAAATCAACTATATAACATACTTTCCACAAGATTAAAGTAAATCAATATTAGAAAGGAATTCAAATTTCGTAATAAAAAAATAATTATAGCTTAACACAATTTAAATATAAAATTTCAATCGCTAACCAAAGCCACCTCATAGCAGAAACAATTTGCTTTCATTTCCCCAGATAGTTGGAATGTATTCCTGAAAAATGAAGATAATAAATGAGAGCCCTTGGTTTCTCTTTCTAGGAACTGGTAGAAAGGAGGCGCAACATGATGGAGGACTTCAGAAAATACCGCGAGATGGCTCAGAAACTATATCAGGAGCAGAAAGCCGAGCGTCTGGAGCTGAGAGGAGGTAATCCATTCTTTACTGGGCACCCATGGCAGAAGAAATGCAGGATGTAGCCTGGAGCCTACAGTTAGCAACTTAATTAAAGCAGTAATTTCTCCAAACTGATTCCTGACCATTTTCTGTTACAGGTGTAGATACAGATGAGCTGGACAGCAATGTAGATGACTGGGAGGAAGAGACAATTGAATTTTTTGTCAACGAAGAAATTATTCCCCTTGGAGATCAGGAGTAGTTCACTTAAGTGGTGAGATTTGATTTCCTACTGGAGGGGAGAGATTTTTTTTTTTTTTTTTTTTTGTCGTACTGTATTTTTAAATGCTAGCAGCACAGGCTGCTATAATAGCTGTTAGTTAAACTGCAAAGATTGTACGGTTGTCATCCAAAGTGGTAGTGGATGGTCAAAGGCTCTGAAGTCGTGTTGCTATTGAAAGAGCTTCTGTTTTGAATTAGCTCTTTATGCTGTGTTAATTAATCCAGTGTACTGACTGAAGGATTAAAACAGTGCTGCTTTTCTCCCACATCTCAGTGTGACACAGTCATGAAAAAACATATCACTATAATGTAGATACTTTTTATCTTATTCATTTTCGGTATCAAGCAGATTAGAAAATTTGGGTCTGCTTTCTGATATAACCATTATCGTCTCTGAAAAACAGATGTAATCTCACAGCAGCGGATGTCAGCCAATTAGGGATGTGAGAATCCTACATGAATAAATTAGTAATGTTCCCCAATTTCTTCCTCCATTGTTCTTTCAGCACAGTGGGATCTAGGGCTAGGACTTGACACCATGAGCCTTCATCCACAATTACTGATGGATTTATGTTCCCCTAATTTATATCCCTCCCTAACTAACTTTGGTCTAGTCATTACAGTCAACCATTGGCTGGGTGCCATGCATCAAGTATCCTTTTGGAACTACTACTACTACTTAACATTTCTAGAGCGCTACTAGGGTTACGCAGCGCTGTACAAATTAACGAATAAGGACGGTCCCTGCTCAGAAGAGCTTACAATCTAAAGGACGAAATGTCAAGTTGGGGTAGATGAGATTTCCTGAGAAGAGATGTAGTGATTAGGTGCCGAAGGCGACATTGAAGAGGTGGGCTTTGAGCAATGATTTGAAGATGGGTAGGGAGGGGGCCCGGCGTATGGGCTCGGGGAGTTTGTTCCAAGCATGGGGAGAGGCGAGGCAGAAGGGGCGAAGCCTAGAGTTGGCGGTGGTGGAGAAGGGTACTGAAAGGAGGGATTTGTCTTGAGAGCGGAGGTTACGGGTAGGGACGTAAGGGGAGATGAGGGTAGAGAGGTAAGGAGGGGCTGCAGATCGAGTGCATTTGTAGGTGAGTAGGAGAAGCTTGAACTGTATTCGGTATCTGATCGGAAGCCAGTGAAGTGACTTGAGGAGAGGGGTGATATGAGTATATCGGTTAAGGCGGAAGATAAGACGTGCGGCAGAGTTCTGAATGGACTGAAGGGGGGGATAGATGGCTAAGTGGGAGGCCGGTGAGGAGTAGGTTGCAGTAGTCAAGGCGAGAGGTAATGAGAGAGTGGATGAGAGTTCGGGTGGTGTGCTCGGAGAGGAAGGGGCGAATTTTGCTAATGTTATAGAGGAAGAAGCGACAGGTCTTGGCTATCTGCTGGATATGCGCAGAGAAGGAGAGGGAGGAGTCGAAGATGACACCGAGGTTGCGGGCAGATGAGACGGGGACGATGAGGGTGTTATCAACTGAGACCTTAAAATCCAGCCTCTAGCTGTTGTTATTGTGCAGTGACAGTAGTCCCTCTTCCTCTTTTCCCCAAAGAGTTGTGAATATTTCCTCTGAAGTCTCCTCAAATCCAAGACCGTTTCAGTATAACTTCAAGTTCAGTATAAATGTCATAATCGTATTCTTGACTGCACATAACATTCTTGTATATTAGTTACTCTGATTATCTGCGAGCTGTTCAGAAAAATGTGGGAGCTGTTGGGGAAATGCATAAAAAAACAAATACTTTACCATCCCAGTCTTTGCATCTGTCTTAATGGAGTATATTTACTTTTGTGTTTTGTTCTTTAATTTGGGAGTAAAATCATATTCTTTTCTGTTTTTTCCAGCACCATCGTATCTTGTGTTGAAAAGAAGTTCCTTTGCCCAGAACCTTCACACCAAGCGTTCGCCTCCAGTATCCCAGCTGCCCTTTTCTTTGGACAGCGAATGCCCCAGATTCTCTTTTGAAGTCATCGTAGTGCCTTTCGAACCTCACTACCATTAAAGAGCACTGCTTTTACATTTTTATTCACTTGTTCGTGCTTTCCCTTCCAAACAGCACTGGCAGGTGTATCTCAGACTCTTGGTGAGGTGCTACAGAACATTGATTTAATTGTTGGTGTCTCTTGCACCTGGCCGATGCACCATGAGTTCACTTTCTGGAACTGCACACCCTAGTACAGTGGTTCTGTTTGTGAAGGGCTTTTTCTACTTCCCAAGTAAATGGACAGGTGATCGGGGTGTGTGGAAAATCATTAACAAAAAAACAAATTTTAAAACTGTATATTTTAGTGTGCTGAACCAGCACTACAGTGGGCTGTATCCTCCTCCATTCAGATTGTGACTGAATCTCTCTCAGATTTCAAGATACAAATAAAGTAAAAGCTATGTATACAAAGAAGTCTGTTCATTACTGTCGGCTTAGGTCCTCTTCTCTGAGTTATGGGGTGGAAATCTCCAGGAATAATTCTGTTTCTCCTTTCAGTGTCTAAGGATGTCTGAACTGGAAACTCAGTGGCTATTTGAAATTATCAGATCCTTTTGTATATTCCTGAAAACCTACTTACACAGGGTACTTTTGCAAGGGGGTACCTTAGGCAAGATGAGCATATCTGTTCACGTTGAACCTATTTTAGAGGTGGCATATGCTAGGTGCAGGTACTACTACTTATCATTTCTATAGTGCTACTAGACATACGCAGTGCTGTACACTTAAACATGAAGAGACAGTCCCTGCTCAACAGAGCTTACAATCTAGTTAGGACAGACAAATAAGAGATAAGAAGGGAATTACTAAGGTATTTACTCCTACTCCAATACCAGCACAAATGATCATCCTAAGTTTGTGCAGATACACAGGAATGCTAAAACATCATCTCGCACATTCCTTAATCTTCATTTCCCCAACTGTAAAGGCCTAAAATATAAACTAATGCACGCATCAACCTTTTCCTATATGAGCACGCAATTCTGGAACGCATTGCCACGTAACCTAAAAGTGACCTATGAACTGACCAACTTCCGCAAACTGCTGAAGACCCATCTCTTCGACAAGATATACCACAAAGACCAAAACATGTGAAATCCCCACATATATCTAGTAATGTTAAGAATGCCTTATATTATATCACTATCATGTTTTCCATTACCATGCAACCCAAAATACTTCTGTAACACTGTCAATTCTCCTCTCATTTCCATTATCCATGATATATTGTAAGCCACATTGAGCCTGCAAAGAGGTGGGATACAAATGCAATAAATAAATAAAATCATGGCAGCTCCACCCAATCTTTTTCCCAGGGAATGCTTACACACATGCATTGT
This sequence comes from Microcaecilia unicolor, assembly GCF_901765095.1. Classification (NCBI taxonomy): domain Eukaryota; kingdom Metazoa; phylum Chordata; class Amphibia; order Gymnophiona; family Siphonopidae; genus Microcaecilia; species Microcaecilia unicolor. The sequence continues at coordinate 16,791,502 of NC_044038.1, read as the reverse complement.
GAAAAGTATGCGCTGCGAGTCGGTAGCTTATGTTTTTTTATAAGTGCCTCCTTGTTTAAAATGATACAGGTAAAAGGATTTTGCTGTTACTAATGAGAAACATATACATTTTGCTTTCAAGTTATTTAAATCTTAAGACACCACATAGAACACCAGTTCTGTAAAGAAAATGGTTAATTTTAAATAAAGAAACTCATGGTACACTAATATAAAGTTAATGGTTTTACATTTTTCTTAAAATTAGGCCTACCACAACTTGCAGAGAATTAGCCAGGGATGCAGCATCTTAGGTCACTGGTGTGAAAAGGCAGTAGCAAGGATGTCATTTGGCTTTCCTCCTTCAAAAGTCATTGCATGCTTGTGACAAATGTATTATTTCTAGTTCCATCTTTTGTAACAAATTGGGAATGGAGTGTTCTGTATGGGAGGGGGGTTTTATGGGTGGGGGGAGGGGGAGTGCAAGACTGTCTGGACTGGCTGGTAATAAGTGGGGTAGGCACCATCAACTTGAACTTTTATTTAGGAATGTCTTTATAAGGATATGCAAAGGTTTGCCTGTGTGGCATTGCTTTTTGTATGTGATTTCTGTAATACTAAAGTTTGAGTAAAATTTTGGAAATACTGCAGCAGGTGCAATTTTGGATGAAGTAGTCATTTTGACTTGACCATATCCTACATCTCTATTCCCTACAGAATACTACTTACCTTCTCTTCAGCTTAGTAAAAAGGGCAATTGGATAGAGAGGCTGGTACTTCATGTATTAGTAATTTAAAGGGAGAAGAAACAAGTGTTACAGGAAGCCTCTAACTCTACCTGAATCTCTCAGAAATTGAATTAGGGTGCCTTCAGCAACTGGGGCAGTATAAATCCTTATCCAGCCACTGTTGTAGTGATGCCCAAGGCTGCAGGGAGTTATCCTTCTTGGAAGTTGGTTTTCAGCTGCAGACAGGTACAATGCTGGTACGAAAGTGAATAGCTGCTGGGTAATAACTTCTAGCTGAAGATGTGTACTGTAGCAGATACAGTAACTGAAGTGTCTGAATTGTATGGATGCACTTGTATATTTTTGTTTTTCAACTTGGCAACTATTTTTCAACTATCTGTTGTTTGTAAAATTGGGCTGCTAGAAACATGATGTATTCAAATTCATACATTTTTTACATTGCTGAATCTATTAATACAAGAATTGTTTATTGAGGCTATTTTTACTGTGTAACCTTACTATTAAAAATGTAGCCAATTTTATATATTGTGACTTATGAATAACTTGTGCCTGTAATCAACTGGCTTCTCACTGAAATTAGAGTGAGTGTCAGATAAGGTGTTGAAGTAGTGTGCTTGCTGTGTGTGTTTTTTTTGACTAGCGTTTTGAAGTGAATCAGCCCTTGCTCAGCTGACAGCATTAATAAAAGGTGGTATTGAAAGTTAATAAACTATATATATATATATATATATATATAATTTTCCATGTTTATTGACTTTCAGTGCCACCTTTTAGTAATGCTGTCAGCTGCGCAAGGGCTAATTCACTTCAAAACGATTTAGTCCCCTAAAAGGTCACCCAGTGCCCCCAAACAGCTTATTTTTTTATTTGTAAAATAGTCAACCCAACGCTGTGTGATTTTCATATTCGTCAGGGGCAATTGTCACGACTATGAAACTGCAGTGTCAGAACCACCAATGGCCGTTGTGCTATCCTGCCCAACGACGACTGTGGATGGATTTTTGAATCATTTCCCCTGCCACTGCCTAAAAAGCTTAGCGCTAACATCAAAACAGGCTATAACTCCAGTTAAGCGAAAGAACGTACTGCCGCGCTTAGTTAGCCCTCGCTCATTATTCAGCTGCCTCCTATGAAATTCAGAACACGCTTGCTTAAGCGCCAGCTCTGTGCAGCCCCAGTATTGAAAAATTCATTGATTCTGTGCAGGGAGCGAGAACTTTTTCGTTGAGTTTCGCACCCTCCCCCCATCCCCAATAATTTTGAAAAGTTTCCCATGGGTGGTAGTTTGAGGCTGACCTCTATAGTTAAAAGCCGGACAGCGAGTGACATAAGCATTTGCGGTTGGCGCGTAACTGGTTAAGTGCCCGCTGCAGCTACGCTCGGCAAGATTCCAAGTGCGGACCTGGTGTACGCGCTTCCGGTGTCATGGAGCGTAGCTGTTACCATAGAAACGGCTGGCCAAGCCTGCAGGGATATAAAACTGGAAGGGCGGAAAATTAAACACGAGAAAAGTGGTAAATATTTTTTCCCCCCAAAAGATTATATAGTTCTAAGACTGGCTTTAAAAAGAAAAGCGGCCGCGTAAGGGTATTTTCTCGCTCAAAAGCGCCCGCAGGAGCTGCCATCTGTGCCTTTGGGAAGCAAATTAAGTCGGCCGAATTAATTTAAATCGGTTCAGGAAATCCGGCCGCGACAGAAACTTTTAATATAAAACTTCCGCAGCCAGTAGGATCCAGAAACTAATACATACGGCGCTGAGACGATCGACGACACTTAATTCAACTACCACATTTGACCTGTAGGAAAAAAAAAAACAAAACCAAACCAGAAGCGGGAAGAACAGCAGCAGCAGCCTCTGGGCCTTCAGATTAACTCGGATCCTGCTGCCACCTCCATTCCAGTTCAGCCCCGCGAGCTTCTGAACCAATGACAAGGCAGCTAGCTTTCGTGCAGCCTATATAAGACTTATCTGCTAGTAGCAACTCGCAGTACAGTTTAATCACGGATTGGGGTCTAAAAAGACAAAAAAACCCAAAAAGCACGTTAGGTTTTGTTAGTTTTTAATTTTATACTACTCATGCTGGAACGAGAGGTTCTGGGTGACCCTTACCAGAGAAATGCAAGCGTGGGAAAGTGCAATTTGGCGCACAGTGATGGCTGCTTACTTTGCATCCCTCTTGCAACCTTTGCACTTTTGCAGGTCCTTGCTTTCATTCTGGGGACTTGTCTCCTTTGCTCTGATCGTGCTGTTTCGAGGGGGGGGGGGCGTTGTTCAGTGCTGCTGCTAATAACACATTTTTCCCTTCCCACACACCTTTCTGAAATCGTCCTGGATCCTGTGTGTGTTTAATTTGATGCATCATCTCTTCTTGTCCCCTGGCTCCTGTCTGTTGTCATTAAATGTGATGTAATAATGTCTGGGGACACTGTCCTAGGGGGACTGCAACTTGCACCCTCCCCTCTGTTTTCTGACAGGTAAAGAGGAGAGAAATGGGAAGCCTGCTCGGCATCGCGGAATTATTTTCCTCCTTTTGTTTGTTATTTCCAGCCTGCAGCAATTGATAGGACAACTAAAATCCTTGGGCTATATGCGAGGCTTTATTACGGTCAGTATTGAGCAGCCTGATACTGGACCAGCCCGGTAACTACCGGGCAGTATCTTCAGATGCAGAGACATGAAGGACCTAAGAAGAGACTCCAAACACCAGCAGCTTACGGTAAGTACCTGAGCTGGAAGAGAGAATGACCAGATTGCAAAGATGGTGATGACCATAATGATTTTTGTAAAAAGTATACTCAAGGATTGATGCTGCTATTCATGTTTTTATTAACTTGTTATCCATAAAACTTTTTTTTAATAAAAGTTTTGTTAGGTCAGGAGTTCTTGAGTGTGCCACCTTAGTAAATAAATGCATAAATCTCAATAGCCCACTTCTGTCCCCTAGGAGGTTCAAGATAGCTTACATCATTTAAACATTAATATATCTTTCTAACACAACAATCTTCTAACTGCAAGTACATTGATAAATCAATCAACACCACACAGCATTTTACTAATATGTGTGAAAGTGTATTTTCAAAGCACTTAGACTTACAAAGTTACTTTTTCATCTCGTGGCACACTGACAATGTGCAAAAATTGTCAAGGCACACCATCAGTTTTTTAAGGATGTCTAATTATATATTTCAATAACAATCATTTCTCAGGACACACCTGTATGACTATCTCCATTGTATGTAAATACAGCATTTCACCGCGCTGCATCAGGGCACTTAGAAGGAGGCGCCCACTTCTAGATTTGTCTCCATTGTATCCAAATTGTGTGCACAGTTGTACAATAGTGCATGGATTGGCGTAGGTCTTTGTTGGACAGTATGTACTATTGAATAATATTATGCACTATTAACTAAATTGCCCCCCAAAAGAAAATCAGAATTTAAAAAAAAAAAGAAGAAAACAAAAAAAAACTCACAAACATGGGAATCTACACAAAACAAAACCTTTTGGTTACACACCTTTATTTGCAATTTCATCTATTCACATGTGTGAGTACTGGTACTTTCACCATATATAGCATAGTTACCAACATGTATTAAAGTTAAGACCTATTATTTTACCAGTAACTTGCTATTTTAGCACAGGTCCCATTTTATGCGACAAGATCTAGGTAATAATAACCTGGATCAGTGGTAAAATATCATGTCTTAACGGTAGTCCACGTTGATTTCTTCTCCCTTAAGTGGTATATTCTACAAAATTCCAGTGTATAAGAGCCATCTTAACATTTTTTTAAGGCCATTTTAAAAATCAGAGAATGAGGCACAAAATTTCTCCCCAATTACTCCTCTAAATCTTTTTGGCTAAAGCAAGGAACACTGGTGAAGGACTTCTGCGCAGCACTAGGGAATCCCTTCTTTCGTAGAACAAGTCTTTCGTCCAAGCCCATTCGATGTTAACAGAATACCTGGTCTTTTCCACACATGCAGAACACAGGTATACCTTCAGGTAGATCTTCACAAAGTATAGAATAAGTAACCACAAACTAAAAACAGAAATATGTACACAAAAATTGAACTAAATCCTCAAGAAGTCAGACTCTGCATGCAGTGCAACACCAAAGAAATGAACCAGGGATGCATGACCCCCCCCCCCTCCCCGCACTGTGCAAAATATAAAGCTGGCAGTTGTATATTTCAATCACTGCATTAAAAATTGACAAAAAAAGTAAAATAAGGTGAGACCTTTTTATTAGACTAAATATATTTTTTGACTAGCTTTCAGAGACCAAAACCTCCTCCTTTAGTTCAGGGCACTACACTGCTGTTATAGTATACTGTCCTGACCTAAGGAAGGAGATTTTGAGCCCTGAGAGCTAGTCAAAATATTGTTAATCCAACAGAAATGTGTTACCTTATTTTCCATTTTTTAATTTTTATTTAGTAACCTTTAACGTGGGCTAACACAGCTACCACTAGGAGTAGCTTAGTGGTTAGTGCAGTGGACTCTGATCCTGGGGAACTGAGTTTGATTCCCCCTGCAGCTCCTTGTGACTCTGGGCAAGTCACTTAACCCTCCATTGCCCCATGTAAGCCTCATTGAGCCTGCCATGAGTGGGAAAGCGTGGGGTACAAATGTAATAAAATAAAAATATTAAGTCCCATTTCCCTTTCACTTTCCCTAAATTAAAAATAAAATTATTTTTCTACCTTTCTTGTCTGGCCATTTAACTTTTCTAATTGTGTTGGTCTCAGTGTCAATTTTCACTCTCCTCCTGTTGTCTTCACTTTCTCCACTACATCCAGGTCCAATATTGATTTGTTCCTTTCAGGTTTCTTCCATTTTTTTCCTACCTCTCTACTCAGATTTCATTAATTCTTATTCTTCGAGGACCAGCAGGCCTATTTATTCTCATGTATCCCGCGTTGCCCAGTCCAGAGCTTATAACGAGCTACTGCGTGAGTGCCTTCCTGCCCGCCGCGAGAGCTTGATTAATGCAGTTCTTTTCTACCGTGGTGGAGAACGGTCATTTTTTTTCAGCTGTTCACAGCTCAGTCCAAAGAGCTTTTTTGAATGCCTTTTGGCATGTTTTTCATGCTGCCCTTGTTTCCCTGTTTGGGTGACTCCTTTTCCTTTCCTTACTGTTTTTAGTTCTTTTTCCTGCTTCTAAGTGTTATTTCTTTTTCTGCGTCACTGGGCCATTTTTAGGCTTTGACTTCGATCGTGTTTTCCCTATCTTTTCCTCTGGTGCCTTTCCTCTTTTTGAGGCACCATCAAGTCATTTGATTTGGCTGAAGATTTCCTTCCATATCCACTAAAGTTCCCAGTGGCTTTAAGTACTGTACTCAGTGCAAGCGGACCATCTCTGACAAGGGCACCCATTCTTGGTGTCTTCAGTGCCTAGGGTCTAACCATAGTCCTTTTGTGTCCTGTGTCTTCGTATGAAGAAAAGGACTCAGTTGGCGAGAGATTCTCCGTGGGAGTGGATTTTTGGAGCCTGGTCTGAATCCTCAACATCGGCATTGGCATTGACAGCATCGGTACGTATGGCTGCTAGACCTGTCAACACTGGGTGCAGTTGTGCATCGAGTGGGTCTTCACTTGCTTCGATGCTTTCTGCTGAGTAGGGCCCCTGGGACCGGCCTGAGTCAGATCCCACCCCGAGGCAATGGGATTCGATGCAGGGAGCTCCAGGGTATTGAGAGATTTGGCACCCGAGAAGTGTTGGTGCTGGGAGGACCGACCGCTGCTCCTCCATATAAGAGATGCTGATGCATCGGTCTTCCAGCAGACAAGACCAGCCTCCTATTTCAACTCCAGCAGTTCTGCAGGCTGTCTCTGAACCAATGCCCCAGCCTTTCCTGGTGTCAGCCCTCGATGAGTGCACCCGGGCCTTGTTCCATGAGCTGCTGGCTGGCTTTTTCATCAGAGTGCATCGGCATTGGGGGTGCTTGTGCCTACCATGCCTCCCGTTGCGGCCCGCTTGGTCCTCAGCTTGCAGTGTGGCCTTTGACATCGTTGTCACTTGTGACCCTAGTGTCAACTGCCACACAAGCCAGTACCCCCTCGACGTCAGTGGAGGAAGATTCGCTGGAGTCGAGGTGGGAGCCGATTCCACAGCACCCCTCTTGAGGACATTGTTCCTCTAAGTTGAAGCAAGCTCGGTCTCAGCCCTCCCATGAGGAGTTTTTGAATGACAATGATGAGCGCTCATGGGAGTCAGAGGAGGATCTGTAATACTTCTCAATCCTTTCCAACCCCTCCCCTTCACAGGAAAGGAGAAAGTCTCCACCCAAGAGCTTTTCCTTCCCCTCTTTTGTCAAGGAAATGGTGGCTGCCATTCCATTTCCTTTGGAGGTGGAGGACAAGCTCAGGGCCAAGATGCTCGAGGATCCTGGACTATAGGTCTCCTCCTAGAGAGACTGTGACTGTACCGCTGCACGAGATCATGCAGGACATTCTTATATGGAACTGGGAGTCCCCTCTGTCTGTCCCAGTACTGCCCAAAAAGATCAATACCATGTACTGGATTCACAGCACCACGGGGTTTGATAAGCCTCAGTTGCCTCATTATTCCCTTGTGGTTTAAGCCACCCTCAAAAGGGCCAAGAGTCTAAGGACTGTACTTTGGTGCCCCCTGGCAGAGAAGCTAGAACTTTGGACTCTTTTGGAAGGAAGATGTTTCAGGCCTCTATGCTTACTACTACTACTACTACTTAACATTTCTAAAGCGCTACTGGGGTTACGCAGCGCTGTACAATTTAACATAGTCACATATACAATCTTACCAGCTTTTCATGAGTGTCTACTTGTGGGACTCTGTGCGCAAGATGCTAGATTTGGCTGACTCCCATCAGAGCAGGCTGAGCCACTTTCGTAGTTAACTAAGCAGCAGAAGGTGTGTCATAAACTCTTGGGTAGGGGTGCCTACAACACTTTTGATGTGGCATCTAGGATCTCTTCCCAAAATATAGTGATGCATAGACTCTCATGGCTGTGTGTCTCTGACTTGGAACTGGTGGTTCAGCAGAGATTGGTGGATGCCACATGCAGTGGGGATAACCTTTTGGAAGTGATGGTTGAAGAGGTTGTGGACCAGATCAAGAAACATACTGATGCCATCTCTTCTCTCTCCCGCCGGACACCTCCTGCATCTGCCTCCTCCTCTAGGAGGTCTTTGGCAAGTTGAGAAGGAGTGCCTACTACTTAAGAGGCATAGGTATGCCACCGCCTCTTGCCTCTTAGGCTCTGCCCCAGCGTGCTCATTCTTGTTAACAGCATGCACCTATGGCTTCTGCTGCTCCCTAGTCAAAGCAAGGGCTGAGCTTTTGACTGGCTCCAGCAGAGCATAGCTGCTGTCCAAGTGTTCATGTCGGATGACTTGCCAGTCGGGCAGAGGCTAAAGTTTTTTCATGAAAGGTGGCCCCTTTTCACGTCCAACCGGTGGGTTCTTCAAATAGTCTGTCTCAGATTTGCCCTCCCTTTCCTGAGGTGTGCATCATCCTCCCCCTGAGGTGTCCAGCAAGCTCTCCTTCCCTACCTCACCTCCCTGAGATGTCCAGTATCTCTCCTCCCCTCCCCCCAAAATGTTCAGTGACTTCCGTTCCCACCCTCTCTGGCACAGTCAGCTTGTTTAAAAAGCCTTATTGAATCCAGCGCGGGCCCTTCGGCAGCTTTAGAAAAGCTGATGGTTGCCTTGGCACTACCTAAGTAGTTGGGTGGCCCTGTGTGTCTGTGTTTTAATCATTTGAACATATTTTTAATCAGAAAACAAAATCAGGTTGTACTGTTTCAAACATCTTTAAGTACTGATTCCTTATCGCTAGATCAGTCTAAACCTAAGGGTTATGCTCCTCCTATCAACAGATAGAGATAAACTTAGATTCCAATGACATCATCACTCTAACAGGTGGTGTAGCCAGAAATAATCCAGTATTTCCTACCTCCAGCAGATGGTGCAAGCAGTTTCTTTTTTGCAGTTCTTTTTCTCAGCTTTTGGTACTTTCTCTTTGGTTGAAGTCTCACCAGGGCACTCCCTCCTAGGGTCTGAGCCAGGGCCAGTCCACTAGTTGAGGTAGAGGAGGGATGGTTGTTATGTGTCAGTGGCCCTGTGCTTCTATTTATGGGCCTTCACTGTGTGCACTCTGTACCAGACTGCCTGTGGTGCCACATAGCAGGAGCAAGTCCCCCCTCCTTACCCCAATCCCACCTCTATCACCACCCTCCCCCCCAAAGCTCTGAAAAAAGTAAATATTTGGAGGTAGGTTACTGCTTTGCTCCCTGACAGGGAATACAGTTTAAAAAAAAAAGAAGAGAGAAATGAGAGGGGAACAGCAGTCTTGACCAGCCTTGCTCAGGCAGGCGGAAGACTTGCTGTAGTTGGACCTGGGGCAGTTGATTTTTCTTCTTTAGAGGCTGGAAGAGGAGTGTGTCTCTACTGCAGCAGTGTCTGGATGGCATCACATGAGGAAACTGTAGGGAGCACCCAGGACTGTTCCCGGGGGCAAAAGCACACTCCATTTTTGTTGTCAATGAATTAATTATAGTGGGAAAGGCAGACAGTTTGCACCCAGACCTAATTTTGCACATTCTGTCTGAGGTGAGTAGGTTTCCCCCTTTTGAGGAGGGGGGATCAACTAGGGGTTGCCTCTTCTGCTGGAATTGTCATGGTGAGAACCTGGAGGGGGGCCCATTGTCCTTATTAGGTCCCCAGTTTTCAGCCCTTCTGTCTGTCTTAGGCAGGCTCTCTTAGGGCTACAAGGGCATAGCTGGGGGGGGGGGGGGAACTACCCCAGGTCTCAGGTCCCAGGGCTCCAAGGGACCTCTAGTCTCTATGTAAAATGACCATGGTTTCCGGAGGTGGTGGAACTGCTGGTCCATCTAAAGTTTCCTATCCTCCTTCGAGGAGGATGGTTGGAGGCACATGAGTTTTTTTTCCAGGATGGGTTCCTCTCTGGTGGCTCCTTTCCAGAGTTTGGGAGGTATCTCCTGACATAGATTCTGCATAAGTTGTAATGTGTTTATTTTTTTGAGAGGAGTTGTCTTCCTTCATAGATGAGGTGTTGGCAGTCCTTGTGATACCGTCTACAGCGGTGGAATCCAGCTTGGAAGGGTACCGTATTTTGGAGGGCCTAAAGAGGCCTTTAAAAACTTTTCCCCTTCCCAAGGCTCTAACAAGGTTGGTGCTGGTAGAGTGGGAGGCCCTGGACCTGTTCTCCAGGAGACAAGACTAATGAACAAGTTGTATCCCTTTCTTTGGGATGACCTGGAAAGGTTGTTCATAATCTCTAAGGTAGACACTCAGATGTTGGCAGTCCCCAAGAATACTACCATTCCAGAAGCTCACGACTTCGTTGTCTTGGCATTGGGGGTTCAGGCAGCAGTATATGGTGGTTAAGAGATCCAGGTGGTTCTATGTTGGATCCAACAGCTTCCTCCATCACTAGGAGCAGCCCTTTTGGAGTCAGGGGCCTTTGTGGCAGATATATTGTGTGATATCATTTGCATCTGTTCATGCTTGCTGGCCTTGGGTATGGTAGCTTGTAGATAGCTGTGGTTTAGAAACTGGTCATTTGATGCTGCATCTAAGCACACCCTTCTATGGCCATTTGCTCTTTGGTGAGGTTTATGAATAGAGTAGGCCAAAAAGCATTTCTGGGGGAAGCCAGGTCTCAGTGACTCCCAGAGAACAGAGCGAGGCCCTCTAGGGCATCTGCGGGGAAGATTCAGCTTAGAGATTGGGGCCATCCCTGTTCCAGCAAGAAGAATTCCTTTTGTGCCTTGTTTTTGCAAGAAGGCTGGGTAGCTCAGACTCCTTTCCCTCTGTCAACCCTGCCAGAGGGACCCAGGGCTCCTAATGAGATTCAGATGGTCCCCATCACAGTGGAACTGGTGGGAAGCAGACTTTGCCTGTTTCACTAAGAGTAGAGGTGGTTCAGCTGGGTTATATGCTCAAGTTCACAGAATCTATTTTAGATGCCTTTATGGTGTCTCCCTGCAGGGCAGGGCTCAAGCAACTGTCAGTTAGGGATACCTTGTGTAGCCTGCTCATTCTGTGAGCTGTTGAGCTTTTGCTGCCACAGGATTGCAGAGGGGGCTGTTATTCAATTTATTTTGTTGTCCAAAGGAAACATTTGTGTTGAGGAGAGCAGATAGTACTACTGCAGTTTGATATATCCGCCGCATTTGATGTGGTGGATCATGATCTTCTATTGACAAAACTAAGTGCAGTGGGATGGAGGGGTGTAGTATTGAAGTGATTTTGGGAATTTTTACAGAATAGGAGTTGTTGTTAAGAAGGATAATGTTCTTTCCCACTCTTGGTCTTCTGGTTGTGGTTCCCCTTTGTCAAACCTCCTTTAAAAAAAAATTTTTTTAACTTCTTCAGGTGACCTATATTTTAATCCTAGAGAATTGTTACTGTCATAAGCAGATATCATCTTACTCTTAGTGCCCACATTATAGAATATACAGGATACTATGGACAGGCTTTCTCTATGGATGGAAAAGATTCAAAGTTGGGCTTCTGTAAATTTGTTGAAATTAAACTCTTAACAAAACCAAGATTTTATGTTTTTTGTAGCCCTGGTTTGGTAGCCCCTAAAGAGATAGCTTTAATGCAGAATATCACTTTTCCTGTTGAAACCAAAGCGAAAGTGCATGGAGTGATTTTGGATTCATCTTTGACCTATGAACTACAAATTAGCCAACTGGAAGAAAATGATCTTTAAACTAAGACCATTAAGGTTGATTAGGTCATACTTTACTTGGTCTGTTTATACGTTATTAGTTCAAATGCTAATTTTCCCGCACCTAGATTACTATGACGTTCTTTACTTGAACTTACCTGTTAAGCTATTAAGAAAACTGCAACTGATTCAAAATACTGCTATTATTCTAATCTTTAACAGTATTTTATCTTATAGAATTCAGTTACTTTGGCTCCTGGTACCTCAAAGAATACTATACAAACCACTATATTTATTTTGTCAAACAATTTATAACCTTTCTTCTTCTTTGATTACTGATTTGATCGTGTTTTCTTTAGACAGGTTTTCAGAGAGACTATGTGGTCTGTTGATATTACACCCAGTAATTTTAAAGGGAGTCAATTTCTTAAGATATAGCTAAGACCATCTTTTCTGATTCCTTATTGGAATGCGCTTCCCATTGACATAGAACAGATGCTAGTTACTTTTCTTTTTGCAAGAAAATTAAGACCTTTTTGTTTTCTTGATCTCAGTTTGATTATGGCTAGATATAATTGAATTTGCTGTATTTTGGTTTTGTATTTGAAATTGTATTAGTTTTGCTCTGCTTATTTGCTGATGTCTAAACCGCACTGGACCCATTTGGGGAGGGCAGTGGTATATATAAGTATGTGTTGATATTGATATTGATGACACACATAATTCTTGAAAACTTGTATGTATGTTGTTTCTGCTTATGTGTTTGATTTTAGAGCAAATGTTTCATTAGACTGATTGACTTTTAGGCTAATTGTTTCATTAGCTGTCATATATTTCAGGTAAATGGCCATTAGACAGATAGGCTATTAGATGAACTGTAATTAAACCAGTTGTCATGGACCACTTCTTATCATTGGTACAGGGTGGTCTGGATCATATCCTTGTGCTTAATTCATAGGTGGCAGCACTCACCTGCTTCTGAGACAAAGTTGGTGGAGCCTCTGTTGTAGCCCAACTGGATGTGGTGCATTTATTATGACTGGTTAAGTTGATTCAACCCCCACTTTGAATGGTAGTGCCCCTATGGGATCTCAGTTTGTTGCTGTCAGGCCTTACTGGGTCCCCCTTTGAGGCTTTCCTGAAAGATTTCACTCTTAAAGCCGTTTTTCCTTGTGGTTGTTTGCTTAGCTTCTCTTCTGATTTGTTTTGCTGTGTACTGGCCCCTCTTTTCTGCCAAAAGTGGTTTCTTCCTTTTATTAGAACCAGTTTCTCTCCCTGCCTTTCAGAGGTCCTTGATGTCAGGACCATCATAGACACTCCATAAGCTGGATGTTCATAGGGTGCTTCTCTGCTACTTGGATGTCGGATCTTATTTTTGTCCTCTTTTAAGTTCCTTGCAGGGGACACGTGGCCTCAAAGTCTTGAGTGCACATTGAATTAAGTTGACTATTGAGTCAGCCTACATTCTTCAGAAAGAAAAAGAAAGATTCCTTGGGGCCTTAGGGCTCCCTGCATCAGGTTATAGGCAGTGTCCTGGACTGAAGCAAGGGCTGTTGCTCTGGGAGACATTTGCATGGCTGCAACATAGTCCTTCCTCTATTCTTTTGCCAAACATTATAATCCATTCTTTTGCCAAACATTATAAGCTTGATATTTGGGTTAGGTGGGACAGTGCTTTTGGTAGGGTAGTCCTGGAAGGTGTTGTGTCTTACACCCACGCTGTGGGATAAAAGTTCTGATAAATTCCATAGGTCTGGACTGGTCTAGAAGGATAAATAAGGTGAAATTTGTTCTTATTTGTTACCTTTCCTTGTCTCCTACTAGACCAGTCCAAGACCCACCACAGAAGACTGAGGAATTCTGCAAAGGTAGCCCTATGGGCTTCTATTCTGGTTTGTTTTCATTTTCTTGTTATTTCCTCTTAATTGTTTTGGTCTCTCTGTTGAGTGGCTGCACCTGTTATACTGATAATGCAATCAGAATCTTCAAATGTCTGCCTTCTTCTACTGATAGGGGGATATAACCTGTAGGCCTGGACTGATCTAGCAAGACTTGAGGAAAAGAAATTACAAGGTAAGAACACATTCTCTGAGGACAAACAGGCCTATGATTCTTACATGTAGGTTGCGCGATCCACGTTACCCGCTCCAGAGCTTGTGACAAGCTTTTACAGTGCTCTTGTGGGGGTGTGAGTTGCGTTCCAGCATGCATGCATGAGTGCCTTCCCACCCATTGCGAGAGCACGGGACCATCAGTTCTGTATTTTTCCATGGTGAGGAGTAGACATGTTTTTCTCTTCTGTCCTTGTCACAATCGTCAGGAGTAGTGAGCCCTTGGGTCGTTGTCGATAACCGGCAGCAGCAGGCAAACCACCCCCAAGAAGGGAGCAAGACTGAACACCGACAGACTGGTATAAGTAGGGCTGGAGTAGCCGGACTTCACCTGCGCTTGACCGCCGTTCCCTAGGGGTTGAGCCCCTAGGTGCGGGCAGCCGGCAGGACTTATAGGATAGAGCAGGGACATAAGTAATCCTGGAACAGGAAGACTAGAACAACAAGATTCAGGATTCACACACAGGATACAAGCAAGCTTGACTGAGACAGGGTTAGGATTCTCACACAGGATACAAGCAAGCTTGACTGAGATAGGGTTAGGATTCTCACACAGGATACAAGCAAGCTTGACTGAGACAGGGTTAGGACTCAGGATTCTCACACAGGATACAAACAAGCTTGGCTGAAACAGGGTAGGACTGAGAATTTACACACAGGATACAGGATTCTAAACAAGCTGACTGAAAACAGGGTAAAGACTCAGGATACACACACAGGATACGGGATTCTAAATAAGCTAGACTGTACAGACAAATAACAGAGCAGGACAGAAGGCTGCACACAAGGCAGCCACAAGCAGAGACACTGGAACAAGCAAAGGAAAGGGGAAGCTAAGGATAGGCAGCCACAAACAAGGCAGAAGGCTGCACTCTAAAGCAGCCACAAACAAGGCAGAAGGCTGCACTCAAAGCAGCCACAAACAAGGCAGAAGGCTGCACTCAAAGCAGCCACAAGCAGAGACACTGGAACAAGCAACAAACACAAACTCATCTGAAGACCTCGTTGCAAAGGCAAAGCTGAAGGGCTTCCAGGTGCTTAATAAAGGCAATCACTGATGAAGTCACAGGTAAGGGTGCTGCTTAGTTACAAACCACCCAAGCAAGTCCGGCAGACTGGAAGATCTGGACTGGACTAGAATGACTTCTGGAACAGAAGGAAAGCAGTCCATAGCAGCCACCAGACCTGGCCACCGGGGGGGGGGGAGGGTGGGTGGGCGAGGTGAGCATAGGCATGGACATAGTCACAATCGTGACACTCCTCACAGCTGCTGGTTCTGTTTTCTAACAGAGTTTCTTTTTGTGCCTTCCCAGTTTCTATTTAATTTGTTTTATTCTGTACATGGTTCGGGGTATTCTTTTTCCCTTTCCCTTACCCTTTTAGTTTATTTTCCCCTTTTTTTTTACTTTTATTTTACTGAGCTCAGTAGGCCACATTTAGGCCTGAATTTTGGTCAGGTTCTTCCCTTAATTTTTCTGTGGGGCTTTGTCCCTTTTTTGGCACCATTGAGTCTAGTGCCATGGCTTTTTTTCTTTCCATGTCATCAAAGGTTACCATTAGCTTTAAGCACTGTACCCGGTGCAATAGGATCATTTCTGCAAAGACACCCATTCTTGGTGTTGTCAGTGTTTGGGGCCTGAGCATATCCCTTCTAACTGTCTTCTGTGTCTTCGTATGAAGAAAAGAACACAGAGAAACGTTTTGGAGCCAGGCCTGAAACCTCGGCATTGGTCCGTATAGCTGCGAGACCCTTAGACACTGGGAGTGACCGTGCATCAAGTGGGTCTCCACCTGCCTTGATGCTGGCCATTATGCAGGCCCCCCAGAGGCCAATCAGCATTGGGACCCAATCCCGAGATGATGTGAGGACTTGATATCGTCTTCGTCGGCACTGAGGAGCATCAATGCCAAGCATTGGAAAAGCATTGGCATTGATGACCTTTGACACATGGTGCTGGGAACTCCGGGGCACTGAAGGATTCCCCGGCACCCAAGAAGCTTCGGTGCCAGGAGGACCACTCCCCCTCTATACAGGAGGTGCCGATGTGTGGATCGCCAGGCAGCCAGAACCAGACACCAGCTTAGATCCCACAAATTCAGCAGCCTGCTTCTACACCGACACCCTAGCTTTTCCTAATGTTGGCCCTTGATAAGTACCTCCAGGCCTTGCTCCCTGAGCTTTTGGTGGGGTTTATATAACAGAGTGCATTGGCATCTGGGGTGCTTGCACCTGTCATGCTTCTTGCTGCTGTCCTGCATAACCATCAGCTTGCAGTGAGGTCTTCGACGCCGGTGCTTCTTGCAGTCTCCGTGTTGACTGCTACCTGTGTTGGCAGCCCCTAGGCATCAATGGATTAAGTTTTGCCGGAGTCAAGGCGGGAGCCGACACCTCGACGCCCCTCTCAGGGATATGGTTCCTCTTCATCAAGGGGGTCTCGGTCACAGCCCTCCCATGAGGAGTTCCTGGCTGACACTGATGAGGAGTGCTCATGGAAGTTGGAGGAGGAGTCTTAAGACATCCCGTCTAATCCCCACACCTCCACAGGAAAGGAGAAGGTCTCCACCTGAGAGCCTTTTTTTCCAATCTTTTGTTAAGGAAATGGCGAATGGTGCTTCAATTCCTTTGGAAGTAGAGGATGAGCCCAGGGCTAAGATGTTTGAGGTCCTGAACTACGAGTGTTCTCCTAGAGAGGTTGTGATGGTTCTGCTTCATGAGATCTTACAGGACGTTCAAGTGAAGAACTGGGAATCCCCTCTGTCAGTTCTTGTCCTTTTCAAGAAGAAGATTGACACTATGTACCAGATTCAGTCTTCCCCTGGGTTTGATAGGCCTCAGTTGCCTCATCATTTCCTAGTAGTGAAGTCCACAATCAAAAGGACCAGGAGTTCTAGGTACTATGCTTTGATGCCCCCTGGCAGAGAAGCTAGAACCCTGGATTCTTTTGGGCGGAAGATTTATCAGGTCTCGAAGCTCATCTCCCATATCCAATTGTACCAGCTCTACATGAGCCTGTACTTGTGATCCTCGGTGCATAGTATGTCGGATTTAGCAGGTTAATCTGTGTTTTACCTCGCTATTGCATGATCCAGTTGACCAATGGTTATTGTTTTCAGTGAGCCTGGTAGCTAGGGATTCCCACATGTGAGAATTGTAGGCCTTCTTGTCCTCTGAGAAAGCGAAGATACTGTAGCAGGTATTCTCTGAGGACAGCAGGCCTTATATTCTCACATAACCTCCCACCTCCCTTGGAGTTGACTGCTCTTGTCTTTTATGCTGTAGTATTGTACTGATGGTCCTGCTGTCTTGAGGCGGGCAGGAAGGCATTCTGGAGCATGACTTACACCCCAAAGAGCTCTGTAAACACTTGTCAGAAGCTCCGGTCAGAGCAACGCAGATCACGTTAGCTACATGTGAGAATATAAGGCCTGCTGGTCTCAGAGAATACCTGCTACAGATAAGTATCTTTGCTTTTCTCCACATATTTCAGAAAAGGGATAAGAAATGTTCATAATAAACTGGACTGATATTTTCTGATTGAAGGTTGCTGTGCGTATTCGCCCAATTAATGAAGCTGAACTGGATGAAGGAGCCACTATCATAGCCCACAAACTGGGTGATCAAGTGAGTAAGGAACTCTGAGTAGTTTGAGAAGTGTGTGAAGAGAAAGAGTTCAGAAAGGGATCAAGTAAATGGTAAAATGAATTCCAATGGCCTGTCAAAAATAAAATAGCTGAAGGCAGGTGATTATTTGTCACTGCTCTGTATGTAGTCTTGACTATCGGCTATTTTGAATGCAACTGTGGTTGTGATTATTTTTTTATTTAATTGATCTCAACTTTCCTCTCTACCTGAACACAGAAGAACCCAAGTACTGTGATGTTTAGGATAACTGATATCATGGAAAATATGAAAGAAATGTGAAAAACAAAGCTGTACCTACTAGAAAGTGAGGGCATATAGGAGAATAATTTCCTAACAGGGTGCCTAACATAGATTTAAGTAATACCTATTTTATAATTTATAAAGAGAACATGTGACAGAAGTACCATTGTAAAATTTAGCACTTAAAATTGCCTCCTGGAAAATTCCTGCACAAAATTACACCTGCTCTGAGGCGTGCACAACTTTTCCACTGTATTTTATATGCTTAGGGGAGTAGCCTAGTGGTTAGTGCAGTGGACCTTGATCCTGGGGAATTGGGTTCAATTCCCACTTCAGCTCCGTGTGACTCTGGGCAAGTCACTTAACTCTCCATTGCCCCAGGTACAAAATAAGTACCTGTATGTAAACCACTTTGAATGTAGTTGCAAAAAACACAGAAAGGCATTATATCAAGTACCATTCCCTTCTCCTTTCCTTATGTGCTATGACAAGCAGTTAAGAGGTGCTTGTCACATGAGAGAGGTAGGGGTAAAAGTAAATATTAACTTCTACTCCTTAAACGTGAGGAAGAGTAAAGCATGGGCTTCTTTGAGAAAGCTGGACTACAATTCCAAGCAGGCGGTAGGGCTGGAGTTAGAAGGAATATGTGATTGAAGACATTGGGGGGGGGGGGGGGGGGGGGAGGGGTAGTCTAATTAGTTAGCAAGCTCCTAGGTGCTTGATTAGTAACTCATCTCACGTGTGAGAGGAATTTAAAACAGTGTTTATTTCCTTGAAGACTCACAGCACAAGCGGAAAGGAAAAGGGTTTCACCAAAATAGTGGGTGGTTATCCAATATAGTAACATAGTAGATGACGGCAGAAAAAGACCTGCACGGTCCATCCAGTCTGCCCAACAAGATAAACTCACATGAGCTACTTTTTGTGTATACCTTACCTTGATTTGTACCTATCCTTTTCAGGGCACAGACCGTATAAGTCTGCCTAGCACTATCCCCGCCTCCCAACCACCAGCCCCGCCTCCCACCACCGGTTCTGGCACAGACCGTATAAGTCTGCCCAGCACTATCCCCGCCTCCAAACCACCAGTCCCGCCTCCCACCACCGGCTCTGGCATAGACCGTACAAGTCTGCCCAGCACCATCTCCGTCTCCCGCCACCGGCTTTGCCACCCAATCTCGTCTAAGCTCTTTAGGATCCATTCCTTCTGAGCAGGATTCCTTTATGTTTATCCCACGCATGTTTGAATTCCGTTACCGTTTTCGTTTATCCAATGTAAATAATGTTCCCTTTCCTTGCTTGTTTTTTTAGACACAGGCACATGAGCCTGGGGAGTCACTTGGTCTCCACAATATATAGCTGGGAAGGAAGGGAAGAGTTTGGCCTCTAGGAGGCTGCCATGTCAGCTGCCCAAGGAACCTGAGGTATTTAAAAGTCCTTTGGTGGAGGAATGCATGCCATTCAATGGCAAAAGAAGTATGCAGGAAGACATAAAGTGAGACTGCTTCTTAGGGAGTTTATGGTTCTACTTTGGGTATTAAAAATAGTGCTGGGGGAAATGCTGTTCTGAGATATGTTCAAATTTAGAAGGTCAAAAATATCAGCAGGAGCACTCCACACTAAGACACAAAAAAGCTTAACGCTGTCAATTACACTTTACATACAGAACTGCTACCCTGTAGTAGTACATAAGTATTCTAAAGTGGTGACTTGTTTCACACGAGTATCTCAACTCATGCATGATTCACCTTAATCCTCATAGGTCAAAATGCTTGTTTTTTTTTATCTTTTTTTTTTTTCTTTTATAATTAAAACAGTTTTTATATGAATCGGCAATGTTAATGATTCTCTTCTCATAAATTCAATGACAAAAAATGGTACACTTAGCTTAAAGCATGTCGTTCAAGGATCTCAGGAATGTATAGCAAACATGGGTCATGATCCTCCATCCCGAAAGAGTGCTGCCTGAGGCACTTGCCTCAGGTGGCCTAATGGTCGGGCCGCCCCTGGCTGGACAGTACTAGAAAATGGAGACTGCAGTTCCAGCACATGGACTGTATATTAAGCCACTGCTGTGTGTGGGCTTGGTGTGGCTGAAAACCTGGACTGGAATGCCATCTATACCAGAAAATGAAAGGGGGAATAGAGGCAGGAGTATCTACTGTTTTACTGTAATAGAAAAGGATTATTTTTAAGATCTGGAAAGGGATGGGATTTGATATACTACACTTCTAAGTAGGACCTTGCTGATCTTGCAACAAGGAAAAGAAGAAAGAACACCAAATTAGTGATATAAAGATTCCCTGTATTTTATGTTGAGAAACATTAGTGTTGCCCTGCTGTGTGAGGCTCTGGAAATACGAGCCATTGCCTAATAAAGCCTTTGCAAGGTTGTCTCACTGGCTTGTAGAGGGTGGTTGGCCCTGAATATTGAGGATAAGGAGGTAAGATAGCTTTATGATCATCCCAGCACATATTTTGTAAAATACACACATAAGTGCAAATCCCATCCCTGGGAATCCCTGCACTTAGGCTGGACAAACCTATGCATTTACAGGTTGAATGCACTTAGTTTATATACAAGTACCTTGGGCGATTTTATAAATTCTTGCTTCTGAACATAAAATTCTGTTCCTTATCCTACTAGACTAGTCCAGATGCATATCAAGTGACAAGCAAATGGAGAACAGAGTGTTTTGCAAGTATATCAGTACTGTGATTATATAGGAATGGTGCAGACTAGGTACTTGACATTATTTGTCTTGATTTAGACAATATCTCCCCTAGCATTTCCTAAGGAAGAATGTTGGTGGAAGACTTAAGTCCCTTTGTTGCTTAGATATTCATCAAGTTCTTAAATATTTTAAAGTGACTAATCCATTTAGCAGCTTATATAGGCTATTTGTCTTATTCAGTGGGCCTCAAAAGAGGGAAGCAGGAACCAGATTCTCCTTGTCCAGGAGGCTTAGAGGGCAATCTTTTCAGCTGACTTACAGAAAGATCTACAAGTACTGATGAGTAGTAGGAGGTGTGTCTTCAGGATCACTTGACAAAAGCAGGCTTCATCCTAGGAGGTGCTCAGAGTATTTTGTCTGGGGGAATTTTGTAAGGTAGCCATCTGGTCCTCCCTATCTTCATTTGTTAAATATTATGTATTACTGTACTTTTTATTATGTACCATGCTTTGTGATGCTTTTGATTAGCCCATTAGTGCCCAGCGTTCCCATATGGGATTTTATTAAATTCAACTTTTCTAGGCCTGGGGAGAGGCTGAACAATCCTATTCCTGATGGTGCGGTTATTGAGCACCTTTTTAGCTGTGGTGAATTAATGACTCACAAGTGCACTCACATGAGTGACAGGTCATTTTCAAAATTTAGTTTTGCAAAAAGCGAAGTAGATTGAAATGTAGAGCAATAAAATTGTTGAGATAAATGTGTTAATAGTTGCATTCACTGTAGTTATGGTACTTTTATTTTTTTACTCAAAAACTATTATATTAGGCAGTTACTTCTTTACTTTTACTCAAGTAAATTTTTAATGTGTTCTTCATTGTACTTTTACTTTTATTTAAGTATTAAAATATATGTTTATTTTTACTTAAATACTTTGACCTAGTACTTTGAACAACACAGATGATATCATGTGACCTCTTGAAAGCCACTCTTCAGGATGAGAAACTCCTTTCCTCCAAGGAATGGAGTCACTCACTGCCTTACACTACAGATTATGTAAATATCCTATGGGACTCACAGAGAAAACAACAACCTTTCATAAACATTGAATAAAATAATTTTAGACTCCTTGTGGTTATCCTCTTAGTGTAAGCGTTGAGAGACAGAATGAGCAAAATATTTTCCTATGCCTAACTGCAGGAATAAAGGCTTTCATTTTTATGCTTTCCAGCATATGAAAAGAAGTATATAAGAAAGTTCATTGTCTATCCTTCCAACTGTCTAGGGGCAAAAAAATCTCTCCAGTGGATGGATGAAAAGTCACCAAATTTGTCTCATTGAAAGGAAGTGGGAATATCTCAGATAAGTTCAAAGGCCAGAAAGTGAGTCAATCTCCCCAATATTCAGTGCTATTTAACCAGCGAGAATGTCTGCTGACCAGTTAAATAGCGTTTAATTGGCTATCTGCCAGTATTCAGCGGGGGATAACTGGCTATCCATCGCCGAATATCTCTGGTTAGTGGCTAGTAGATAGACGGTTATTCCCCCCTGAATATCGGCAGATAGCCAATTAAACACTAACTGGTCAGCAACTGTTCTGGCTGGTTAAATAGCGCTGAATATTGGGGGGGGGGGGAGGGGGGGGATTGACTCACTTTCTGGCCTTTGAACTTGTCCGCTGATTTTTAAAGCCAGTTTAGCGGACATATTTGGTCTTGTGAAAATGTGGGGTATCTTTGCCCTGTTTAAAGGTAATCAGCTAAGTCTGAATATTGATAACCAGCCAAAAATAAATTGGGTATTCAGTGCTGGTCACTAGAAACGGCCCAGCATTGGATATCTAGGCTCAGTGCCAACAACGGGAGTTAGCCAGTCTAACTCCTATGGTCTGAATATCGTCCCCAGTATTTTTGGAGAACAAACCCTCCTTTAAAAAAAAAAATCTCATCGCTGTACTATGGGAATCAGATGTTGTGGAATGGTGCTGACCATTCCGTTCTCATTCCAGCAGTTTGGCCCACAGCACAAAAAAACAGACGGGGAGAAAAACTGACGGATCTTTTTTACAACACATACCACAATCAATATATTTCTCAAACCTACATCAGCACACACAGCCCCACCATGCAAACATTCTTCTGTAGTGGTGTACTGTGGCCAGTGGTTACATTTCCAAACACCCCCTCCTTCTAGGGTAGTCAGTTCCAGCTGACAGCAGGAAGGTGCAGCTGGCACTGTACGGGATGCTTCACTAACCTGCTCTTCCTGTCACTGATACATTTCTGCCCAAATGATTCACAGTTAAGATCAGCTCCCCATCCGTCCAGTGTCTCCTCTTTTCTCTCATTGCCCTCCCTCCCTCCCCCCCCCAGTTCAGCCAGCAGGTCCCATTTTTCTCATATCCCCCCCCCCACATCCAGCATTTCCCCTTTCTTACATCTCTACATCTGGTATCTCCCATTTCTTGGGTCAGCATCTCCCTTTTCTTTGATCTTGTCCCAACTGTCATCTCACCTTACTTCTCTCCTATTCCTAGACGAGCATCTGTCCTCTCAGTCCAGAATCACCTTTTTATCTGCTGCTGCTACTACTACTAATACTGCTACTTATAATTTCTATAGCACTTCTATAGCTCCCCCATCTCTCCATCATTCGTCAACATTCTGATGGGCCCCCTGGGCTGCAATCTAGAAGTGAACAGCTTCAAAGCATACCTCTATGCAGACAACATAACCATTTGCATCCCCTTTTCAGATAACACCATGGCCGCTAAAAGAGAAATCAAACGCGCCCTTGACCTGATGGAAACCTGGGCCACAACATTCAAATTGAAACTAAATAGAGAGAAAACAAAGTTCATGGCAATAACCACCCCGTCCAAACCAATAACAAAATTCAAATAGGCCCAACGAATACACACTAGAAACAAATGTCAAAATACTAGGAATACTGGTTAACCAACACCTGACACTAGAACCACAAGCATCTGCTGTCACATCAAAAGTATTCAAATCCCTCTGGAAGCTGTGCAGATTAAGAGCATATTTCTCAAAAACTACTTTACAAATTCTAGTCCAAAGCCTTGTCCTGTCCAAGATAGACTACTGCAATGCAGTCTACGTGGGATGCAGAGAATACATACTTAAAACAAATACAAACAGCACAAAATACTTCAGCACGCCTGATCTACAGCGCATCCAGATATGATCACACTACACCACTGCTGCAATACCTATACTGGGGAAAGAAGATAAAAGGAATGGTGAGGTGATGAATGCAGAAAATAGGCAATGTGGTCTGGAGATATTCAGTGGCTTGAGATGGGGAAAGAGATTGCAAAAAGCTGGTATCAAGAAGAGAATGTGTAGTGGAGCCATTGGAAATAGGAAGAAGGAAAATAAAAACCTGTGGGAAAGAATGTCTTGTGTACCATCAGATGTGTGCCAACTGGTAGGTGGCTGGTGGGAGCGCTGAGTAGCAAGAGTGGAGGCCCTGTGCGGATCGGGTGGACCTGGGAGTCACCCCAGAGAATGCTGGAAGTAATATGCAGATGAGCTGCAAGACCTCCTCAGCACCTGGTAGATGGCTGGTGGGATCTCTGGGTAGCAGGAGCAGAGGTCCTCAGTGGATTGGGGTGGACCTGGGAGTGGGACCAGAGAATGCAGAGGGTTCCAAGACCTTCTCTGCCTGGACTCTAAACCAAGGGAACTGGAAACATCTAAACCAAATTTAGGGATGATATTAACTCTGCGCTAACACTGTATCTCTCGACTCCCACCTGTAGACTGTAGTAGTTGGCAGTGCTGAAAACAAATTTAAGATTCAAAGGATAAGTGCCGATTAACAACAACCCCCAATATTTTAAGAGTGGTTTCCAATGGATAAGTAATGCAGTCAATGCTAAAATTGCTGCAGGGATCATGGTCAAACAGACTGGTTAATACCAAAATTTTAGTCTTATCCTGATTTAATTTGATGGTGCATACTTGCTGGTGGGCATGTGTGTAGGCAGAGCAAACACATAATTGGTGTAAATGATAGAATTCTATCATTTACATTTGTATTTGTTAATATCTTACTCTGGGCGCCCTGTTATCAAATTACCTGCTACGTGTCATTGTACCTTGTAACTATTAAAAAAGTAATTAGGTTCAGTCTGTAGGTTTCACAGTCGAATTTACAAGAAAGTAAATGAAATATTCATCTGAATTGCTAAGAGTCAGGCCAGAAGGCGATAGGAGTGTGGCAGCAATAGGGGAGGGAAGATATGTGGTGAGAAAGCATGTGGAGCATAAGTCATGAAATTATTTACAATCCCTCTTTGTGAGTGTGTTTTGTGTGGGTGTGTGTCTTTTAGTGTGTGAGTATGGGTATGCGAGTTTATGTATATATATCGTTTGTGTAGGTATATGTTTATTTTACTTGTAAAAATACCTGCACAAAAAAAGGTACGGATGTGAGCGAGTACTTTTTCCTTTAGCAATTTTCAATGAGAAAATATGTTCACATTTTCATATTAAAAACTGGTACATAGTTTACAGGTAAAAATTACCTACAACTTTACAGTTATGTGGACAGTTTGAAAATTATCCTCTGTGGACCTGATTTATTAGGTTTTTCCACTTAGACATGGAATAGAAAAAAAATGTGTTGTAAATCATGCCCAAATGGTGAACATTCTTTAATATATGCTGTTATAGTGTGTGAAATGCTAACCCTACTTTCTTGGATCTTGTCTTTATTAAGACTGTTTTCCAGTGATTACAGTTTCCTATACTCTTCAGTGATCTTGTGTACAGACCCCTGATGTAGGCTTTACACCGAAACACAGTGCTGTGTCGGGTCCTGAAGAATAAAGGTTTTATTTACTATATTCCTCATTCTACTGTTTTTTCACAGGAGAGCCCTGCTGGTCACACTACATTTTTCCTTTCTTTTAACTGCCTTATCTCCATATTTCTTTTAAAAGATTGTAATTCTGAAAGACCCAACAGAAGATCCAGATGATATTTTGCGAGCAAATCGTTCCAGGGAGAAGACTTTCATATTTGATATGGTATTTGATCAAGGAGCTACCCAGGTAAGTTTTCTCCCTCTTCCCCTAAATGAAAGAATAGCCTACTGTTAAGAGCAATGGGCTAAAAGCGAGGAAAGCTGAGATTGAAAATGATCCCACTTATGGCACTTGTGACTTTGCTCAGGTCACTTCACCCTCCATTGCCTCGTATACAAACTTGTAGGCCAATGCAGTAAAGTGCACTAGGCACAGTTTGGCTTGGCTTTTGCACACAAATTTGTGTGTACTCTGGAAGTGAGTTGTGCATATGAATTACCTATGCAAAGCCTTGGGTAGACATTAATGCACAGTTCATTTAAATCTAATGGTAATGAATATATTACATATTCAGCACAGATGCAGAGAAGTGTATAAATAATACAAAGGTACCAATTAGTCCTAACCCCACCCCTCCACCTCCCCACTCCAATATCAATGAACATGCTTAACCATGACTCCAGAGGGCCTGGACTTTTAGAACCCTTTGGGCAGATAGGGAACACCCCTCCCCTCCCTCCAGAAATCAACCTGAAAACAGAAGGCATGAGACAGCGGAAGAAAACATACTTCCATTACATCCCAAGGATCAGTCCAGACTCCATCTCTGGGAGTTCAGTCTGGCCCCACTCTGATGGCAGTTTTGATGGGCTCAGTGCCAATGGCTCCTGCACTCCGCGAGGCTTCGTTGGCCATTTTGTCAGTGGGTTCCGCGATCAGGAACACTCTTGAGTCTAAAGGCTTTCAGAGATCGGCTGTGCAACCAAATTTTGCTCATTCAAACAGACAGCCAGGTTGCAATGTATTACACCAACAAGCAGGAGAGCAACAGATTACGCCGTCTGTTTCAGGAGACCATCCTGATGTGGTGCTGGTCTTGCCAACATGGAATGTTCTTCGGCCCATTTATCTAGCCGGCAAAAACAACAGTGTGGCCGACAGGCTGAGCAGGGTTATGCAACAGCATGAGTGGTCCCTCAACATGGGAGTTGCCTGCGAAATCTTCTGAGGGTGGGGCACCCCCCTTGGTGGATCTGTTTGCCACTCAACTGAATCACGAAGTCCCTCAGTTCTGTTCCAGACTTCAGGCTCATTGATGCCTTCCTCCTACATTGGGGGACAGGTCTTCTGTATGCGTATCCTCCCATTCCTCTTGTGGTCAAGACTTTGCTGATACTCAAGCAAGACCATGGGACCATGATCTTGATCGCACCTTACTGGTTGCAGCAGATATGGTTCCCTCTTCTGGAGTTATCCTCCGAAGAATCGTGATTGGAATGTTTTCTGACCCTCATCACGCAAAACGAGAGATCTCTTCTGCATCCCAACCTTCAGTCTCTGGCCCTCACAGCCTGGATGTTGAAAGCCTAGAATTTGCTTCTTTGGGTCTGCTAGAGGGTGCCTCCTGAGCCTTTCTGGCTTCCAGGAAAGATTTATTTGTTACATTTGTACCCCACATTTTCCCACCTATTTGCAGGTGTTATTCTTTCAAATGGAGGAAGTTTGGTGTGAGGGCAAGGCCCTAGACCCTTTTTCCTGCCTTTCTCAGACCCTGCTTGAATACCTTCTACACCTCTCTCATTCTTATCTCAAGAATCCATAAGGGTTCACCTCAGCACAATTAGTGCTTATCATCATTGTCTAGAGGGTAATCCCATCTCTGGACAGCCTCTAGTTGTTCTCTTCATGAGAGGTTTGTTTTTGTCAAAGACCCCTGTCAAACCTCCACCTGTGTCATGGGACCTCAATATCATTCTCACCCAGCTGATGAAACTTCCTTTCGAGCCACTGAATTCCTGCCATCTGAAGTAATTGACCTGGAAGGTCATTTTCTTGGTGGCAGTTACTTCAGCTTGTAGGGTCAGTGAGCTTCAGGCTCTAGTAGTGGATGTACCTTATACTAAGTTTCATCACAACAGAGTAGTCCTCCACCAAATGTTGTGTCGGAGTTCCATCTGAACCAGTCGATTGTCTTGCCAACATTCTTTTCCTGACCTTTTGCCCATCCTGGTGAAAGCACTTTGCACACCATGGACTGTAAGCAAACATTGGCCTATTATGTGGAGTGGGAAGGCCCTACAGACAGTCTGCCCGACTTTTTGTTTCTTTTGATCCCGACAGGATGGGGGTCACCATCGGGAAATGCACAATCTCTAATTGGCTGGCACTGACTACATAGTTTGTAACCTTTAGATTGTAAACTCTCTTGAGCAGGGACTATCCTTCCCCATGTTAAACTTGTACAGCGCTGCGTAACCCTGGCAGCGCTATAGAAATGCTAAGTAGTAGTAGTAGTAATTGGCTGGCAGATTGCATTTCTTTCACTTATACCCAGGCTGGGTTGACCCTGGAGGGTCATGTCAAGGCTCACAATGTCAGAGCCATGGCTGCATCAGTAGCCCATTTGAGGTCAGCCTCCATTGAAATAATTTGCAAGGCTGCGACTTGGTCTTCAGTCCACAAATTCACATCTCAGTACTGCCTTGAGCAGGATACCTGACACAACAGTCAGTTTGGGCAGACAATGTTGCAGAATCTGTTTGGGGTCTAGAATCCAGCTCCCCACCCCCTAGGCCTGTTTTATTCTGTTCCAGGTTGCAAGCTCACTCAGTTTTATATAGTTTCAGGTTGATCTGAGTTATGTCTTCGCCATTGCGAGGCCCAATTGACCAATGTTTTCGGTGAGCCTGGATGCTACGGATACCCCACTTGTGAGAACTAAAGGCCTGCTTGTCCTCGGAGAAAATGAAGATACTTACCTGTAGCAGGTATTCTCCGAGGACAGCAGGCCTTATATTCTCACAAACCCTCCCACCTCTCCTAGGAGTTGTCTCCTATTTTTTAATTTTTGCTGTAGTATTTAACTGCGGTAACCATGCCCTCACGCTGGGCGGGAAGGCACTTGCACGTGCAGTGGATCTCAGTCTGCTGCACTAACCATTAGGTTACTCCTCCATTCCCTCAAAATGGTTATCTAGCTATGTGCTTTTCTATAAGTATGTGCTTGGCTTTGATAGCATGTGTTCCCATATGTACACGTGTAACTTATAGACTACTATCATTTACATGTATTGTTTAGTAATTTAGTTACAAGCATTTACACCTGCTCTGTGGCTAGCATAAGTGCTCATGCCGAAACACATACTCAGGTCTATATACCTGGTTATACTAATATTCTATAGTGAAAAGTAGGCGCCTACTTTCCCTTATAGAATAGGCTCCCAATAAGTGTTTCAACAACCTGTGATGGTAAAAGAGTTTTGCAGCATGCCGAAATGGTTATATATAACGATGACCTAGTTTGTATTGTGTGGTTTGTTTGTTCTGTTTAAATTTTATTGTGTATGTTTTTTGTACTCCGCCTAGAGTTTTTAGATAGTGCGGGTTTATACATTTTAAAATTAATTTATAGGCACCCCTTTATAATTACCTGTCTGTCTTTATAAAAGAATAAGTTAAACCAACAGAAATCACTGCTAGGTTGAAGCTGCAGATTTTTAAATGTTGGAGTGTAATGTACACATGTATGTGCATATTTTAGATAATACCTATATAAATCACGACTCCTGCACTCTATAAATCACGACTCCTGCACTCTGTCCAAACCCTGCCTCAGAACACACCTACATGTGGGTCATGTGGAAGAACACACCTTCATATCACCACACATACTTTTATATTAACCCCTGAGGTAATTTTATAAAAGATCTACCGGTATATGTGAAAAGGCCTTCATAAAATCACCCCCTTATTGTAAAGGATGATCCAAAATAACAGTCCTTTTTGTCATCTTGTACATGATGTTGAGTTACATTACAAGTAAGTAACAATATCTGAATGAGTATTAGAAACAAAAGGTGTTCCAGCAGATCAAGTATCCGTTCAAAACAGAAGCACTCTAAGGGTTTTCAGTTTTATCGTGGTTGTGTGTGACATGTATTTTATCTTTTCATTTGCTGGATTGTTTTCCCCCCAAACTGACAAGACTTTCTTTATTGTTATAGGAGGAGGTATATGTGTCCACCACAAAAAAACTAGTAGAAGGAGTCATTTCTGGTTATAATGCAACAGTGTTTGCATATGGTCCAACAGGTACTGGAGAATGCACCATAAGGTTCATGTATTTAAGGCTACTTGACCTGTAATTATAACTCTGATACTAGAAGAAAATCGCTGACAGCAGGTTCTAAGTTCAAGACCTCGATATACTTTACCCTATACTGCAATAGAATGCATTTTCTATCTCAGTCCTCCTTCAAAAGTACTGTAGTAATGATCTAAAGACTTAAGAGAACAATTTTCAAAGCTGTTTATGTGTGTAAATTGGTTATCAGAAAATTGCTTTTCCCCAATATGACATACACGTTCAACAAAGTGTACTTTATGCTGCTTTAAGAAAAGGCATTCCAGAGGACTTGCTTTTGTGGAATTGAAATATATGGTATTTTCATATTCTTATGCATCAATACCTATGAATAAAATACACACAAAGCAGATGCAAATGTCTGGTAAATTTCAAACGGCAAGTATGTGCATACATTCTCTTTGAAAACTGGTGCAAAGTCCACAGATGAAATGTAACCATAGATTTTGAAAATTGCCATACAAAGCTCAGTGATTTTCCATTGTTTTAACTACTGTAGAACTGACTGAACTATGTAGTAAAAAAACAACTTGACTCAAATGCGAAGAGTCTGCTCAAATCAGGTCCTAGCTATAGTGGCATGCAAATCTCTCTCATGAATATTCATGGTGGATATCCTAAAAACCTGACTGGCTGGGGTACCTCCAGGCCCAGGTTTGGGAACCACTAGTACATTCAGTAGGAAGATTGCTTCCCTTCCAAATTCATCAGTGATACATTTCCATTAATCTTAAACAGGTGCCGGAAAAACCTACACCATGCTGGGTATGGACTGTGAGCCAGGAATTTATATTCAGACTCTTAATGATCTCTTCAAAGCCATTGAGTCAACAAGTGACAATATGGACTACACTGTCTCTATGTCTTACTTGGAGGTGAGAGTATGGAAGAGGATACATTTTACATAAATCCCTGTTAGATTATATTCCAGAGTGGTGAATCACAACCTGTGTTTTTGGACCCAGACATGGTCCACAAAGTCCTTGAAGAATGAAGGAGCATTAGGAAGATGGAAAGTGCAGCACATGACAGCCAGTTGGAATGATTTGATTTGGTATGGGTCATAAGTATTAGATAAGTCCAATAATTTAAGTGCCATATAGAAGAATGTTTGAAAACTCTAGTAGAAAGTAGGAGTAAGTACTATAATTATAGATTTGCTTACAAAATAGTACAGTAGTATCAATCTCACTTTCTCCCTTTGTTTCCTATGCTTAGATCTATAATGAGGTGATCCGTGATCTCCTGAATCCTTCTTCGGGATTTCTGGACTTGAGAGAAGATTCAAGGGGTAATATCCAGATTCCAGGCATTACTGAATTTTCTACCAATAATGCAAGGGAGGTAAGGTTCTAATGATTAATTTATCATCATCACTGCCTTTCTAGAATTATCATCTTGAATTTGA
The DNA here is from genome assembly GCF_901765095.1 of Microcaecilia unicolor. Classification (NCBI taxonomy): domain Eukaryota; kingdom Metazoa; phylum Chordata; class Amphibia; order Gymnophiona; family Siphonopidae; genus Microcaecilia; species Microcaecilia unicolor. The sequence continues at coordinate 16,760,817 of NC_044038.1, read as the reverse complement.
CCTGAAACACCATCACTGTGTTGTGATGGGACACATACCCCAAATAGTAACTTGTTTATCTGAAACTTCATCATGGATGACAAAAGAATGATCAATTTTTTTTAATTAAATCTTTTTTTTATTAAAAAAAATCCATATACAAACAAAATGCAATACATTCTCAAGATTCATAACTTTTTGAAAACAAATCCAACTTCTATCTTTATTGTGTAGCTTTGAATGTCACCTGAAACTGTATCGGACCCCAAAATTGTTGTATAGGTTACATGTAAGAGCAAGCAATCACATAATAACATAACAAATGATGGTAGATAAACAGCAGTTCACTCATTCATTCTGACCATTTGCCTTCCTATCTGCATTTTACCCATGTGGGTAGATGAGCATATAAATTCCCATTTCCATAGTGTCCCTCTAGACAAGTCCAAATTGATGAATTATGGAAAGAGCAGATGGAGACTGAGAACTCCTGACTTCTGAGTGAGCCTATAACTGTCTTGTGCAGTCCCCATAGAATCAGTATTTCTCAGTCTCCAGCAGATGATGGACATGGTAAGCCTGTGCATTCTGGTTTAGTAGAGTAGGCCTGGAAAGGGGAGGGGGGTGTTTCCTCTTCTCAGTATTCATTATTATTTTTTTTAATTGCAACCGTCTTCCTCTGACTGCTCTCAGACTGTTGTGCTCCTTGGCTAGTAGGGGCTGAGACCCATAGGAGTCTCTTTTGCACCAGGGATACTACACCTGGGTCTTTTCCACCTCCTCCATCCTTCCTGCTTAGTTTCTTCTGCACATTTTGGGTGGGTTGAGAGGGCTACAGTGTGCCTTGGTTCCCCTTACCTTGTTTAGGGAGGGTAACCTTGAGTACTGTTTGGGACCAACATTTGCAGCATAGTAAAATTAAAAAAGGCAGAAACAAGCGAACTGAAAGAGACTCCTTGCAGTGCTGTTTATATTTTGTCTCTCCTGGTTTGTTACGGCTGTGGTCCAGTTTGTTTGCTTTGTTCTGGGGAGCTATGCGCGGGAAGGGGGGGGAGGGAAGTTGAGGAAGTGGGTTGGGCCTCGGCATTGCTTCTTGAGAAATAACAAGCTTTGATGCTGAAAAACCTGCAGGCACTGAGGTATTGACTGCTCTGGGGCTATTGGTAAATACCGTGCTGTGCTTAAGAGAACAGGATTGACTGTGTCTGCGGATTTGGAGTTGTGTATGCAGTAGAGCCACGAGGACTTGAAAGCTGCAGGTGTTGGGCGTGCTTCTGTCATGGCAGTCGCTCTGATTTTGGTGGGAGCCACCACCATCTTGGAATCTGTCCCAGCCACAGATCAACCCCCGTAGTTGGAAGTGGTTTTGTTACACCTCATGGGTTAGGTGAATGCTGGTGAGGACAGGGAGGCCTATGGAGTGGGGTTTATACTGGCCATATACAAGGCCTTTTGTTTAGGAAGGCTGGAGATTAGCCAACTCAGGCACAAGAGGTCCCTGGGAGGAGGTGACCCCAGCACTCCAAAAAAGCAGAGATTAGACTGGGAGGAGGACCTCCAGGAGGAAAGGTCTATTCTTTCCAAGGAGAATTCAGATCTGGATGAGGAGCCGCAAGAACAGCAAGAGGTTTTGGGGGAGGAAGCCTGGATTGAGCACTTGCCCTCAGGAGAAGACACCTCAGTAGTCCATATTTTTCACAGCCATGAGCAGCAGGAGCTCATTTTTTAGGTTTCAGCTGTCTTAAATTTTGAGGAGGACCCCAAGGATTTGGTACCTCATAAGGTGGACCCGCTATTAAAGAGGATTCAGAAGCCTACCAGGTAATTCCCCATGCATCACTATATCAGGAATATTATTCGGGAGCAGTGGAATTCTCCTGATTCGCTCTTTAGAATGACATTGTCCATAGTGCAGTTGTATGCAATTCCAGAACAGGATATTGAGGCCTCTGATGGTAAGTGTGGTAATATCTGTTATACCTAAGAAAATTAGTGACCCTGTGGATGGTGGTATGGCTCTGAAGGATACTCAGGACTGTAGAATGGAGGATCTGCTGAAACAGAATTTTGATGTTTCCACCTTGGCTGTGCAAGCAGCTCTCTGTGGAGGTTTAGTGGCTGGGGTTGGTTTTCATTGGATGAAGAAGGTCCTAGATGGATTAGTGTTGGTGAACCAAGAAGTTTCTAAGTTTGAGTTGGGGGTCCTTTTTCTTAGCAGATGCCCTTTATAATTTGCTTAGAGCTTCATCGAAGTCAGTGCCCTCGTTGTAGCGGCCCAGAGGTCCTTCTGGCTGTGGGGGTGGTCAGCACATGTAACATCTAAATTGAAGGTAAGCAAGTTTCTGTTCAAAGGAACATAAGAGTTGTCATAGTGGGACAGACTGAAGGTCCATCAAGCCCAGTAACCTGTTTCCAACAATAGCCAATCCAGGTCACAAGAACCTGGCAAGATCAAAGAACAGTAAAACAGATTATATGCTGCTTATTCTGGAAATAAGCAGTGGATTTTCCAAAGTCCATCTTAATAATGGCTTATGGACTTTTCCTTTAGGAAATTATCAAAACCTTTTTTAAACCCTGTTGTTAGCTGTTTTTTACCACATTCTCTGGCAATGAATTTCAGAGTTTAATTACACATTGAGTGAAGAAATATTCTCTCCAGTTTGTTTTAAATTTACTACTGAGTAGCTTCATTGTGTGCCCCTAGTCCTAGTATTTTTGGAAAGAGTAAACAAGCAATTCAAGTGTACCCATTCCACTCCACTCAGTAATTTTTATCATTTTTTTAGAGAAAAGCTAGATAAGCAAGTCAAGAGCCTTGAGGAGCTTAAGGTTCCAAGGCTGCCAGAGGATAAGCTGAAATGTGGAGGTAGAGGGGTTTCAGGTGGAGATTTAGGTAGGCTCATTGTTATACCCTTGGTAGAGTTAGTTAGTGGCAGTCAATAGAGCAGGTCAGCAGGCCCAGTCCTTTCAAGGTTGCCACTGAGATGCACATAATACCAGTTCAGATGATTTAGGTCTGGCCCGTGGGTCCCAATGAAGGTGTCAGGGCCCACCCTTCGGTGGCAGTTGGAGCATGGTTGTAGGGCTTTTATCAGAAATGGTCCTAAATCATCTCGGACTAGTGGATACTTTGCACCCATGGACACTCTTCAAAGGGGAAGTATATGCCTTACTTTCCCTATGAAAATTAGTTACAGTACTCTACTGCTAAGGTGTTACCCATTACCCATTTATAAAACTGATATAAAAAGAGGTTATTGGATTTTTTTGGTACAGTGGTTTGTTTGCTTGCTTTTAATGATTATGCAATGTTTTATAGACAATGTACCATTGTGTGCTTTCATGTTAAGCTGTTTACTTAATCTGTGGTTCTTATTGTTCCATTGTTCAAGTGCTTGCTTGTTTTGTTGATGCTTTCAATAAAGAACCTCTTAGAAATAAAACATTAAAAAATATAGTTGTGATGTCTGCTTGTATTTTCACTTAGGTGGGAGTTTGAAAATTGTCTCCAATTAAATATATTTTTAATGAAACAAAAGTACCTAGAGTTCATGACCTGTGGCAGTGATTGGTATTGAAAAATTCAGGGCCTAATAATTCAAAAATGCTGAACTCCTAAAGTAAGCCTCCTAAATTTGTGCTCTATTTTCAACAAAACAAAAGCAGCATAACTCTTAGCTGAAATTTCATCCTAATTTAGGAGCATAAAAGTCCTCATAAATTTAGGCCTGCTATTCATTTGCCTAGATTTATGAGGCTAGTTTATGAGCTAAGCTCCTAACTTACCCAGCTGTTTATGAGGCTAGTTTATGAGCTAAGCTCCTAACTTACCCAGCTGTTTCCTAAGCTGCACTAGCGACTGCCATGCGGCAGTGCCGACACACACTTTGAATTGGCTGTGTCGGCATTGCCACGTGGCAGCCGTTAGTGCAGCTTAGTATACTGGGGGGTTATTTTCTCTGACCCTGTTGTCACCCACTTTTTATGCTCCTAAATTTAAGAATTTAGTGAAATATTGAGTAAAAATGTATGCACTCAGCCCTAGTAAATTTTCAAAGAGGCCAATTAGCATAATTCTCAAAGTTAGGAGCATAAATCCTTTGAATATCAGGCTCTTAAAAGTTATTTTATGTTCTGTTACCTCACTAGCTGGTTTCTTTGTATAGCGAAAGATTATAACATCAATTATGAAAATCCGTATACTTCTCTGCTGTATTGTGCTACTCAGATTATGCAGCTGTTAACCAAAGGAAACAAACAGCGTACCCAAGAGCCAACTGCTGCTAACAAGGCATCTTCTCGGTCACATGCAGTGCTGCAGGTCACAGTGAAGCAGAAGAGTAGGGTGAAGAATGTTATCGAGGAAGTTCGGGTGGGCAGGCTTTTCATGATAGACTTGGCAGGTTCTGAGAGAGCATCACAGGTAAATCTTATTTCAGAGAATTTCTTTTACTGAAGTTTCATGAAGACAAGGCAAATAGTTTGTACACATACAATGAACACGTGAATAACTATTGGCAAAAACACCACAACAGATAGTAAATCTAGAATATGTATAGCTATATGTGAAATTATTGCAGGATATGTAAGAAATAGATTTACTCAACTAACCTTGCTTAACAGAATTTGAGTAGCCTAGAATGCATACATCTTATATGTTAGCCTAATAAACATATGACCTCTACCTACCTATTTTCCTTTCTTTTAAAACATCAATTTTTGCTTTCAAAAATAGTGTATTATTGATAAATTGATGCAATACTTTCTCATTAAACTGTGGATGAACAGTTCCTCACTTTGAGCAAGAATGCAGAAAGGATTTAAACTTGGATGCTTATGAGTTATGTCCAATAAAAAAGGTATCATCTTATTTTCTTTTCCATGTTTTATTTTGTTTGATTTCTATTGATAACCTTAAGAGTGGACTAACACGGCTACCACACTCCTCTACTTGAGTGTTGAGAAGAAAGTTTCAAGGTTTCAAGTTTTCAAGTTTCATTGAAGACTTTCTATCCTGCCCAACAGAACAAGCCATCTGGGCAGCGTACATTCTAATAAGATAAAGGGGGGAAAGAATAGGAGAGATGTACATAGAAACAAAGGTACAATAGGAAAAGGGGAGAACAATTCAAATAGGAAAGAGGGGGGAAAAGGTCAGAACATTAGGGGAGGATGACTGTTCGACAAGTATCTTGAAACTGCTGACGGATCAAGTATACACATCTTGGAAAAGAAAGCTCTTTATTTCTTCTTTTAAGCAAGAGAGGGTAGTGATTTGTCTGAGGTGTAAGGGTAGAGCGTTCCATAGTTTCTGACCTTGATAGGAAAACATTGTATGTCTACTGTGTTTATGAAAATTACACGATGAGTTGGGACAGTCAAAAGATTTAGTTGCGATGACCTGAGAGGGCAAGATTGAGTGTAAGGGATGAGATATCACATTAGATAGGAAGGTTCTGAGACTGAAAGAGTTTTGAAAACTAGAAGAAGGATCTTCTAGGTGATACGGTGAGAAACAGGAAGTTAGTGAGAGGACTTAGGATGGGTGGTGATATGATCATATTTTTTTTAAATGAAAGAGGATCCTGGTAGTAGTGTTTTGGACCAACTGTAGACGTTGGCGATCCTTGATTCTGAGACCCAGGTACAAGGAATTGCAGTAATCTAACTGAGTGATAAATGAGTGATAATCAAAGATTGAATAAGAATATTAATTGCAAGGAAGTTTAGTACTGGTTGAATGGAGTGAATAAGACGTAATTTGTAAAAGCTCTTTGTACAACTTTGGAGATCTGTTCATGGAAGGAAAGGGAAGAGTCATAGATAGAGCCCAGCATGCGGGTAGAATGTACTACATTTACAGTGATGTTGTTTAATAAAATTGAGGCAGCTACAGAAGATTGCCCAGCTGGCGAAAATATAAGTGCCTTGGACTTACCTGTATTAAGAATCAGTCGATTATCTGTTAGCCAGGATGTAATAGAAATAAGTTTGCCATCGTATTAATGAAATGGGATGTTACTGGAACAATTGTAGTCTACTGCCTTGAGTGGTTTGTATCCAGTGGGGCAATAATATAAAGATATGGAAAGACATTTGATGGTTATTTGTGGTTCTATCAGTATAAAGATAAGAAAAAGAATGGCTGGATAGGTAGACAGATGAGTTGCTTAGATCAAAAAGTGATGAAAAAAATTTGTATTAGGGAACAGTAAAGTACAAAAGTGTATAATGTTTGTTTCATTAGAGGAGAATATGGAACTGTGAGCTCTGCCTTATAAGGGCACTGTGGAGGACTGCTCTTTGCAGCTCTTCATTTCTAACTTTATGTGCCGAGTTAATATCAGCTGGTGACTGATACTCAGTGCTAGGAACTGTACATGCTCTGGCATTGAATGTCCAGGGTTAGTTCAGCCTGCGGCTGGAAGCAGTTTACAAGCTACTTACTGCCACAGGCTGACTATTACCCACCTCGTTGAAGGGAACTGTTTGAAGAGGGAGAGATTCCTATGGATGAAGGGGATGATTCAAAAGTAATCAGATTTTTTCATAAGGAGGAGGTCCATGTTGTTATTACTAAATTGCTGGAAATCCTTAGTATTTCCTCTTTCTTCCCTCAAGAATCTTCTGTTCTTGGTGATCCTAGTATGGAAAGCATTAGGAAGCCTGCTAAACCTTTCCCTGTTCATCAATCTACAATGTTCAAGCTCTTATTTCTGCTGAATGGGATTCTCTGGATGTAGGACTCCAGGTTGCCCAGGTAATGAATACGCTCTACCCTTTAGGTCCTGAGGAAAAAGACAAGTTCAAATAGCCTAAAGTGGATGATCTGGTGACATCCACTAGTTGCATCACCTGGCTGGTTACGTCTGAATATCGTGATGTAACCAGACTCCATCCCTGGAACACCCCCGACATAGCCAGCTTGAAGTTCAGTGTTAACTGGTCATTTTCAGCAGCACTAACTGGTTAAGTGCCCTTGAAAATGGCCAGATAGTTGTAATCAAGCTTGTTAACTGGTTGGTGGCTGTTCCCAGCCAGTTAACTCGCTTTGAATATCAGTTGGAAGATGCCTAGACTGACCAGGTGTTTCAGTCTCCTCAAGGAATATGAGTTTGAGGATCTAGATGCCTTAGTTCAACAGTAGCCTCAAGAGAACCTCCTTTTTGTGTTTCCTCCATGGCTGATGATAGGCTGAATTATTTTTAAAAAATGCCTCTCATTCAGGCTTCATAATGCTAATAGCTCCAGACTTGCCACACTCCAAATAGATTGGCCAGTTTGCCTTCTGCAACAAAAGGGTCTCAAAACCTAAGGTTCCATTCTCATAGAAGATCTGTCTCCTCTCTTACAGCCTTTCTGTTAAAAGGTTGGGGTTGAGATGGAAAGGTTTTTTGGACCAGGACATTTCAACATTGCTGCAAGCTTGGACGCGTTCCACCTCTGTAGTGTATGACAGAGTCTATAGAGTCTTTGAGGTTTGCTGTTTTGAAAGATCACTTTCTCCCTTCTTTTGCTCATATTTTATTCTTTCTTCAGGAGGGCCTTAAGAAAGGGTTGGCGCTTCTTCCTTGAATGTTCAAGTTGTTCCTCTGGCTTATTTTGGGTTTTTTTTGTAAAATTTGTCCTTGGCCGTGCACCCAGATGTTATTTGCTTGTTGAAAGGCATCAACTGACTCAATCCTTCAGTATGAGCTATATGTCTTGAGTGGAATCTTAATTTGGTTCTCCATTCCTTGCAGTAGGCCCCTGCGTGAATCTCTCAATAAATCCATGCTTAAGGATCTTATATCATGTCTACTAGTAGAGTTTCAAAACTGCAAGTTCTTTCTTGCTGGGATCCATTTCGTCACTCTAGTGAAACCAGAGTCACTAACCAGATGATGCCCTTTTTTTCTTCTAAAACCGGTCTCTCCTTTTCATCTCAATTAGAACTTATTCTTTCTATCCTTTAAAAGAGTGTATTGTGATGATGATTACAAATCTCAAAAGTATTTCAATATCTGATGAGTACTGATCAGATTTGGATGTCATGAATGACATTAGTGTTGCTGACAGATTGTTTGTCCTTTTTGGTGACTCTGGAAAAAGTACAGCAGTCTCTAAGACTACTATTGATTGCTGGATCAAAAAGCAATTTCATTGGTTTATATTCTTTCTGGTAGGCGGGTGCCTCCTATGTTAAAAGCCCATTCCATGAGAAGGCTTCCTTTTGGGTGGAACTGCGAACAGTGTCTCCTGAAGACATTTGTAGAGCAGCAACATGGTTATCAGTTTACACTTATTTGAAACTTTACAGGTTAGATGTTGCAGCACAAGAACAGGGGTGTCTACTTCCCTCCCAACTTAATAGCTGCTTTGATATGTCCTTCCCATTGGTCTGGTGAGGATACTAAAGAAGGAGACATTAGAACTTACTTTCTAATTTTCTTTCCTTTAATCCCACTAGCTAAGTCTAGGTTCCTGCCCATGTTCAAGAAGTATCTACAGAGTGTTTGATCTTTACTGCATACCTCTTTTCTGCATTGAACTCAATGCTTTCCTGTTAATAGCTTCTCCAGGGTTATTGGTAGTTTTTGTTTAGGTAGTCTATAGAGAAAAAGAAAGAAGGATATTGATATGTTCTACTGCTCTTTTACCAAATACTGAACAGTTACAGCTGCACAGTTCCTTTATAGGGCAGATCTCACAATTCTGTATTCTCTATTTCCACCTGCTTGTGGATGGACACAACATCTGCCTGTTATGGATTGGTTTGGTGGGAGTAAAGGAAGGAAAATTAGCAGGTAAGTTCTAATTTCTCCTTTACTCCCAAATCAATAGGTTGCTTGAATATAAATCAATGAAGATAAAGGAAAAAAGGAAATAGCTGGTAATTTATTTCCAGTAATTAACTAGGGACATGTATTCTATTTATTGCTTTGCAGGGAATCTTCCACTGACATGAAAATCCTTAATGCTTATTCACAGGTTATGGTTACATTGATCAGAAGCCATCTGAAAAAGGGGCCTCTGTGGTTTTGGTAGCCATATACTACAAGGTTTTTTTTTGTTGTTGATTCAATAAAAGTTATCATAGGCTACCAAGACTCTGATTTTCTTCAAGACCAATCAGTGTTACTAGAACATTGCACCTCAGACAGCAATAAACAATTTTCTATTGATTTCTGCCTTTCTGTTCTGCTCTTTTCTCAATCAGACTCAGAACCGTGGCAAGAGAATGAAAGAGGGTGCTCATATTAACCGCTCACTGCTGGCCTTGGGGAACTGCATTACTGCTCTGAGTGAGAAAGGTGGAAGTCGTGCACACTATGTCAACTTCAGAGATAGCAAACTTACGCGCTTGTTAAAGGTATGTCACAGGTCTGTGAGGAAAGCAGTACATCCCTTTAGGGGTGATTTTATAAAGGACTTGAAAATGAAGAACAGTATTTTATGCACTCAAGTGGGTTCTTGTAAAACAGCTTCTCATTCTATAGCAGGTCATATAAAGATAGGTACCAATTGCACATGTAAGTTGTAGAATACTAGAACTTATGATTATTACATGTGGTGTGCTAGCTTCTTGCTCAGCATTATTCTATAATATAGGTGCGCAACATAAGCATAAATGCTAGGGGGGTATATGTGTTTGCGGAGCTTCAGTGGAGCATGAGTAGGACCCACATTTACACACATCTTACGGAATATTACAAATTATGTACTAACTAGTAAAAGAGGCCCGTTTCCAACAGAAACTTCTTGTTAAGTAGAAGAAGAAAGGAAACGGGCACTAGCAAGGTTCCAGGGCCCCCTCCCTCCCTCTGAGTTCCAGGCCCCCTCCCCTCAGTTCCATGCCCCCTCCCTCCCTCCGAGTTCCACGTCCCCCCCCCACCTGCCTCCCTCTCTCTCCTCCGAGTTCCAGGCACCCCTCCCCCCTCATCTCAGGACCCCCTCCCCCCCTCTCGTCCTGTGCCATCTGAGTTCCATGCACCCACAGAGAGAGAGGGAGGGAGGCGGTGGGCGCGGAAATTGGAGGGGGGGGGCGTGGAATTCGGATGGGAGTGGGGCCGTCGGACTGGAGTGGGCCTGTGGAACTCAGATGGACGGGAGTGGAGGGAGGGAGGGAAGGAGGTAGGGGGTCATGGAACTCGAGGGGGCGATTGTTTACTCACCTTCGGTGGCTGCAGCTGGGTTCCCTTCCCTCTCACTTCCCATTGGTCCGCCCTGTGACATCATCCCCAGGGCAGACCAATGGGAATTGTGTTACGAACCCAGGCATCTAGACGGAGGTGCAAATTATTATATAGGAAGTGCCACATTTAGGTGAATGCATTTATGCCTGCTATTGACATGGGTAAAGTGGGATCACCCAAATATTGGTGTGTAAATGCTGATATATGCTAGTATTCTATAACAAAATCTAGGTGCCCAGATTCCACTATAAAATTAGCACTTAGGGCACTACATCTTGACGCCTAACTTGTGGTACCCTGTTGTTAGACAACATACACATATGCATGTGATGCTGTGAGTGAGGGTTGAGGGTGGGCCTTGAAACTAACACAGCTGGACAAGGTTGTAAAATAAGGCTTCCAAGTCTTCAGATGAAAAGGTTGGCTTACTACCTCAGACAGGTCACAGTAGCTAAATGTATGTCATAAAGGTGTATGCTGGGGCTTCAGTTCTTCCTTCCCTGACCCTGTCTTTTATATTTCCTGGTTTCTGTCCTGTTGTCTCCACCCACCTCATTTCTTCTCTAGGCGGGACTAGTAGTTTTAATGTGGTTCAGACTATTTGAGGGACTACTCTTAAGGGTGAGGGGCAGCGTTCTATAAACCCCCTCACATACCCTCCCCCTTAGCTCATCCCTGCCCGGTTGAGTGCCTGCCATATGAGGGTCCACCTCCTGAGACAAAAAGTCAGCCTTAGCATGCTCTTAGCCCACTGATTGTTTCACCAGATAGCTAAGGGCTGGAGGCTAATGAACAGCATGATATGTGCATTGCCACCCACTAAAGGGGTTGATGGTCAGTGACCAGCAGGCAGTGTTGCTGCAACAAATATTGGAACGTTTCAAGGACTCACTTGACAGTAGAGCTTCATTCTCAATCAGGGTCCACATCAACCGGTAGCAGTGTAGGGAAAGCCTTAGTCATTTTCCTCAATAACAGAGGTTTCAACAAGGACACGTGAAAGGTTTTGTGAATCCGCAGATTAGCTGGGAGTTTTAGTTGGTACGTGACAGGGCCAGTGACAGATCACTGGGTATAGCCCAATGAAGCGAGGTGCAAATTGGGCTGAAGGCGTTTTAAGGCACAGATTCTGTGTGGAAAGCCTTACCAGGCCCCCTATCTGGAAGTGGGGCACAGGGTGTCTCTTTTTGTTGGCCTGTTGTTTGAATCTCTGGGTCATCTGGAGGTCCTGGGTGGTCTTCCAGATCTGAGAAAGCGAGGTGATAGTCTTTGCAACTGCAGGTACTTCTGGGGCCAGGGGTACAGGCATAGGTACCCGGGGGAGTTGGCCAAAGACAATCCAAAAGGAGAGGCCCCGGTGGACGCACTAATATGATTATTATGACAGAACTCTTCCCATTGTAACAGCTGAGATCAGTTGTCCTGTAGGACAGAGACATAGGCTCGTAAGAAGGCCTTCAGACTCTGATTAATTCTCTCAGTATCGAGGCCCATTGGAGCAGCCCAAGCTTGAGGCAGCCCAAGTTACAGAAGATGTGACTGGACTATGCATTCCAACTCATTCCCATCAGATGTTGAGTTGAAATGCACTTAGACACTTCTATCACTGTAGAGAATGGGTAGTTGAACTGATTGATCCACTAAAGCAGTGGGTCAGGGGGTCCTCTAGGTGTTTTTCTTGAGGCTGCTCTAGCATCAAGTTCTGCAGAGGTTTCTTGACAGTCCATTCGACTAGGTGAGTAATGCCTTCTACAGCCTTGTACAGCAGAGGCTGTCATGGTTTCCCTACAGATCTTTATAAGGTAGCTTTGGGTCATTGTTGCATTCAGTCTCTAAGCACTATGGACTTAAGGTTCTTGCCTGAGAAAATGCAGCTTTTGGGCAGGAGTGCTTAGAACTGATGTTTCATATTCTCACCCAGAGTACTGGTTACATCCCATCTGTTCTGGACTGGTCAGGTGGATGATAAAGAAAGATCAATTTGGTTTTACCTTCTAATTTTCTTTCCTTGAGGCCAGAATCCCGCCATGGCCTATTGTTTCTTTCATTGAAATTTATTGCTCATGAAGTTTTGTGCTTAGTTGTATGTCAATGGGTCATTTGGTGTCTTCCCCCACCCCCCACCCCCACTCCTCGAGTATGAGGTTATATTTCCATGGGAGCTTTGGACCTCTATGTCCTCCCTGAAATTCTTTGAGTATGGGTTGTTTTCATTTGTTTTGTTACAGACATATAGGAAGACATGGCACCCTATATAGGGTAGAGCTTAAAAACCTTTGTTCTCTGTCTTTATCTGCTGGTGGAAGGGCATAACCCTTGTGATTTGACTGGTTTGGTGGAACTCAAGTTTAGAAAATGAACAGGTAAGACCAAATTTCTCCTTGTATGCATATAAAAGGACCCTTATAAAACTACCCTATGCAGAAAAAGTACAAATGGTGACAAGAAGATGTACTTTTTCATGATCTGAGGTAGGTGTGTTTTGGGGAGAAATTTGGGCATCGTGCAGGCAGAATCACAAACTGCATAGGAGTCGTCAGCGCAGAAAAGGCACAAAAACTGAGTTCAGGATGTAAGACAAGCCAGGGAAGGGGTGAAAGAATACTAGGGACTGTAATATTTTTCTAGTGTTTGTTTAATATACACTTTGTGACAAAATGGTGACTTTTCCAGCATATGAATTATAAGAATATTTCATGAAATATGTTTCTCTAGTTTGGCCACCAGATGGTGGGTGTTTTATGTTTAAAGCTGTTACAGAGAAATGATTGTTCCTTCTTTAATTTAACACAAAGAGGAAGTAACCTACAGTGATGTGGCCAGCTACTTTTAGAAAATGTTGTTCTGGGCTTTGGCTCAGGAGCTCAAATTCAGTCAGAAAATACTGGATTGGAAATACAGTTTGGAAGTAGAGTCTTTACAGAGAAATATAAACACTCTGGTTTCAGTCAAGCTACCTAACGTTTAATTATTCGCTACATGGAGAAAAGAGTCCTCAGAAACCCTCAGAACACATTGTTAACCACCAGCAAATGTCTTATGCTGGTATCAAGTTTTTATCATTGGACTCAAAAAAAATTCCTTAAGTCTTTAAAATGTTTATGTATTTTTTTCTAATAATTTTTAAACATTCTTGTGTCGCAAAATTCAAAATTGACGTGATGATTAATAATGAACATCAAAGGAAATGATGTTTATTCACAAAAGGACAGCAAGTAACTCTTCTTTAATATTAGTTTTTAAGGAAACAGCACTTAGCATCAGTTCAACATATTTTACTTATCTCACGGCTTCATTAGGAGCGTTCTGCCTTACAGTTCAAATATCGCCACTTTTTCACATCACCATTGTTTTCAACTTTTTCTAAAAATAGAAAAAAAACTTGTAAGTTCAAAAAAGCTTGTTTAAACGACTCACAGGGTTCAATGTCCACCTTCCCAGTTTACATACTTCCAGCTTCTAAACACTTTTTCAAAATGGCGTTCTTACATCACACGTCACTCTCATACCTATGTTTACTAAGGTGCGCTATGGGCGCATTAGCGTTTTTAACTCGTGTAAATGGTTTACGCGCATTAAACACTAATGAGCCCATAGAAATTTAAGGACTCATTAGAAACGCTAATGCACCTTAGTAAACATACCTCGCAGTATTTAAAGCGCAGCATGATGCTGACATCAAAAAGTTGTCAGTGTTCTAAAATGAATCTTTTTATATAGAAAAACTTTTTCACCACAGATGTATTAATAAAAAGCATGCCAATCAATGTTACTATTTAACCCTGCAGGTTCAAGTGTCTTTAATTCAAATATCCACTTCTTTTCTCTCTGTTGAAGTTTCAATTTCCGGTCACCTTCTCTTCTCATTGGTTGCACTTTCTCTAAAACACATCATTTCAGATCATCAAAGGAATGATGCTTTAATATACAATGTTCCACCATCGGTTCTTTCTTATTCATCCTATTGATATTGGACCTGTGTTCTAACATTCATACCTTAAATATTCGTGTAGTCATTCCCACGTATAATTTATTGCATGGACAACGAATTACATATACTGCATAATCTATCAAACAGTTGGTATATCTCTTCAAACTCTATGTTTTCCCATTGATTATGTCATCAAAAATCTTCATCTGTAGTGTAATTTTGCAAATCAAACATGTTCCATATTTATAATGTCCCAAAGTGTTACATATGTGTTTATCTGATGTATCAGATATATCAGCTGGACTTAATTTCTCCTTCAAGTTCTTTCCCCTCACAGAAGCAATCCTCAAGTTGACATTATGAAACATTGGATGCGATTCTATTATGTTCCTACAATTTCTTACCATTTTTGCTATGTTAGAGCTTGATGCATTGTATTTCATCACCATAGTACATGTATCATCACATTTAAATTTAGAAAGAGGACCTGCTAGTAAAAGCTCCCTACTGTTGTATTTTGCTCTCTTGTAGGCTCTTTGAAGTATCCTCTATCCAGTTTCTTCATCAAATCTTTTGCTTGTCTTTTGTACATTCTATTATCAGAACAGACTCTAAGAATTCTTAACATTTGTGATAGAGGTAAGCTGTTTTTTTAGATGTACAGTATGACAACTAGAATTATGCAAAAAAAAGTATGCCTATCCATCGTCTTTTCAAAAATGTGCGTGGAAAAACTTGTATTTTAAAAATATTTAAAAATTATTAGAAAACAATACATAAAGAATTAAAAAAACTTAAGGAGTTTTGTTGAGTCCAATGATAGAAACTTGATACCAGCATAAGACATTTGCTGGTGGTTAATCCCAGAATGTGTTCTGAGGGTTTCTGAGGACTCTTCTCTTTGTAACGAATAAATCTTAAACATTAGGTAGCTTGATTGAAACTGGAATGTTTAGAATTGTTAGTATATATTTACCACATTTTCACTCCAGTACAAGCCACATTGTGTACAGTGTTGTTTGAATAACCTCTTTACTGAGACCTGTGAGCAGTTATATTCTGTAACTTGTGAGCAGCTGTATTTCCTGTACTTCCCAGGCACTACCAGGTAGTGATAAAATGTTTAGTTTTATAATTGATCCTTATTCAGTTACCTGTTATTTGCCTGTTAGTTTCCATCTGTTTTTGTAGTTCACTGTTCAATATTTTTTATGACAATAAACCTTTTTTTAGTTAAGACTCTGCTCGTTTGGACTGACCAAGAATCCTGGTGGTTTGTGTGTTGGGTTTGCGAGTGCTTTCTAGGAATTGTGGGACCACTGGGAGTGTGGCCCCAGTAATCTAGAAATCACCAGAGATAACTTGAGAGCAGGAGACTTGTCCAGAGGTGGTTGGAACCCAGTCAGTGAGAGGAGGATGCTAGTGTAGAGCACATGCCCAGAGATCTGATGTTTGCTAAGACTATACTACTACTACTACTATTTATCATTTCTATAGTGCTACAAAGCATACGCAGCGCTGTACACCATACACAAAAAGACAGTCCCTGCTCAAAGAGCTTACAATCTAGATAAGACAGGTAAACAGACAGAACAAATAAGGGTAAAGGAATAAATAGGTAAGGATAAGGACAGGGCAAGTGAGTAATGGTTAGGACTCAAAAGCAGTGGTAAAAGAGGTGGGCTTTAAGTTTGGACTTGAAAATGGCCAAAGACAGGGCTAGACGCACAGGTTCAGGAAGTCTATTCCAGGCGTGAGGAGCAGCAAGACAAAAGGAACGGAGTCTAGAATTAGCAGTAGAGGAGAAGGGGACGGATAAGAGAGATTTATACCTGGTATATCTAATCCCAGGCATTGATGTTGAGATGCACTGCATGAAAAAGCTGTAAATAACATAGTAACGTGGAAGGGCATACTTGAACGTCGCCGGCGAAATAGATCGCCGGCGATCTATTTTTGCAGTGGCACAACAGCTGGCCGGAACCGTATTATCGAAAAAGATGGCTGGCCATCTTTTTTTTCGAAATTATGGTTTAGCCCGGCCAAATGCCAGAGTTCGCCGGGTTTGAGATGGCCGGTTTTGTTTTTCAGCAATAATGGAAAAAAATGCCGGCCATCTCAAACCCGGTGAAATCCAAGGCATTTGGTTGTGGGAGGAGCCAGCATTTGTAATGCACTGGTCCCCCTCACATGCCAGGGCACCCTAGGGGCACTTCTGAAACTGTTTAAAAAATACAAAAAAAGCTCCCAGGTGCATAGCTCCCTTACCTTGGGTGCTGAGCCCCCCAAATCCCCCCCAAACCCACTCCCCATACCTCTACACCATTACCATAGCCCTTATGGGTGAAGGGGGGCACCTGCATGTGGGTACAGTGGGTTTTGGGGGGGTTTGGAGGGCTCAGCACTTAGCACCACAAGTGTAACAGGTAGGGGGGGGGATGGACCTGGGTCTGCCTGCCTGAAGTGCACTGCACCCATTAAAAACTGCTCAAGGGACTTGCATACTGCTGTCAGGGAGCTGGGTATGACATTTGAGGCTGGCATACAGGCTGGCAAGAAAGTGCTTTGTTTTTATTTTTTTCGTGTGGGAGGGGGTTGGTGACCACTGGGGGACTACGGGGAGGTCATCCCCCATTCCCTCCAGTGGTCATCTGGTCAGTTGGGGCACCTTTTTGAGGCTTGGTTGTGAAAATAAAAGGACCAAGTAAAGCCGACGAACTACTGCTTAACGCCGCTTTTTTTCCATTTTCCATGAAAGCCGGCCATCTGGTAGCCACGCCCATGCCTGCCCATGTCCCGCCTTCGCTTCGCCGGCGACACGCCCCTTTGAGCTTTCGCCGGCGAGGCGACGGGAAAGCGGCGATGCTGTCAAAAAAGCAGCTTTCGATTATACCGATTTCGCCGCTTTTCCGAGATTGCCGGCCATCTCCCGATTTATGTCGGAAGATGGCTGGCGATCACTTTCGAAAATGAGCTGGATAGTAACATAGTAGATGACGGCAGAAAAAGACCTGCACGGTCCATCTAGTCTGCCCAACAAGATAAACTCATATGTGCTACTTCTTGTGCATACCTTACCTTGATTTGTATCTGCCATTTTCAGGGCACAGACCGTAGAAGTCTTGCCCAGCACTAGCCCCGCCTCCCAAACACCAGCCCCGCCTCCCAATCTCGGCTAAGCTTCTGAGGATCCATTCCTTCTGAACAGGATTCCTTTATGTTTATCCCACGCAAGCTTGAATTCCGCTGCCGTTTTCAAGCATGCGTGGGATAAACATAAAGGAATCCTGTTCAGAAGGAATGGATCCTCAGAATCTTAGCCGAGATTGGGAGGCGGGGCTGGTGTTTGGGAGGCGGGGCTAGTGCTGGGCAAGACTTCTAAGTAAGTCTTTTTTCATTCCACAACAATCTAATCTTCTTTTCATATATCTTATATTAGCAAATATTTGTTTCCTTGGTTAGAAAATACTTTCATAAACTATTGAATATGGGAGTAGAAAATAATATAAGGGCGTCAAGACTGAGGTTTTCAGGGTCCTGAATTGAATGGCTATCATGTAGGTCTCTACTGATTATAAGTAGGCTGTAATCTTTATTCTTCTTCCGAGTAATGAAACCATTATGTTCCTTAGGATTCTTTAGGGGGAAACAGCAGAACAGTTATGATTGCCCACATCAGTCCTGCCAGCACCTACTTTGAAGAATCTAGAACAACACTAATCTATGCATACAGAGCAAAGAACATCAAGACTAGAGTAAGTGAACAAGAAAAAGGAAGGCACTGATTTTTGGAGGATAAAATGACTGATTAGGGAGAAAGAAAAACTTTTGAATTTGTGCTAAAACTCATCGTAACATTTTTTTTTTTTTTTTAGAATCCATATGCTAAAGAAACTTAACATGCTTTTAAACCTGCACTTAATGGATAATTCCATAAAATGTTTAGCATTTTAAACACACAGCTGTAGCTTCTGATGATAGCATCTATACCTAAATAATATGAGACTATGACAAAAATATGATCAGGTAAATTATCGAAATAATTTTCATCCAGATATTCAGTGGGATTTACCAGAATAAGTCTGTTGCTAAGTATATCCAAATAAAGATGGAGAACTTATTTGTTTATTTTATTTCCTTTAGTCCTACCAGGTCAGTTCAGGGCGCGGTACAGCCTGAGATGTTCAATATTTCATCTGACAAAGCAATGAAGAATAGTTCTTTCCCTCTGAATTACAAGTTGAATAACATACCTAAATCTAAAATATCAGCTTTGAAAATAGAAGAAGAAATTTCTGTAACATAGTAACATTTCCAAGAAACAAATCTGAGAAACAGAATATTAATTTCTAAGTATATACAAATTGACTGGAATAGTTTCTCGACTAGTCTGGTAGGATTAAAGGAAAGAAAATTAACAAGTAAGAATTAGGGCTGCACATTAATTGCTGTTAATGTTGTGATTAATGCGTTATTTATTAATTGCAATTTTAAAAATGAATCATGACTAATAAAATTAATCGTGCTGCATCTCCTATCAGTCTCTCCCCCTCTCTCCTCTCCACAGTGCACGGTCAGGCATCTTCCTCCATGCTCCTTCCCCCACCCACAGTTTAACACCTCCTCCTTTCAGTCACTTCCTCCTTCTGGGATACTCATACAGAGAGTGTAGTCTGCTTCTGAGCTTTCTCTCTCACCCAACATGCTCCTTCTGATGCAACTTCCTGTTTCCACAGGGGTGAGAAGTGGAGGGAGAGATGCTAGAGCATGCACTGGTGGAGGGGAAGGGAAGGAGAGAGGGGGATATATCGATATGAGGGAGGAGAGTGGAGGAAGAGCTACTGGACTGTGCATGGAGGGAGAAGGTGGTGGGAGAGAAAGATGGAAAGAGAGATAATAGAGCAGGGTGTGGAGGTGAGGGAGAGAAAGTTGCTGGCTAGTGGGTGGGAGAGAATGATGGAGAGAGAAGTGCTGCACAACAGGTGGGAGGGAAAAGAGAGGGAACGGTGTTAGATTTATTTTATTTATTTATTAGGATTTATTTACTGCCTTTTTGAAAGAATTCACTCAAGGTGTTGTACAGTAAGAATAAATCAAACATAAGCAACAGACAATTACAGCAGTAAAAATATTCAAATAACAATATAAAGTTTAGCATAGTATACTACTTACAATGTCAACGCGATATGTAATAGAACATTTTAATAGACAGCATAGGATATAAGCAAAGATGGAGCATATAGATAGGTAAGAGAGTTGTCCCTGATGGGGAGAATAGCCCTTGTGAAAATGGTTATGTTGCCCAAGGTTCTTTATCCCCTACAAGTAGCTCCTATTTGGCTCCTACGGAAGGAGGAGCGATTGTTTCGCTCTATAATCCGCTCTTTTATTTGGCATGGGAAGGGAGCAAGGATAGGACACCAGAAATTAGTATATAGCAAGGGGGCCGGGGGTCTGGGATTACCTGACCTGCGCATCTATAATGTCGCAGCACTAATGCGGTTTATCTTTGAAGGGTTGGCAGATCACTACCGGTTCTTGCCGCAAGGAGGGTTGGAAGACTGGAGCCGACCGTGGTCTTTTGTAAACTTGATTCATATGCGGACAAATACGAATCCGCAATTAGTGAGCAAATTGGCTTTCCTGAGACCATTCAGGAGGGCCTGGGTCTGGTGGAGAGGACATCAAGATCGATCACCTGACGCGTCTCCCTTCTTGGGCCTTGTGGGCAATGCGGATTTCCCAGCGGGCATGGGATACTCGATGTTTACTAAATGGCAACAGAACGGGTGTAGAATACTGGGTCACCTTTTAGTAGAGGGCGGGGATAACATAGAGTCTTTTGATCAAATAAAAGAGAGATGGGATATCCCTAACAACAACATGTTGCATTATATACAGGTGAGACATTATCAATCTTCCCTTAAGGGGAAATATGGGGACCAGTGGACGTGGGGCCTATTGGATAAGATTCTGCTTCGCACTCCATTTAAAGTAAACAGCATCTCCACGTGGTATAAGATTCTACAAATGCACACTCCAACAGGGGGGATGGAACGGTTGATAGAGCAGTGGAACAAGAAATTGAATACGAAATACACAATTCAAACATTCAATCGGCTTTTTAACACATTATATGCCATGGTCAAGACAGCAGATTTACAGGAAACGCAGTATAAAATAATGCACAGAGCTTATATTACCAAAGCTAAAGGGGCAGCTATGGGTTTATGGGGAGATGGACAATGTGACAGATGCCGCCGGGGAGGGGGTACCTTTCTCCACTCTTTTTTGGAGTGCTCGAGCCTATCTATCTGGAATGAGGCATTTCAAATAATACATCAGGTCACTCACAAGCAGATAGAGTGGGACTATACAACATTACTACTGGGAGATCAAACTCTTTTGTTGACACAGGGCCTATTGCAACTATACAGGAGATTCATATATATGACATTACTGCTAGTCAAAAAGACTATTTTGCAATTTTGGACCTCCGCTGAGAGTGTACCAATTGAAGCCTGGAAGACCAGGATGCAGGAAGTCGGCAAATATGAAAGCCGGATCTATGCCAAATCTCTAAAATCCATAAACAAGCAATATTCGAAGGTGTGGACAGATTGTTTACAGCAGTTAGGGTAAAAAGGGAAGGGGGCGGGGATGGGATGGGAGGGAAGGAGGCAGGGTGTGTTTCTGAAGTGACTGGTGTGAGAAGGAATGGGAGGGAATGGGATGTTTGAGATGAATGGATAGGGGGTATTTTAAAAAGCCGACACGTTTATGGCATTACAAAACCTAAGTTGTTAAATCTTTGTTTATTATTGGATGCTGTTCAGGCTATCTACTGTACGGAATTGCTTTTGATACTACCTGCAACATTGTAGATGTGCCTATGTATCGCATTGGTGACAATAAAAATTAATTAAAAAAAAAAAAAAAAAAGATAGGTAAGAGAGTAAGAGGAGTTAGAAAATAAGGTGACTAATTTAAAGAAGGTTGCACATGAGGTCAGAGAGATGATTAAATGTTAGCTAAGGGACGAGTGGATAAACTTGACCTGCTGCAGTATGTGCAACCTGTGTCACTCCTTGTGTGTCTGTGAGAGACTAAGAAGTTAGTTACTTTTTCCATTAAAGGCCTGGTTGAAGAGTCAAGCTTTCACTCACTTTCTGAAGTAGAGATAGTAAGAAGGGGTGTGTGTGTGTCCCTTTCCCTCAGTGTCTCTTTGTCCCTTTCTGGGTTTACTGAATTCTTTTCACACACACAGGCCTATGATATAATTTGGTTTGCTTTGATCCTATGTCTCCTGATTCACCAAGGAAGTGTGAATTTTTGTGAACTAGCACAGTTTATGGAGACAGTGGTTTTATTTTTATTGTTTTCCTGTGCAGGTTCTGGTTTGTTTTATTGCTCGGAAGCACGGGTTTGGAGGTTAGAAGAGAGAAAGGGAAGAAGAGAGAGAGATAATGGTTCTTGGGGATACAGGAGGGCAGAAGGGAGGGAAGGAGAGAAGAAAAAGAAAAGGGAGAGAAGTTGGAGGGGCTGGAAGGAAGGAAAGAAAAGAGAAATATTTGAGGAGAAGGAGGGAGGGAAGAAAGAGCGAGAGAGATAATGGACCTGGGGTGGAGGGAGGGAGGAAGGGAAGAGAGAGAGAGAGAGAGGTGTCAGGTAATGTCCTATTGTGGATTAAAAACTGGTTGAAGGATAGGAAACAGAGAGTGGGGTTAAATGGGCAGTATTCACAATGGAGAAGGGTAGTTAGTGGGGTTCCTCAGGGGTCAGTGCTAGGACCGTTGCTCTTTAATATATTTATAAATGATTTAGAGATGGGAGTAACTAACAAATTAAATTTGTTGATGACACAAAGTTATTCAAAGTCATTAACTCGTGAGAGGATTGTGAAAAATTACAGAAGGACCTTACGAGACTGGGCGGCTAAATGGCAGATGACGTTTAATGTGAACAAGTGTAAGGTGATGCATGTGGGAAAAAAGAACCCGAATTATAGCTACGTCATGCAAGGTGAAGCGTCTGTTCATGCTTTCCAAAAATAGTAGGACTAGGGGCATGCGATGAAACTACAGTGTAGTTCATTTAAAACATTTGGGAAGCTTGCCAGGTGCCCTTGACCTGGATTGGCCACTGTCGGGGACAGGATGCTGGACTTGATGGGCCTTTGGTCTTTTCCCAGTATGGCATTACTTATGTACTTATGTAAGGGTTCACTTCAGTGCAATTGGCACATCACCATGTTGAGGGCAAGTCTATCTCTGTACAGCCTCTAGTTGTTCAGTTTATGCAAGGTTTGCTGTTGACCAGGCCCCCTCTCAGACCTCCCGCTGTGTCATAGGACTTCAACATTGAAGTCCTCACCCAGCTGATGAAAGCTCCATTTGTTAAGCTGAATATCTGCCACCTGAAGTTTCTGACTGGAAGGTTTTGTTTTTGGTGGTGGTTACTTCAGAGTGCAGAGTCCAGAGAGCTTCAGGCCCTAGTAGCTGATCCACCTTACACAAGGTTTCATCATAACAAAGTGGTTCTTCGCATCCACTAAGTTCCCTCCTAAGGTAGTATTGAAGTTCCATCTTAACCAATCAATTTTTCTGCCAACATTCTTCACAAAACCTCATGCCCATCCTGGTGAAAGCACAATGAACAACTTGGACTTCAAGCAAACCTTGGCTTGCTATCTGCAGCACACTATAGCCCATAGACAGTCCACCCAGATTCTTGTTTCTTTTGACCCAAACAGGATGGGAGCAGCCATCAGTAAACACACTTTATCCAAAGGCTAGCAGACTTGCATCTCTTTCACATATGCCCAGGCTGGCCTCCACTGAGGAGATCTGCAGGGCTGCAACATCATTGTCAGTTCATACATTCACATCACATTACTGCCTTGAGCTGGATTCAGTCAGACAGTTCTGCAGAATTTTGCATCTAAAATCCAACTATACCCTCCTAGGCCCATTTTATTCTGTTCCAGGCTTCACCTACATAATAGGACTGTCTATAAGTTATAATATAATTGGTAGTGGTATTGCCTTGCCTGTTGCAAATCCCTATTGTCCATTGTTTATTGTTTTTGCAGAGCCTGTTAGCTAGGGATTCCCACATGTGAAAATATCATGCCCTGCTTGTCCTTGGAGAAAGTGCTCACCTGTAGAAGATGTTCTCCAAGGACAGCATGACATATATTCTCACATACCCTCCCACCTCCCCTAGGAGTTGAATCTAAAAGGTTAGCATGGGGGGGGGGGGGTAGTTCTAAAACCTCATGGAAGAGAAGCATACCATGTGTGAGGGACTCATTGGTATAGTGAAGAACACTGCCTCACTGATACTGGAATTAAACCACCTTACAGCAGGGGGTGCAACTACTACTACTATTTAGCATTTTTATAGCGCTGCAAGGCTTACGCAGCGCTGCACAAACATAGAAGAAAGACAGTCCCTGCTCAAAGAGCTTACAATCTAATAGACAAAAAATAAAGTAAGCAAATCAAATCAATTAATGTGTACAGGAAGGAGGAGAGGAGGGTAGGTGGAGGCGAGTGGTTACGAGTCAAAAGCAATGTTAAAAAGGTGGGCTTTCAGTCTAGATTTAAAGGTGGCCAAGGATGGGGCAAGACGTAGGGGCTCAGGAAGTTTATTCCAGGCGTAGGGTGCAGCGAGACAGAAGGCGCGAAGTCTGAAGTTGGCAGTAGTGGAGAAGGGAACAGATAAGAAGGATTTATCCATGGAGCGGAGTACACGGGAAGGGGTGTAGGGAAGGACAAGTGTGGAGAGATACTGGGGAGCAGCAGTGAGTACATTTATAGGTTAGTAGAAGAAGTTTGAACAGGATGCGAAAACGGATAGGGAGCCAGTGAAGCGACTTGAGGAGAGGGGTAGTATGAGTAAAGCGACCCTGGCAGAAGACAAGACGGGCAGCAGTGTTTTGAACTGATTGGAGAGGGGAGAGGTGTCTAAGTGGGAGGCCAGCAAGAAGCAGATTGCAGTAGTCTAAACGAGAGGTGACAAGGGTGTGGATGAGGGTTTTGGTAGAGTGCTCGGAAAGAAAGGGGCGGATTTTACGGATGTTGTAAAGAAAGAAACGACAGGTCTTGGCGATCTACTGGATATGAGCAGAGAAGGAAAGAGAAGAGTCAAAGATGACCCCAAGGTTTTGAGCTGAGGAGACAGGGAGAATGAGAGAGCCATCAACAGAAATAGAAAACGGGGGGGGGGGGGGGGGGGGAGCGGGGAGGTGGGTTTGGGGGGGAAATGAGAAGCTCGGTTTTGGTCATATTTAATTTCAGGTGGTCATATTTAATTTAATTGCAAGTCACTTTAGGGTAGGTCGGACAACCCTGTTGAGTCAAGGGGCAGGGCACAGGCTGGGAGGAGTTTAAATGCCCTGAGGTTGAACAGATTGAGGAGGCCTCGAGTACAGAGTACTCCAAGGGTTTGGCAAGCAGGGCTGCAGTACCTAGGAAGAGCCTGGGGAAGAAGAGTGGCCTTATCAGAGAGTGCTACCCTGTAAGGTACAGAAGCAGAAGCAGATTACAGCCTGGTTGACTGAGTGACTTGGGAAGTCAGAGTCAGCGGTACCCAGTGTGGAATATTGAAACTGGAACGGTGGGGATTCCAGGAAGAGACAAGGTGGTTGTGTTGCCTGGTGGAGAGGCGATCAAACGTATGCCACGGGCCTAAAGAAGCAGGCCATGGGGGAGAGAGCTTATGAGTATAAGAAGTGACTTCTATCCCTGACCGGTGTAGAAAACAGGTTACACATTTCTCTGCATGTAAATAAATATTTTCTATTCACCTTTAATCCCTGTGTGACTGTTTACTAGGCCCAAGCCTATCCGCAGAGTCATGCTATCACACCATACCATTTAGCTTGCATATGTAAAAGTTTTCTTGTATCTGTTTCTTCATTTACATATACATGTGCTAATTTTAGCATACATATTAATTTTAATATGTACATGCTAATGCCTTTTCAGACCTCATTAGCATTCATATTAGGGCCTTTGCACTTAGCAATGTATTTAGTACATTGGCTGCATAGTATATAAAGCATAATTGAAATTAGTGGTAAAAAGCATAAAACGAAAGGACACTGGTAGCCATATTGTGGTACTATAAGAATAGAGGGACACTTCATTGTATTTTGATCCAGTTATTAATTAGACTGAGGTATGAGTCAACTCTGAGATATTGAGGCCGATATTGAGACCACAGGAGATAAGACTGGTTACTTCCCCCCCACCCCCCGGTTACTGAATAACCTGGAAATTCAATGCCAGGGCCATAAGTGGCCACCAGCATTGAATTTCTGGCTTTTTTGGGGGGTGCCGTAAACATAGCTGGTTAAGCTGATATTCATCGGCTGACCAGCTAAGCTATAGTGGCTAAAGATAGACCTGCTATTTACAGAGGTCTGTCTGGCCACTAAACTTAACTGGTTAGCCGATGAAAATTGGCAGTAACTGGCTATGTCATGCGTCATAGCCCTTGACCGGGCTAGTCGCTGACCAGGATACTCAGCAGCAGATAGCCGTTATCTCCTGCTGAATATTGGGGGATAGCCGGCTTCAAGGTATTTGACTGGCTAGGTGCTGTTCCTGGCCAGTTAAATACTTTTGAATATCGCCTAGTTTATGTTTTAGATTGGTTAAGTATGGAATAAAATTTTAATAAATAGAAATTGAAATAGAACAAAGAGTGATCATGTGTTTGACCTGTCATGACTTTGTTCTGACCCACTAGGTAAAACAGAACCTGCTAAATGTTTCCTACCACATTGCTCAATACACCAGCATAATTGGTGAGCTACGGAAGGAAATTGAGCGTCTTAAGGGCAAGGTGGAACAACAGGAAAAAGAGAAGAAAACGAACAGGCCTGATATTAGAAATATCCAAGGTAGACCCTGGAACTGATTCCCTTTATGTCTTTATCTTTCTATGTACCATCTGTCATTGAACCTCAGACATATTTAAATGAGAATCACCCTCGGGAACCTATAGGTCAGTATTCAAAGGAATCTAGCCAACTAAATAAAGACTTAGCTGGCTAGACCAAAATTTTTGAAAACTGACTATGCTAACCAGCTAAATTTTAGACTTCTAAATTTCACTAGGTGGATAAATTTAGCCTGTCAGATTTGGTGCGGGCATGAGGGTGTATTTAGTTTGAGGGGGAAAAGTTAGGTGGCTAAATCTAGACAGCGAAATAGCAGACCTGAATCTGGCCAGCCACCCTCTTCCTCATTGTAGTTCCACTCCCTTCCTGCCAACTTTGTACAATTATTTAAAAAATGCTCCTCACCAGATGTTAAAAACATTATAAAATTCCTCACCAGCCACCTCCACTTCATCCTGGTCTCCCACTTTTTAAACAAATATCCCTGCAATCATCTCCATCCCCTCCAGGTCTCTCT
The DNA here is from genome assembly GCF_901765095.1 of Microcaecilia unicolor. NCBI lineage: Eukaryota > Metazoa > Chordata > Amphibia > Gymnophiona > Siphonopidae > Microcaecilia > Microcaecilia unicolor. The sequence continues at coordinate 16,734,301 of NC_044038.1, read as the reverse complement.
GCTGTGAGGGAAGAAAAAGTCTTGCCAGAGATATGCTCCCTACTGTCCAAAAAAGATGAACACTATAGATTCGCTGTTCCTTTTTGGAGGTGGAGGAGTGGCCTAGTGGTTAGGGTGATGGACTTTGGTCCTGGGGAACTGAGGAACTGAGTTTGATTCCCACTTCAGGCACAGGCAGCTCCTTGTGACTCTGGGCAAGTCACTTAACCCTCCATTGCCCCATGTAAGCCGCATTGAGCCTGCCATGAGTGGGAAAGCGCAGGGTACAAATGTAACAAAAATAAAATAGATACTATTGGAGATTCTACATGGAATGTTGCTACTATTGGAGATTCTACATGGAATGTTGCTATTCCACTAGCAACATTCCATGTAGAAGGCTGCGCAGGCTCACAGAAGCAGAAGCCTGCGCGGCCACATTGGTGATGTGCAAGGGCCGACTTCTACATGGTGGAGGAGTGGCCTAGTGGTTAGGGTGGTGGACTTTGGTCCTGGGGAATTGAGGAACTGAGTTTGATTCCCACTTCAGGCACAGGCAGCTCCTTGTGACTCTGGGCAAGTCACTTAACCCTCCATTGCCCCATGTAAGCCGCATTGAGCCTGCCATGAGTGGGAAAGCACGGGGTACAAATGTAACAAAAACAAAAAAAACTGACCAATTTCCGCAAACTACTGAAAACTTATCCCTTCGACAAGACTTATCACAAAGATCAGCACATGTAACTGTACAATCGTTAATATATATAGGATTGTCTTATAACGTCTTTTGCTGTAATACAACCATGTACTTCACCACCATGTAACCCTAACCCTCCATAAACCAAATGTATATTCTTTTCTACTTCCAATATCCATGACGAATTGTAAGCCACATTGAGCCTGCAAAGAGGTGGGATAATGTGGGATACAAATGCAATAAATAAATAAATTTTGATGGCATGGGCAGAGTTTATTGGGGGGTTGGGAGTGTGATCACGGGGCTTGGGGGTCTGCTTGGGGTGATTAGAATTGTGACTGGTGGGGAGCAAGGGGATGATGGATGTTGAGGGTAATAGTAAGAGAAAGGGGAGGGCCACGACATTACTACTACTACTACTATTTAGCATTTCTATAGCGCTACAAGGCGTACGCAGCGCTGCAGAAACATAGAAGAAAGACAGTCCATGCTCAAAGAGCTTACAATCTAATAGACAAGAAATAATGACATGCCACTGGACAGTCGGTAGCGCAGCTGCATTTACCACCTCACCTTGAGTTGGCGATAAATTCAGCTGCGCTATTGGCAGTCATGACAACTGCATTACCACTGGCAATTTCTAAGATTCACTTTCTGTCATCATCATTGTGGGTTTTCCTCTTCAGTGCAAGTTTTCACAAAATGTCTAACTGTCATTGCCACAGACATCTGAAGACAGGGGCATTACGTCTTTCCATATCTCATCAACTGGCTTATTTCTGGCCCTTCACAATATGCTGCACTATGGCTGTACCAAATATTCGTATTCAGTTCGATTTGGGCCCGAATAGTGCCCTGAATACATTATTCATATTCAACTAAATAGTGATTTAAATTTGAATACAAATAATCAGGGCTCTACTGTGCTGAATCCTACTGAAATAAACACTTGATCTCTGATTTCACGTTGCTTCTTTTATTATTTGTTATGTTAAAAGTTCAGTGCCCATTATTTTTATTTGGTATTTGTATTCAGCTGAATAATATTTTTCATTATTTGTATTTGACTGAATAGTAAAATATGCTACTATTTGGTACAGCTCTATAACGCACTTCACACCTTAAATATTGCCATCAACTTTCTTGAAGCATTGGGTTTTCTTATACCTGTAAATGTTGAAAAGTCCACACACTGTCCCCCACAAAGGTCCTGCAATTCATTGAGACTTACTTAGATCTACAGTAGCAACTAGCCGTTGAGCCCGTAAAAACGGGCTGGTATAGAGGTTTTCCTCCCCCCGCGGTCACCACCGCTCCCCTCCCCCCCCGCAAAGTCGCCACCGCTCCCCCCCCCCTCGAAGTCGTCGCCGCCGCCACCCCTCCACCTGGTCTGGGCCCTCTCTTCACTTCTGAACTTACAGATCCATTCGCCGAACGCAGTAACGCACATCAGCTGAGCTGCCCCTTCCTTCTCTGCCTGTGTGTGTCCCGCCCTCGCTGACATTACGTCACAGGAGGGCGGGGCCACAGGCAAAGAAGGAAGGGCTCACTGCAGCTCAGCTGATGTGCGTTGCTGCGTTCGGCGAATGGATCTGTAAGTTCAGAAGGGAAGAGAGGGCCCGGGCCGGGTGGAGGGGTGGCGGCGGCGACTCCGAGTGGGGGGGGGGAAGCGGTAGCAACCTCGGCGGCGCAGTTTCCCTCTCTGTCCCGCCCCCCCCCCCTTCATCACGTATTGACGCGGGGGCGGGACAGAGAGGGAAGTCTCTACTGCGCATTTGCGAGTGAGTACAGTCACTCGCCGTTTATATGTTTGATTGCCTTTTTTTTGCCAGAGAACAATCCGTTCAGTTTTTCACAAACAGATTGTCATACATGCACTAGGCTTAAGCTCACATCTTTCTACAACTTGTGGGCCGCAATGCCTCGTGTCGTTCACTTATCCAGAATGTCCATTCATCAACTCCAGTGGCATCTAAAATGACATTGGAACCAACATCTTCAGCCACTCAGCAAGAAAGTTCCAGTAACAAACAGGATACTCTCGTCACTGAAATGGTGGATCAGTCTCGAATCTCACTATAGGATGCTCTTTCCAACTCCAACTTCCACAACTAACTTTAACAACGAATACATCCACTACAGACTGGGGTGCTCATCTTTTCCACTTAAAGATTCAAAGCCATATGAGCGAAATCGCCATACATGGATTACAAAAGCTATAATATAGTATTTTTAACCAAACATTCATGAGTAAACTTTAGGAGTGAATTTGACTTAAGAAATTTCCTTGTATGACAATATATAAGTTGAACTTATAAGTCTGAAAAAGTTCAGTATAATTTAAATAAAGTTCCCTGGTAATGAAATGAACTGATTATCTAACTTACTCTATAATTTACTCTATCATTTATGAACTTTAATGCAACACCACTTTGTATTTCTCATTCCGGAAATGGCGATCGCCATTACGGCATAATGTAAGCCACATTGAGCCTGCAAAAAGGTGGGAAAATGTGGGATACAAATGCAACAACTAAATAAAATAAAAATAAATAAACTTCAGAAAAGTGGTTTTAATTCCCCACATATGCTGCAAACGTTACAGACTACTCCAGATTGTCCCTTCATTAGTGTTGAATGCTGAATAATGATGAAAAGTCTCTATTATGTTTTTCCCAGCGGAAGTGCAACAGGATTCTCAGGCATATAGCCGGCAAGAGATGAACAAGCTGCGGGATCAGTTGATGAGTGCATTTAAAGAGCAGATGGAGATGCGTCATAGTCTAATGGAGCTGGAAAACACTAACATAGAACTGCATATCGACACTTCTAGGCATCTTCTAATCATTGCTGAGTATGTACAGTATTATTCAGGCACTTTTTTATTCCTATAAGAACAAATTGTTTTGATATTCCACTTTCTACACATCACATTTGTCTACTGATAGCCTGAGTTAACTCTCTCCTAACAGTTTGCCTTGTGCTGTGCAGTGTTTAGTTGTGATTGCATGCTATCCTGCATTGTGTGTTTTTTCTAGCAGAGTATGCAGTGTGCATGAGACTCTTCTTTGCTCATTTTTGATTTCAGCATGTACTTTCTTGACTCATGTGTAATCATATTAAAAACATTTTTTTGTTATTAGTGGAAATATTGGAGATATATGTGTAAAGGAAAGTTATCTTTTGAGAATAGATTCCTTGATGATGGCTTATTGCTATTGTAAGTAAGATGTAAGTTCTGGGCCAATCTAATTCCACTTCTGAATGAAACTATTTTGATCTCAGTGTTTTAGTGAAATCTTTATGTAGAATGACTCTCATTTTCTTTGCTTCTGAAAGCAGCCTGTATGATTTGCAAATCTTATAGTGTATTCATCAGTGCTACTGGGAGAATGCTGTTAAGCATTAGATCATGCAGAAATACTGGACAGTAATTGGCCTAAAGTATTTTTACTAGTATAGAGCGTTAATATTTTAATTACAGTGGATTAATAGCTTTGACTACTGAATTTATATTTACAGCTGGGAGAGAGAGAAAGCTCAACGGGCCCAGAAATGTCATGAGGATCGAACAAATGAAAAGGGAGAAGAAGACATGGAAGCAGACAGAGGAATGGAAGAGGAGGATGTGGATTCCCCAGAGCCCCATGAGGTTGCAGTAGCAAGAGAAGAAATTAACATGTTACTGGCTGAACAACGGAAAACTGCCACCCAAAAGGTAGTGAAGTCAACCATTTTTTTCTTAACCTATGCATTTAGAGGAAGCAACAGTATCTTTATGCTGTACTAATGATATTTGTATACTTCCAAATAAGTTTGTATAAACTAAACATATATATCATAATATAACATTGAAAAACTGTTCTTGGTATGTGCATTTTTAAGCTCTAGGCTTTCTTTAATGTGGGAATAGTTACAAGTAACCTAGACCACTGAGCACAGTTGTTCCATAGTAGCACAAAGTTTATTTACACATATCCCTTCCCAGAAAGAAAAATAGGGGCTTTTTTTTTATATTATTTTTTTTATTATTTTGTTTTCTTTACAAATCTGTTTCTCCATCTGCAAGCAGAGATTATGCAGCCACACTTCCTGGTGACATTATCAGGACAGATCCCTACAAATATTTGCTCTCCCAGAGCTCAGAAAATCCTAGGTAGTTTTCATGAGCGTGTGCAGGGGTTCCTGTGCTGGCACAGTTCCCCCTGCTCACTAACTAGTAGGTCATTTTGCTTAGATGCTTTTTTGCTCTCCTCACATGAAAAAAGAAAGAAGTGGCCACCTTTGTAATTAAAGGAAAGCCATAAAAAAGCCCAGAAACATGAGAACCCAGTGTATCCTCCTAAGGCACCCATGGACTCACCTGACCAGGCCTACCCTGGTGGGGTCAATGCTCAGTCCTCCTTCCCACCATGGCACAAAGGTGAGACTGCCACAGCTTCAAGCCAACAATGGGGTTCACCCAGTATGCTGAAACGCTGTCTTTTTTTTTTTTTTTTTATAAGGAGCAATTCCTCCCCTGTCTGTTACAGCCAGCACAGACCCTGTGTCCTTTCATAGCACCAACCAGAGAGACAAAACTCCTAATGGAAAACATTTAAAGGAGCTATGTCAAACATTTCAACTCAGTCCTGTGAATCTCTGTACCAGTGAAGGTGACCATATTCAGTACAAGAGGTTTTTATGTTTGTTTGTTTATTTCATTTGCTATACCACCCTTCATAACTCGATGTCAGGGTGGTTTACAATATAAGTATATAAGTACATAAGTATTGCCATACTGGGAAAGACCAAAGGTCCATCAAGCCCAGCATCCTGTTTCCAACAGTGGCCAATCCAGGTCACAAATACAGTGGTGGAAATAAGTATTTGATCCCTTGCTGATTTTGTAAGTTTGCCCACTGACAAAGACATGAGCAGCCCATAATTGAAGGGTAGGTTATTGGTAACAGTGAGAGATAGCACATCACAAATTAAATCCGGAAAATCACATTGTGGAAAGTATATGAATTTATTTGCATTCTGCAGAGGGAAATAAGTATTTAATCCCTCTGGCAAACAAGACCTAATACTTGGTGGCAAAACCCTTGTTGGCAAGCACAGCGGTCAGACGTCTTCTGTAGTTGATGATGAGGTTTGCACACATGTCAGGAGGAATTTTGGTCCACTCCTCTTTGCAGATCATCTCTAAATCATTAAGAGTTCTGGGCTGTCGCTTGGCAACTCGCAGCTTCAGCTCCCTCCATAAGTTTTCAATGGGATTAAGGTCTGGTGACTGGCTAGGCCACTCCATGACCCTAATGTGCTTCTTCCTGAGCCACTCCTTTGTTGCCTTGGCTGTATGTTTTGGGTCATTGTCGTGCTGGAAGACCCAGCCACGACCCATTTTTAAGGCCCTGGCGGAGGGAAGGAGGTTGTCACTCAGAATTGTACGGTACATGGCCCCATCCATTCTCCCATTGATGCGGTGAAGTAGTCCTGTGCCCTTAGCAGAGAAACACCCCCAAAACATAACATTTCCACCTCCATGCTTGACAGTGGGGACGGTGTTCTTTGGGTCATAGGCAGCATTTCTCTTCCTCCAAACACGGCGAGTTGAGTTCATGCCAAAGAGCTCAATTTTTGTCTCATCTGACCACAGCACCTTCTCCCAATCACTCTCGGCATCATCCAGGTGTTCACTGGCAAACTTCAGACGGGCCGTCACATGTGCCTTCCGGAGCAGGGGGACCTTGCGGGCACTGCAGGATTGCAATCCGTTATGTCGTAATGTGTTACCAATGGTTTTCGTGGTGACAGTGGTCCCAGCTGCCTTGAGATCATTGACAAGTTCCCCCCTTGTAGTTGTAGGCTGATTTCTAACCTTCCTCATGATCAAGGATACCCCACGAGGTGAGATTTTGCGTGGAGCCCCAGATCTTTGTCGATTGACAGTCATTTTGTACTTCTTCCATTTTCTTACTATGGCACCAACAGTTGTCTCCTTCTCGCCCAGCGTCTTACTGATGGTTTTGTAGCCCATTCCAGCCTTGTGCAGGTGTATGATCTTGTCCCTGACATCCTTAGACAGCTCCTTGCTCTTGGCCATTTTGTAGAGGTTAGAGTCTGACTGATTCACTGAGTCTGTGGACAGGTGTCTTTCATACAGGTGACCATTGCCGACAGCTGTCTGTCATGCAGGTAACGAGTTGATTTGGAGCATCTACCTGGTCTGTAGGGGCCAGATCTCTTACTGGTTGGTGGGGGATCAAATACTTATTTCCCTCTGCAGAATGCAAATAAATTCATATACTTTCCACAATGTGATTTTCCGGATTTAATTTGTGATGTGCTATCTCTCACTGTTACCAATAACCTACCCTTCAATTATGGGCTGCTCATGTCTTTGTCAGTGGGCAAACTTACAAAATCAGCAAGGGATCAAATACTTATTTCCACCACTGTACCTGGCAAGATCCCAAAAAAGTACAGAACATTCTATACTGCTTATCCCAGAAATAGTGGATTTTCCCCATTAAATAATGGTCTATGGACTTTTTCTTTAGGAAGCCGTCCAAACCTTTTTTAAACTCCTCTTTCCCACATGCATCACTTTGCACTTGCTCACATTAAACGTCATCTGCCATTTAGATGCCCAGTCTCGTAAGGTCCTCTTGTAATTTTTCACAATCCTCCCACGATCTAACGACTTTGAATAACTTTGTGTCATCAGCAAATTTAATTACCTCACTAGTTACTCCCATCTCTAGGTCATTTATAAATATGTTAAAAAGCAGCGGTCCCAGCACAGACCCCTGGGGAACCCCACTATCTACCCTTCTCCATTGAGAATACTGCCCATTTAACCCTACTCTCTATTTTCTATCTTTTAACCAGTTTTTAATCCACAATAGAACACTACCTCCTATCCTGTGACTCTCCAATTTCCTCTGGAGTCTTTCATGAGGTACTTTGTCAAACAAGGAAAATAGAAATGGAACTCCATTAACTAGTTATGAAGGCAGAAAAAGAACAGAGAAAGAAACACAACAGAGGGACCATGATCATATGGGCACTCCGGATCCACCTAATCCCAATCCAGCAATGCGTAATACCCATGGAAAACAGAATAAAAAGATGGGTTTTAAGACTTGTCCTAAACTTCTTATGAGAAAGTTTTGCTCTCAGGGAGATAGGAAGCACATTCCATAAGGAAGGAACAGTGAAAAAGAAATCACAATGACTTATCAATTCTAGCCTTGGTCAGGATATGGCCAGCGCCACAAGCCAATAATCATGTATGGACAAGGGTAAATAGAGAAACTGCAGAAGAAAAATAGAATGGAATATCCATATAGAGGACTTTGTGAATCAGAACTAGGTTTTAAATTGTATTTTGTGCCATACGGGGAGCCAATGATGTTGAAGAAAAAGGGTTGATGGGGGTGAAATGGTTAAATGTATGTGCCTGACAGAGTAATCGAATCACTGTGTTTTGTACCGCCTGAAGCCATTTAATCTTGAAACAGATGCCGGTTTATACAATTATGTCTTTAACATAGAGGGGTCAATATTAAGCATGATTTAAGCACGCAGGAGAGGTTCTTGCCCACTAAAACCACGCTGAGTGGGCCGTCTGCCAATACTCAGCAGCTCTAAACTGGGTAGTTCTGCTGAATATCAGCTGGCATGCTGAAACTGAGCACTTATCACATTAAACATTCTTTCAAAAATATTGTTTTAGAAAAATAAGTGATTTAATTGATTGTGACTATACCTCAATGAACCATTACCAATCTGGGCAGTGTCAGGGTGGTCCAGGGACAGAGTCGGGGTGGACCTGGAAGATATAAAGGCAACATCGATATTCAATGTTGGTGCCCACATACCTAACTGGGCAGATAGGATCACATAAAAAGTAGTCCTTTGTCTAGTTCGGTATGTGGGTGCTGGCACTGGATATCAGCCAGCATCTGCATAACTTCCTGTTTTACCAATGGCCTGGATATTTAATGCTGGTACTTAGACATGGCCCAGAATTGAATGTCCGAGTCTTATTTAACTGGTGGCAGTTAGCATTTAAAGAAATGCTGATTGCTGTTGTCTGAGAAGTTATAGGTCTACATGGCCTTCACAAATAGCAAGTGAAACTTCTAAGTTAAATGATTGAGGTTATAAGTTATACATTGATATTCAATGATGCCACCTTAACAAATAGAACCACTGAATATACATATGATTTGAAACTGTCTGAATTAGACATTTCAAATTACACTTTCTCCATGTGGCTGAATATTTACCTCACTGGGTTTTTAACAATCCTCTGGTCATGTGGGGTGACTTCTTTTCTTCAGGGAAGCATGGCAAACTATCAAATTGGATAAATGGGTACTCAGAATCATAGGCCAAGAATACAAGAAAACTTCTCCCAACTGCCATTATGGCAAGCCCCAGCTACTGTCAACAGGGACTCTCATAATTGTATCACTGTCTTGTCAACAGAGCTGCAGTGCCTATTTCATGCCAATGCAATCCATTCATTTATTGTTTACAAAGTGATTGATATACCGCCTTACCAGGGGACACTCAAGACAATTTACAGTCTGATTAAGGAGAGGAAAGGAACTCCATCAATCAAAGGAAAGACAATGGGGGAGGGGTTGAAAGACAATTCAGTCAGTCTGCCAGACCTCTACTGTAGGATGGCAAGGAGTCAGGAAGTACAGCATGATAGCCCGAAGGCTAGTTGTAAAGGTGAGTTTTTAAAGTGCTCCTAAATTTTAGGTAGGAAGGCTCTTTACATATATCGGGAGGCAAGGAATTCCATAGGGAGGGGGTAGTGTAGAAAAAGGCAGAACTAATCATGAACTCAAATTTAGAACGAAAAACTGATGGAATGCTCAGGCGTCATTCATACGCAGAGTGCAATGAGCAAACAGGATGATGCGGGATAATGAGAGAGGGATAGGTAAGAAGGAGCAGATGCAAAGAGGGTTTTATGGGTCAGAATGAAGGTTTTAAGTTGGACCCTAGATTGGATAGGAAGCCAGTGATGCTGAGTCAGAAGTGGAGTTACACAATCAAATTTCTTCACTAGGCAATAAAAGTGCATGTTAGTGTTTTGGATGAACTGAAGATGTTTAAGTAAACCAGAATTAAGACCAGCAATGAGATATAAATGGTGACATCACCATATATGTATGTCGAAAGACCATGTTTTTCTAAAAGATGACCAAGAGGAATCATCATAATATTAAACAAGATGGGGGAAAGAGGGGAACCCTGAGGGGCCCCACAGCCAGGAGACCAAGCGGAAGAAATTACACCTGACTTGATACAACCTAGATTTTAAGAAGCCAGAAAACCATTTCAGGACAACTCCACAGATTCTGTAATAGTCAAGAATATTTAAAAGAATATTATGATCAACAGTATCAAAGGCACTGGGCAGATCAAATTGAAGAACCAATATTTTGTTGCCAAAACTTGATTCTCTCCTAAAGTTAGCTAAGAGAATGGTAAGCACAGTTTCTGTACTGTAAGAGGACCTAAAACCAGATTGTGAACTATGCAAAATGGCACGAAGTGGGAGATACTCCATAAGTTGGTGCATGACAAGTCCTTCCATTACTTTAACAAGAAGAGGAATTGAGGCTACTGGTCTATAGTTGGAAACTAAACTTAGGTTAGTTTGGGTATTTTTAGGTATATAGGAGTCAAAATAATAATGCCATTGTCAGAGGGAAAGAAACTTTGAGACAATATCAAAGTAAGATTTGAGTGTAAATGATGTAAGAAAAAAAATCAGGAGCTGACTTGATGAGATAAGTAGGGCATGTATCAAGCAGACAGTGTGAATTTGCGTAAAGCCTGATTGACCTGATCAGTAGTGATTGAATGAAAAACCAACCAGATTCTATCTGCTTGAGAATAAGGCAGTAAAGGATCATGTAAATAGAGGAAATAGTCTATAGCTCCCTCTTAATAGCTTTTTGCCTAGTCTCTACTCCTACTTTATTGCTGATTACTGAGTTGCTAAGATGATTTATTTTGATATGTTCCTCACTGCTGTCAAGCTTTTGCTTTTACTGGGGGATGACTTCCTGAACTCACGTGCCTCCACTTCTCACCTCCTCCTTCTAATTTAGATGCCTAGAAATATACAGCCCTGAAAAACCAGAACACAGTAACTTAAAGTTTTGTCAAAACTAAGCTAACATTTGACAAATTTCCTGTAGTTACTGTGTATTTCTTAATATGGAGGCCATTAACATTTGGATTCATTTTCAAGCCTGTAGCAAAAGTCCAAAACATGGTATCTCTTTGATACATGGGTGATATATTAAGCCAGATCAGAACACAGAATGTTATTAGTTTTGGTCAAGAATTACATCATGTGGATTTATTTAAAGAAATTAGTTTTTTTGGACTTTTCTCATATTTACATTCTCAACAGTGACTGTATTTTGCTTTTCAGGGCAGTATTGGAGGCCATTATATAAATAGGTACAGGCAGTTAATAATGTTTCCTCTAAGGAGTGGCCTAGTGTGTGCAAATTATTTTTTTTGTATGAGCAACAAATTTTAAAAACCAACATTTTTTGAGTGCCAGTATTAGCAACACATTTCTGTATATAGCACAAAAAAAATCATTTTTATAGGCAACCATGTAAAATCTGTGAGCAATCGCTCATGAGCTCTGCATAGAGGGAACATTGACAGTTACGCATGCCTTCATGCATAAGTGCACAGATTTGTGCCACATATGGGCCAAGGAGCACTATATGCTATTCTGTAAGATGGTGTGTAACTGCTATGTGTATAACTGCAAAGGGGGGGGAGTGCAAACATGGGTAGAGCATGAGTGGCCCTGGCTTTGGTGCCAAGTGTCATGCACAAATTATAGAATACTATTACTTGTATGCATTGCATGGTACAATTGACCTAGTGTAAGTGATCACTCTTAACTTTTGGTGCATTAAAGCAGGTTTGTGCTATTAGGTGTGCCTAAATGCCATTTTAGAATTGGGTACTCATTACACCCCATTGTGGTGCCTCATTTGAGGCACTAGTTATACACCTGCTTATTTTCGAAGGAGGTGACCGGCCATCTCCTAAACCCGGCCAAATTGGTATAATTGAAGGGGGCGTTTCGTCAGGGTACGGAAGGTGGGACGGGGGCGTGGTTATGAGATGGCTGGCTTCGGCCGATAATGGAAAAAAGAAGGCCGGCTCTGACAAGCACTTGGCCGGCTTCATTTGGTCCATTTATTTTTAGGACCAAGCCTTAAAAAACTGCCCCAACTGACCAGATGACCACCGGACGGAATTGGGGATCACATCCCCTTACTCCCCCAGTGGTCACCAACCCCCTCCCACCCAAAAAAAATTTTTTTAACATTTTTGTGCCAGCCTCTATGCCAGCCTCAAATGTCATACCCAGCTCCCTGACAGCACTATGCAGGTCCCTGGAGCTGTTTTTAGTGGGTACTGCAGTGCACTTCAGGCAGACGGACCCAGGCCCATCCCCCCTACCTGTTACACTTGTGGTGATAAATGTGAGCCCTCCAAAACCCACCACAAACCCACTGTACCCACATCTAGGTGCTCCCCTTCACCCGTAAGGGCTATGGTAGTGCTGCACAGTTGTGGGGAGTGGGTTTGGGGGGGGTTTTGAGGGGCTCAGCACACAAGGTAAGGGAGCTATGTACCTGGGAGCTTTTTCTGAAGTCCACTGCAGTGCCCCCTAGGGTGGCTGGTTGGTGTCCTGGCATGTGAGGGGGACCAGTGCACTACAAATGCTGGATCCTCCCACGACCAAATGCATTGGATTTGGCCGGGTTTGAGATGGTTGCCATTAGTTTCCATTATCGCTGGAAACCAATGACGGCCATCTCTAACGCCAGCCCAAATGTTGAGATTTGGCCAGCCCCGACCGTATTATCGAAACGAAAGATGGTCGGCCATCTTGTTTTGATAATGCGGTCAGGTATGCCGCTTTACGGGGCCGGCCATATAGATGGCCGGCTCCGTTCGATTATGCCTCTCATAGTTACCTCCATATTGTCTAAATTTCTCTCTAAGAATCCTTTATCCTGCAATAGCCTTTTGTTTTTCCATATTTATTTGTTTATTTGGATTTGGATTTTGCTCACACCTTTTTCAGTAGTAGCTCAAGGTGAGTTACATTCAGGTACACTGATATTGCCCCATCCTCCTATGTATTTAAAACCTTGTTGACACCAGGTTTTGAGCCACCTATTGAGATTCTCTGTATTGTGTAGTCTTTCCTCTTCCTTTCCATAGGCAAGTAGTACCTCAGAAAAAGCTATAGTCCATACCAAAGATTTTAGCTATTACCCAGCTTCTGGAAAGTTCTCCGCGCTACTGTTGTGCTCTTTTTTCCAAGTCATTTGTCCCCAAATGGATTACAAATTCAACTCTAGAATCCTTACTCTCTCCTCTGATCATATTCAGTAAAGTCATGATGATCTGACCTTCGCTAATCTGACCATCCAGCATATCCGACAGCCCCTACCCCCCAGTGACTTCATCATGTTGCCGTTAAGAAGCGCGTGACTCCTCTTTCCATTTTTGGCGTAGCACAGAAGGAAGTTTCACACCTGAGACATTCAGTTTCGATCCGAGACCCTTCTTGCACCTCAAAACAGCATTGCTGTGAGCCGGACCCTGCTTTTACTGTGCAGTGAGTTTTAACTCTCTTAATGCTTTAAAAAGAATTGACAAGGGTGAGTCCATCCAAATATTGCAACAGAAGTAGGAGTGGGGAGAGTAACAGTTCTTGATTGGAAAAGGCAATGCAGTGGGCTAGAGAAATGGGCCTTAAATCGTGCCTCTGTTTTTATTGGACACTAGAAATACTCCACCCAATACTCGCTCAAGCGTGAGTGGTCTATTGTCCTAGGGGTACACCGGCCCTGCTAACAGGACAACCCTCTCTAAATCAATCTCAATCTCTAGTCCATCCATTTCCTTTCTGGCTCGGGTACCCCTTCTGCTGCCACAGCTGTAGACCCCTAGTCATGCTGGTCTGGGGAGAGTGGTCCAGGACACTGCCAGTGCCCAGGAAAGATGGGGTCGTGCCTCGCTGTTGCTGCCTATAATTGCAACTGCCTACTCCCATTGGCCCCCTTGTGCTTGTCGCATGTTGACAATGTTCCGGGACTCCTCGTGGCTCCCACATCGCAGGGGGCAGGGCAAGGGGGCACGGTGCCCTGTTATCTCCGGCTGCCATAATAATAATAAAAATAATAACAATAACAAAACTTTATTTATAACCCGCTATATCGTTAAAAGTCTAAACGGGGAACAAATCACAAACAAAATATTAAAAAACAAAGCAATAAAACAAAACAAAATGCAGTGCACCCTGGCCATGGCATCCCCATTAGCTCCACACATAAACAGTCTCCATTTCCAGTTTCCAGTCAGCATGTATAGTGGACATACGAAAAGCCACAACAAAATCTTTTGTCCACACCTTTGAACACTACTGTCTAGATATTTGCTCCCAACTCGATTTGCAGCTTTGGACAAATTGTACTTCAGAAAAATTTTGTTTAATTGTCTTCAACTCCAGCCAACCAGGACTGTTTTACCCCAGGTTGTTTTAAGATAATGAATTTCCCAAGGTGCCAACTCTTAGCTTTATAGTCACCAGGAAGTATAACTTCATTGTTCCTACTTGTTGATGGAGAAATTGGAGTTGCTTAGCTGTAAGAGGGGTTCTCCACAGCATCTGTTCCTTCTTTCTTCCCTCTGTACTGAAGAGCTACTTAGCAATAGTACTGACTCTTGGGTAGGGGGAACTGTACTAGCACAGAAACCACTGTTCATGCCCATGAAAACCTTGTAATGTTTTGCCATTGCTGTAGCACCAGTGTCTCCCCAAAAGGTGGGAGGTGACTTGCAAAACATTTGATGTAGACAGCAAGCCTGTGTTTCCTGTACAACCATAAGTGCCTGCAAGCTGGGAAGACCAACAATCTTGAGAATCAGGTTTTTGAAATCCCTGTAACTGGTCTCTATTTCTGCTTCCTCACTACCCCCAATAATAACTGCTGCCTCCAGCCCCAAATGAAAATGTTGCAGGTCTGCTGTCCATAGATTCTGTTTGCTGTATAGCTTGAGTAGCATATTTGCAGGTTTTTGTGTTGTTTCACAGTATTTGGTAGTGGATAGATTTTGTGTTGCTGTTACTGAGGTGATACTAGAATTTGAATATATATTTGTTTTGTTGTATGGCAAGTGAGAAATCTGGGACTGACTGATGTGTTGCATACAGCTTTTTGATATAGGATAGGCAAATTCATACTAAACGTACAGTTAAACGATGAAATATTTAGACGTGCCTTGTTCAGCTGTGAATTTTATTTATTTATTTAAAAAACAATTATACCGCACAATCCAAGAGTTCTCAGCTGTTTACAAAATATACATACATAAAGTCAAAGTACATTTCTTCACACTAGCATGATATCACAAAGCTCATTAAAAGTAAACAATCAATGTAAGAGTTATAAAGCTTGTCTTATCATTGAATCTAATTAATCCTGCCTTCTCAATTCTAATCATCTTCAGCCCCATATGCTTGCATGAAAAAATAGGTCTTTATTTCACGTTTAAACTGCTTTACCTCCTGTAGCTTCTTCAGTCTCAATGGTAAACTGTTCCACATACATGAGCGTTGTCTGTCAGGTGTGTCACAACAGAAGAAAGGTTGAAAACCACTGCTGTAGCAGAGCAAACATCCACATGTAGCTGTCCTGATGATGTCATCAGGAAGTGTGGCACCATTATCCTGCTGTCTACAGAGAACCTCCATTACAACTAACAACTCAGCTATTTAGTAGAACCCCTGCATTGCATTCAGTGCCATAGCGAGGGCGGCTGACACCCGGGGCGGGTTGCCGCTGTGCAACCCCCCCCAGGTTGCAGCACGGCGCACCCCCCCCCCCTCGGCACGCACCCCCCCCCCCCCCCCCGGAGCGCATTCTTACTGCCAAATGAAAGTGGAGGACGGGCGGGAACACTGATCCGCCCCGAGTGCACGTCGCTGGGAGGTGCATCGGCTCCGCTGGTTCCCTGCTCTCTCTGCACCCGGGGCAGACCGCCCCACCGCCACCCCTTTCCTACGCCACTGATTGCATTGAGCTCCCACCCTACATCTTTTGCAAGACTCTACAGATAATTAATTTTCTTTCTTTTACACAACAAAATATTCACAGTTGATTGGTTTCTTTGTTAAATTGTTGCTGACTCCTGTCTCTCCAAAGCTTCTAGCTTCTGTTATAGAGCATATTATTCCTTTGCAGTCTGAGCTGGAGCAGCGGCTGGCAAATACAAAGCTGAAGGCCTCCCAAATGGAAGAGATGTTACCCAAGCAGATCAGTGATGAGGACCAGAGAGAGGTGCTGAGACTGCTGTGTAAAGTCCATGAGCTGGAAGTGGGCAATACAGAGCTACAGGCTAGGGCCCTGTACAAGGAAAATCTACTTTGCCAAAAGGACTTTGTGATTCAGAGATACCAGCAACACAGATTACTCTGTGAAGAAATCATCAAACAACAGCGGACATTGATAGATGGTACACTTCTAATATCCACTAAAAATATTAATGGTGGTGTGGAATCACAGAACAATCAACAATTAACTAATCGAAAAATGACTTTGTTTAAAGGAAAATGGCCTCAAAGAGCTCCAAGATAAAGAACAATCTCGCGGAGCTTAAACAGACCTAACGGTCTTCTCATCATCATTGGCCAAAAAAACCTTATAGTGCCACAGATCTAAATCCACTTCTAGTATCCATGGTCAAAAGTTATTCTAGGTGATGTTGTAGACGTAAATCACTACTAAGTCACTATGCAGTATCCATTATATATGATTACACTTATCTTTTTCGAAGTGTTGCTTAATGGATTGCTGCTCTAAGCTGTGTAGTCCTTCACTTCCCACTCCGAGCCAATGATGATGAGAAGACCGTTAGGTCTGTTTAAGCTCCGCGAGATTGTTCTTTATCTTGGAGCTCTTTGAGGCCATTTTCCTTTAAACAAAGTCATTTTTCGATTAGTGGATTTTTTTGTTAATTGTTGGCACTTCTAATATCCCCATTTATCTTTTGATTTATGCATTCTTCCTCTCCTGTTAAAGATTGTGGGCAGTTTGGAGGGCAATATCAAGTTTTCACAAAACAGTTTTCAGAAACTGAGACCAATGTATACAGTAGACATCCAAGCCCACACATTGCAGTGTTTTTCAATATTTTTGCATTTATGAACATGGAAGCTAAGATTAACAAATTGATTTTTTTATTGGACTAACTTCATACATTTGTGAAGAGCTTTTGATACTATACTTCCTTCACTGGGTCAGTGCAATATGGTCTAAGGATGATATTGTAGGCTAGATTTCATCATCAGTATTTGTTTTCAAAACTTTGAAAAGTTATCAAGTGTCAAGTATGAGTAAAAGGATTGAGGGAAAGGGGATTAATGTGTTTAGAGAGAGCGAGAGAAACAACAGATCTTGTACCTTTTGGAAGATTTGGTCTGGTAATAAGTCATTGGTGTAATGTTCTGCTTTGAGAATCACCTTTTTTTGACTGTGGTGTGTTATCTTTTTTGTCTTTAATGTCTTACCTATTTCATCAATGTAGCATTATTCTTCACATTTCCTGCACAGGGTAATATAGACTTTGGGACCAATATTCAATAGCCTTGCCGCTGAGTAAAGATAAGTGGAAGATTAATTCACTTACGTTTATTCCTGATATTCAGCAGCCCTATGCATTTAGGTAGGATGTTGAATATATAGTCCTAAACTTAAACAGATAACATATCCATTTGTGAGGTCCGCTATTTGTGTGGTCCTGCTAAACAGATAGCTATTGAGATAATGGCTGAATATCACTGCTATCTGGATGACTTTTAGCCTCATCCTTGGATGCCCCCGGCCCCTCTTATGCTTATATGGATAAAGTTTGGCCAGACATAAAGTTGATTCTCACACTAGCAAGCAAATTAAGACCATGTAGACTGATAAGATTGTCTTCAACACCAATGTTTTGGATCTCTCCCACACCTGAAAGCATGGAAATGGTTGCTTTTCAATATCCATGTTGTTGTGACAGGCACATTAGATTGGGGCACAGGAAATGTTATATCAACAAGGAGGAGAGACAGTTGGTCTAAGTGAGATGAGCCAAGGGAACCAAATCTGCCAAGGCCTATGTGGAGTTATGAGAATTTTGTGTGAGTCCTGAATAACTTTGAATAAAAGGGGAATGGGTGGAAAAGCATACTGTGAGGGGAATGGGTGGAAAAGCATACTGTAGAGGAGACTATCAGACTTAATTTTGAAAGAGAAGGGCGCCCATCTTTCGACACAGATCGGGAGATGGGCATCCTTCTCCCAGGATCGCCTAAATTGGCATAATCGAAAGCCGATTTTGGGCGTCCTCAATTGCTTTCTGTTGCGTGTCGGAAGCATAGCGAAGGCGGGACTGGGGCGTGCCTAACACATGGGCGTCCTCGACCGATAATGGAAAAAAGAAGAGCATCCCTGATGGGCACTTGGGCGACTTTACTTGGTCCATTTTTTCTTACAACCAAGCCTCAAAAAGGTGCCCGAACTGACCAGATGACCACCGGAGAGAATCGGGGATCACCTCCCCTTACTCCCCCAGTGGTTACTAACCCCCTCCCACCCTAAAAAAAAAAAAAACTTTTTAACTATTTTTTTTGCCAGCCTCAATTGTCATACCCAGCTCTGTGACAGCAGTATGCAGGTCCCTGGAGCAGTTTTAGTGGGTGCAATGCACTTCAGGCAGGCGGACCCAGGCCCACCCCCCCCCCCCCACCTGTTACACTTGTGGTGGTAAATGTGAGCCCTTCAAAACCCACCACAAACCCACTGTACCCACATGTAGGTGCCCCCCTTCACCCCTTAGGGCTATGGTAGTGTTGTACAGTTGTGGATAGTGGGTTTGGAGGGGTTTGGGGGCTCAGCACCCAAGGTAAGGGAGCTATGCACCTGGGAGCAATTTCTGAAGTCCACTGCAGTGCCCCCTAGGGTGCCCGGTTGGTGTCCTGGCATGTGAGGGGGACCAGTGCACTACGAATGGGCGTCCTCGGTTTCCATTATCGTAAATTGGGGACGACCATCTCTAAGGCCGACCTAAATTTCGCGATTTGGGCGTCCCCGGCCGTATTATCGAAACGAAATATGGATGCCCATCTTGTTTCGATAATACGGGTTTCCCCACCCCTTTGCTGGGATGTCCTGCGAGTACGTCCTCAGGAAAACTTGGGCGCCCCTTTTGATTATGTCCCTTTTTGACTCCACAGATGGAGAATGTGTCATGCGCCAGCCTGTTCATGGCCAAAATTTATCAGTTAGTTGGCATCATATTTTGATCAAAGGATTTAAATGGTTATTACTGTTTACTAACCATATAAGTCCTTTTAATCATTGATCCCTTCATTAATAAAAGTGAAAGAATGTGATCCTTTTGTGCTCAGTCTCTTACCCTAAAAAGGTATTCTTTATAACTTTTTTGTTGACTTTTATTTCTCTTTTTCCCATGCACAAAATTTTACTGTCCTATGATATGTGGTGGCAGAGTTTACAGCGTGGTTCTTGCAGGTTTTACACCATTTTTCTTTTTGTTTGAAGTTTCTCACCAGTTTTCCTTCAGATTAGGTGGCTGGTGGAAGATTAGAGGATGAGCAGGGAATGTTTTGTTCAGTGATTCTTTCTTCAGTAGCAGTGGTTATAGGTCTGTTTTATAATAAATAATTGTAGAGTCATTTCTGCCTTGCTCCAGCTGGGCCACAGATAGTATTAGGCCATTTAACAATGTAAATGACTCAATACCGTATGTATAAGTTTTGAAATTTTATGGGTAAGCAGATTATTATTATTTATTGCATTTGTACCCCACATTTTCCCACCTATTTTCAGGCTCAATGTGGCTTACAGAGTGTTGTTATGACAAAGTCATGACAGGATAATGGATACAATCGATGGTAAGCTGAAGATGGATGAGGAATTGGAGAATATGGTATTAGATAGGATAGTTTAGGAGGTGAATTTGTGTCTTTAAGGGTTCTTTTTGTAGGCTCTATTGAAGAGATGTGTCTTCAGAGATTTGCGAAAGTTACTTAGATTATCCATGGTTTTTAGGGCTGGGGGTAACCCGTTCCATATCTGTGTACTTCTGTAGGAGAAGGTAGAGGCATATGCCTGCTTATATTTAAGTCCTTTACAACTGGGGAAATTCAGGTTGAGGAATTTGTGGGCTGATCTCTTGGCGTTTCTGGGCGGTAGGTCCACAAGGTTAAACATGTACAGTGGGGCATCTGCGTGGATGATCTTGTGTATGATCGTGCAGATCTTGAATTCGATACGTTCCTTGAGTGGAAGCCAGTGAAGTTTCTCTCTTAAGGGTTTCACACTTTCATATTTGGTCTTTCCAAATATGAGTCTGGCTGCGGTATTCTGGGCTGTTTGGAGTTTCTTAATAGTTTGTTCTTTGCAGCCAGCGTACAGGGTATTACAGTAGTTCAGGTGACTAATTACCATAGATTGTACCAAGGTACGGAAAATGTTTCTCGGGAAGAAAGGCTTAACTCTTTTGAGTTTCCACATCGAGTAGAACATCTTTTTTGTCGTGTTCTTCACGTGGATATCGAGAGTGAGGTTTCGGTCGAAGGTAACTCCAAGAATCTTCAGGTTTTCTGATATAGGGAGGGTGCAGTATGGTGTAGTTATAGTAGAGTAATTGTATGTGTTGTATTGTGAAGTGAGTACTAGGCATTGAGTTTTTTCTGCATTGAGTTTTATGCATTTAGACTCTTGGTGAACATATAATTTGCTTTCAATATCAGCCTGATAGTGTACAGTTATTTATTGGGGAAGACTTGATATACTGCCATAATGCACAATATACAGCTACGCAGTTTACAATTAAAA
Source organism: Microcaecilia unicolor (assembly GCF_901765095.1). Classification (NCBI taxonomy): domain Eukaryota; kingdom Metazoa; phylum Chordata; class Amphibia; order Gymnophiona; family Siphonopidae; genus Microcaecilia; species Microcaecilia unicolor. The sequence continues at coordinate 16,713,652 of NC_044038.1, read as the reverse complement.
AAAAAAAATTTGAAACACATGAAGCTAACCAAAGGTGGAGTTAAAGAACCATGTTTTCACCAAAGATTTAAATTTCTTGTTTGATGGTTTCATGCAGCACTCATGTGACTTACAGAATTTTGTAAGTTACGCACGTATGTGGTAACTTCATCTGTGTCCCACCCATGCCCTGCACCTGTGTAAGTTGAGTAGTTTTGGCAGAATCCTACAGTCACACTATTGGGTGATGCCATCGAAACAGAGCTGGTATAGGCACAGCTTCCTAAAGATGAGAAAGCTCTGGAAAAGCTTTCTGGGGCTGCATCTACTATAACTGTAGCCATCACTCTATTTCAAATCATGCTTCAAGACTAGGTGGGTTGGGAAGGAGAAGTGTGACTGTAAAACCTTGCTGTCCACAGAGATAATTTGTTATAGGTATGCAACTTCATTTTCATCATAGACAGTGAGAATCATACAGTTACACCATTGGTGACTCCCAAGCTAAGGGATGCAGAGGATAATTTTTCACCCTCCACACTCTGCAGCCCATGCCATTCTGGAGGAGGAAACGTGACCAAACTCACAGACTGTGTAGCCACCCAACATATATCTCCAAGTAAGGCTTTTTGAGTGCTTTTGTCATTGATACAACTCCAAGATAATGTACGGTGACTGTGCTGGTTACTGCAAAGCTGCCTGGTGGTAACAGAAAGCTATGCAGCTTGAAATGCATGAACATAGAATTTTTTTATTCACTGGAGAATTCTTTCTTTTCTGATCAAATGACAAGAATAGCTGAGAAGGTCTGTTGTCTGCAAAAGTCTTTTGTAAATAGATCTGGAGTGCTCTCTCAGTGAGCTGGTGGACAAAAGCTTGGTAGTACTGTTAGTTGGTTAATATGAAAATCCAATATAACTTTTGATAGGAACGTTGGGTGAGTTCTGAAGATTACTTCATCCCCTAAAATCTATGTATATAGAGAATAATATACTAAACTACCTACATATATGTAAACTTTTGACTGTACCACAGAAGGGCAGTATATCAAATCTATGACCCTTTTAGCTAATTCTGTGTACTGAATTTATGGTTACTAAAAACAATGTATTCCAGGGTAGATACTTCAGTAGTGCTTGATCCAAAGGCTGAAAGAGTGATTCTTTGAGCCGATAGAAGACAATATTTAGGTCCCAAGCTGGAGTCAGCTGTTGTATAGGTGATTTTAAATTAAAAAGACCCTGCAATAAGTCTCCTGATGATGGGATGCCTAGATACTGATTACATGCCCATGAAAGCATGATAAGCCGCAATTGCACAGATTGACTGAGGATGTGCTAAGGCCTGAATCTGAGATGTGATGGAGATACTGTAGATTATTTGCTAATGAACAATGATATGAGTTTTATTTGTTGTGCACCACCTAGATGATGGAAACAATAGAGACTGAGGGAAGACAGTGCCTTGAAAAGAGAGTGGTTTCTGTGCTTTCTGGGTTAAATTTAAGCTTTTGAATAAATAGTTTGCAACAGCATCCATACCTTTATTTAATTAATTAATTAATTAATTAATTTGTTGCATTTGTATCCTACATTTTCCCACCTATTTGCAGACTCAATGTGACTTACAATAATACATCATGGCAAGTGCCAGTCAAAGCAGGTAAACAATTGGTTGCATACAAAAAAAACAAGTGTAGCATAATGGATATAAACAATTCAATAAATCAGAAACAGTCGGACTATCAAGTAAGTAGTGATGCATTGGAATTCCTATTATTGATTATTATGGTAAGTCTTGTTAAAAAGAAAAGTCTTTAGTGATTTTCGAAAGTTGATTAGGTCGTGAATATTCCTTAAGGGCCCTGTTTACTAAGCCATGCTGTAGGTATGCTATCGTTTTTAGCGTGCGCTAATGCTAGAGACACCCATAGGAATAGTAAACAGGGCCCTAAGTGATAATCCAATAAGAAGCTGAATGTAATCTGCCTAAATCTATTTATTTATTTATTTACAAATAATTGATATACCTAAGGCAAAACATAGTGGTTCACAAACGTAAATGGGAGAGGAAAGAGAGAAGAAATGAAGAGCTAGAAAGCTTAAATAAATAAAAACAGTAAACCCAAAAGACTAGACAAGAGTGACCAGCGGTGAAAGGAGTAAATTGGAAAAGGTTAGGGCAAGAATGGATCCTTCAGGAACTTTTTATGGCAGTTGACATGAGACTGAGATGCTGTGTTTTCCAGTAAATTAGGAAAGCAGTTTTCTAAATACTACTACTACTATTTAACATTTCTAAAGCGCTACTAGGGTTACGCAGCGCTGTACAGTTTAACATAGAGGGACAGTCCCTGCTCAAAGAGCTTACAATCTAAAAGATAAGTGAACAGTCAGTCCGATAGGGGCAGTCAAATTGGGGCAGTCTGGATTTCCTGAACAGTAAGAGTTAGGTGCCGAACGCAGCATTGAAGAGGTGGGCTTTAAGCAAAGACTTGAAGATGGGCAGGGAGGGGGCTTGGCGTAAGGGCTCAGGAAGGTTGTTCCAAGCATAGGGTGAGGTGAGGCAGAATGGGCGGAGCCTGGAGTTGGCGGTGGTGGAGAAGGGTACTGAGAGGAGGGATTTGTCCTGTGAACGGAAGTTACGGGCGGGAACGTAAGGGGAGATGAGGGTAGAGAGGTAGTGAGGGGCAGCAGACTGAGTGCATTTGTAGGTAAGAAGGAGAAGCTTGAATTGAATGCGGTATCTGATTGGAAGCCAGTGAAGTGACCTGAGGAGAAGGGTAATATGAGTATATCGGTTCTGGCGGAATATAAGACGTGTAGCAGAGTTCTGAACAGATTGAAGATGGCTAAGTGGGAGGCCGGTGAGTAGTCAAGGCGAGAGGTAATGAGAGCGTGGACGAGATTTTGGGCGGTGTGTTCAGAGAGGAAAGGGCAAATTTTGCTGATGTTAAAGAGGAAGAAGCGACAGGTCTTGGCTATCTGCTGGATATGCGCAGAGAAGGAGAGGGAGGAGTCAAAGATGACTCCAAGGTTGCGGGCAGATGAGACGGGGAGGATGAGGGTGTTATCAACTGAGATAGAAAGTGGAGGAAGAGGAGAAATGGGTTTTGGTGGAAAGACGATGAGTTCGGTCTTGGACATGTTCAGTTTCAGGTGGCAGTTGGACATCCAGGCAGCAATGTCGGATAAGCAGGCTGATACCTTTGCCTGGGTCTCCGCGGTGATGTCTGGTGTGGAGAGATACAGCTGGGTGTCATCAGCATAGAGATGATACTGGAAACCATGAGATGAGATCAGGGAGCCCAGGGAGGAGGTGTAGATTGAGAAGAGAAGGGGTCCAAGGACAGATCCCTGGGGGACACCGACAGATAGCGGGATGGGGGTGGAGGAAGATCCGTGAAAGTGAACTCTGAAGGTGCGGTGGGAGAGATAGGAGGAGAACCAGGAGAGGACAGAGCCCTGGAACCCAAATGAGGACAGTGTGGCAAGAAGTAAATCATGATTGACAGTGTCAAAAGCGGCGGATAGATCGAGGAGGATGAGGATGGAGTAGTGGCCTCTGGATTTGACAAGGAACAGGTCATTACAGACTTTAGAGAGTGCTGTTTCTGTCGAGTGTAGAGGGCAAAAACCGGATTGAAGTGGATCGAGCATGGCACGAGAGGAGAGAAAATCAAGGCAGCGGCTGTGAACGGCACGCTCAAGTATTTTGGAGAGGAAGGGTAGGAGGGAGATGGGGCAGTAGTTGGAGGGACAGGTAGGGTCAAGTGATGGTTTTTTGAGGAGAGGTGTGAGTACGGCGTGCTTGAAGGTGTCAGGGACAGTTGCAGTGGAGAGAGAGAGGTTGAGGATATGACAGATGGAGGGGGTGACAGTATGAGAGATGATGTTAAGTAAGTTGGTGGGGATGGGATCAGCAGAGCAGGTGGTGCATTTCGAGGAGGAAAGAAGGCGAGCGGTTTCCTCCTCGGTGATGTCAGGAAAGGAGGAGAAAGAGGCCTGGGTTGGTTAGTTGAAGGAGAGGGTTGAAGGGTGAAGAGGAGGAGATGGCTTGGTAGTGAACTCATGGTTGATGTTTTGCACCTTGTCGCGGAAGTAATTGGCCAGTGATTGAGGAGAGAGCGAGGGGGGGTGGGAGCGGAGGGCACTTTGAGGAGGGAGTAAGGGTGGCGAAGAGACGACGGGGGTTGGAGGTGAGAGAATTGGTCAATTGGGTGTAATAGTCCTGTTTGGCAAGGAATAGGGAGGAGTGGAAGGAGGATAGTATGAATTTGTAGTGAAGGAAGTCAGAATGGGTGCGAGATTTCCTCCAGAGGCGTTCAGCAGATCGGGCGCAGGAGCGAAGGTAACGGATGCAAGGGGTCAGCCAAGGCTGGGGATTAGTACACTTTGTGGGACGGGAGATGGATGGTGCGAGGGTGTCCAGAGCAGAGGAGAGAGTGGCATTGTAAGCGGAGACAGCCTTGTCGACAGACTCTGAGGACATGATGGAGGGGAGGAGATTAAAAATACTAGAGGATAGGGTGGGAGGGTCAATAGCCTGGAGATTCCTGGACGTAGTGGTTAAAGTTGGACGGGGCTGAGGGGGGTGAAGAAGTGTGAAGGTGATCAGGTGATGATCTGAGAGAGGAAGAGCTGAAGCGTGGAAATTGGAGGGAGAGCCGGAAGAGGAGAGGACGAGGTCAAGACAATGGCCGTCTCGGTGAGTAGGGGTGGTGGATCGAAGGTATTCAAGTGCTGTACTTCAAAGCCAAATTTCTTGAAGCTTGAGGATGAGGAGAGAGCAATCGACCAACTCAAAGGCCACACATGTCCAACAAGAGCAGAATGATCTGTTTTCCTCCACTGAGATGCATATGAATATAGACTATGAGCACCACCAGTGCTGATTCTTTGTTATAGTAGAGGAAATTAATTTTGTTGATGAAATCTAATAGTTGTGTAGATACAACTTCTCAGCTATATTGGAAACAAAAGGGAGACTAAAGACAGGGAGATAGGCCCAAGGAAGTGTTTTATTTCCTGAAGGCAGTATTCTAATTCACAGGATATACAGTACATATTCACAAAAACATAGACACAAGAATGCATATCTCTCCACATTAGGTAAGGTTCTGACAATTCATTGATATCTTTATTGCATTGTTTGTTTAGATTTTTTTTTTTAAGTTGTAATATTTTTCTTGTTCTGTCTCTTTTTGCAGACCATAACATTCCAGTTCCTGAACAGCTGAGCAAGTTCTATCGATTGTATTTCCGAGAGTTAGAGGAAGGGACTTTAAATCGCCTATTGCATCTTCACTCTGTAATGTCCAGCACACTTAGGGTAAGGTCTAGGTCTTCATTCATAGAAAACAAACCAAGATGTTTAATACATTCTATTAAACCAATATACAAGTTTTAGTTAATCTAGAGGATTATCTATTTGAAGAGCTTCAAGAAATTATTCTTTTGTTTCTCTAAATAATAGCCACAAGAGTTAAGTAGACATGCCCTACTTATGGTAGTTCTTAGGAATGGAGAAAGGGGTCAGCAGTTCCCAGGAGCTTTTAGAAACAGGTACAGGAGATAATAGGGCCTGTGGGAAGCACAGAATTCCTAGAACTGAGCTCTAGCTTTCTTAGTATATTTTTTCCTTTCTTCTCTCTCAATTCCTTTTCCAGATAGAATAGTAGAAATCCTTCTGCTGGAAGATGCTCAGCCATTATGTTTAAACGAACAGCTTTGCTGATTCAGGATACATTGATGTTGTTATTCAGCCGGTTTGCCTAAAGTATAAAATTAATCACTAGCCATTTAAGTAGCACTGCTAACTATATGTATGAGCAGCAATCATGTCAAAGCTCATAATCATAAATTAGACCTAATGTTTCACTGACCTAACATTTATTTATAAAATTTATACCCTACCTATTGATATCTAAGCAACTTACTGAAAATCCATATATAATAATAATAATAAACTACAAGGGGTAGGGCCTTGAGCCACCCTGAGAGGGGGGTGCAAGGCTGAAGGTTTGTCTAGGGTGTCAGATACCCTTGGGCCAGCCCTTGATCAACCCTAAGGCATAATAGTATATGGGCTATTGAAAGCAATCAAGTCCATCCTGCTGAAAGGAGCTGTGTGATTTTTGGTAGCTCAACCAACGTCTTTTATATGCATGTACGCATGTAAGTTATCTGGAGAGCAGATGAATTTTGCTGCTATTCAGATTTTTGTGCCAGCTTGCAGTCTGCCCTAACTCTACCTGTTTTCTTTGTAGATAAATGCTGGCATATATGGATTTATACAGCAGTACGTTGCCATATAACTATGGCAAATTTAAAATAAAAAAGCCTCAGCATTGGGTACATAAGCAGCTTTGAATATCAGACCCATTGATTCATCTTCAATATATTTTTTCCCTGTGGGCATGAGTCATCTTTGATTAAGTGGCACTGACTTTCAGAAGGTATAGACATTACTTAAAAAGGCCATTTTAGAAGCCCAGATAAAATGCATTCTGGGGTCCTTTTACTAAGATGCACTGAAAAATGGCCTGCAGTAGTGTAGACGTGTATTTTGGGCGCGCGCAGAATTATTTTTCAGTGCACCTACAAAAAATGCCTTTTAAAAATTTTTTGCTGAAAATGGACGTGCGGCAAAATGAAAATTTGCCACGCGCCCATTTTGGGTCTGGGACCTTACCACAAGCCATTGATCTAGCGGTAAGGTCTCACACGGTAACCGGACAGTAATGGTCTATGCACGTCAGAAAATAAAAAATATTTTTCGGACACACTTAGCAGACGTGCGCCAAAATTGAAATTACTGCAAGGTCCACAAGGTAACCGGGTGGTAACTCCAATTTGGCGTGCATTGGGTGCGTGTAGGTGCCTACGCAGCTTAGTAAAAGGACCCCTCTATGCATTATAAAATGTCAGAAAAGGCCAGACAACTGTGTGTGGTTTAATGCTGAGATGAAAGAGGCAGTGAAAGCTAAATGGACATTTTTCAGGAAACTAAAAGTATTCTCTAATGAAGAAAATAGGAATGAGTATAAGCACCAGCAAGTTAGCTATAAAATATGACTGCCACTGAGAAAACATGAGTAAAGTTGTTTTGTTTCTGGTGACTTTAGTCATATTTCTCAAAGACGGTCACAAATATTAATAAGGCAAGCCAAGAGAGACTTTGAAAAGATGCTTGCCAGAGAGGCACAAACTAATATAAAATGTTTTAATTATATTTGAAATAAAAAGCCCATGAGGCCTTTGTTTCAATTAGAAATTGTAAACGGCTCAGAAGGTACCCGAGGGGTGATATAACAAGTAGTGAATAAACTTGAAACTGTATATTGGACACTGCCTCTTGCTTCTAAGTGGGGGGGGGGGGGGGGGGGGGGGAGCTGAAGAACAGAAGAGACTGAAAAAAGCCCTTCTAGCAAAGGAAAAACATTTTAGAGTTCAGTTTTTCTCTTTTATAATAATGCTACAATGTATTAGAGTAAATAGATGGTTACAATACAAATTCTTTTATCCCAGTATTACAGAAAATTGGATTCTTATTTATATCAGTCCAAATTTCAGTATAAGGAAAATAAAATCTCTCTCTCTCTCTCTCTCTCTCTCTCTCTCTCTGTATTTCCTTTGGAAGCTCAACAAAACCTGACTGAAACAAAATGTGCTTGTCAGATTTCTGAAGCCCAATTTTGTCTAATCACTTAATGCCTTATATTTTCTCTCATACTTCTCTGGTATTCTTCAACTCTGACCTCTAATTCTGTTTCTTTGGTATTTTTCTCAAATATTCATCATTTGCCCTTTGTAACCTCCTTCCCTTGAATTCTTATCACTCATACTTGTCCTTCAGTGAAAATGTCCCTGTATTATGTTCAGAGCCTGTTTGAAACAATCAAACAGACACTTGTTAAAGTTTATGGCCCATTACTAGGGCTAAGCAAGCCTGTCTATGGTCTGTGAGAAGACCAAGAAGACACAAGCTAGCTAATTGCCCTACTAGATCATAAAAGATCATAAATAAGGGAATGTTATATATACAAAGCTGGTTGAAGACAGCTCTATACTAAACATCAAAACTTAAATTAGTTGGACTATTAGGCAATGAAACATAAAAAATGACTATAGATAAAGACCATACAGCTTATCTTAATCTGTCCATCCACATCAACTATGACCAAATGGAAAAAGAAGTGCTCAGTGAGAATAAGGTAATAGCAAAAAAGCTAAATGACTTCTTTTGCATTCACTCTTACTAAGGGATATACCCACATCAATAAACCACCCAAGAAAAAAAGGGAAAACTCCATCTGCTCAGTGTCAATGGAGAAAAGACCTCAGTGACAAATAAATACAGAGAAAACAAGGGGACTTAGACCCTGAAAAGAATCACCATCATAAGTCAGAAAAACTCCATTGCTTACATAAGATATATGGGGCTCAAGAAACCCATATTACCAGTGTTCATAAATCACTTTGATGAAATAAAGCAAAACACTAAGTTAAGGCTTTGAAGCATACAAAAACATGCTAAAAATACTTACCTTAGAGAGCACATGTAGAGAAATCCAATGACCATAATGTTGAAGGTATGTGCTGAAGAGCAAAAGGCAGTTTAGCAGTTGAGCCACTCCCTGGGGTCATGCCGACATCAGAAGCTACTTTGATAATGATTTAGAGCAACTAAAGCAAATCACTGTAAATCTAGAAAATGTAATAGAGCACATTGATGAAGTAAAGAGGACTGGATGGTATTTACCCCAGAGTTATAAAAGAGTTCAGACACAATACTGCTAACCTGTTACTACTAATCTGTAATCTAACATTTAAAACAAAAGTAGTACCCGAGGATTACAGGGTGGCCAATGTAACACCATTTTTCATAAAGGGCTCTGGGGATGGTCAGATCTGTCAAACAGATTGGTAGAAACTACATTGTCAAGGTTTGTTTATGGGAGTTTTTATAATTGCCATGTCTTTGTGGTATTGAATGTTCTGGTTCTGGCATTTATATTCAACCAGTGGATCCAGAGTATTGGGTAATTTAATTTGATTGCTATTCTGGTCTTTTTTCTCAGATAGTTATATTGTTGGTCTGAGAGGAGATATTAGTTTCCAGCTGGTTCAAAAGAAGTTTGGTCAAGTTCCCAGAGGAAAGGTTCCTAAAAAATGTGCATATCCCTTGAAATGAGCCATGAGAAACTGATAATCTTTTTGGGATCTAACAGGTCCTTTTGAGTTGAAACTGATCATCTTTTTGGGATCTGCCAGGTCCTTCTGAGTTGGTCTGGCACTGTTGGAGCCCTCATTCGACCATGGTCTGATTTAGTATGGTTTATCTTATATTCTTATGACTGTGAGTGACTGGTTTTTACTGTTCTAAGGTCTAGTTTTGTTATGTTTTTAACTTTTCTATCCAGATATTGTAGTTTTTATATTTTATTGAATTTTATGTACACCGCTGTGATCTTTCTATTATAGGAGGCCTAGCAGTATATCAAATTTAATAACCGTAAACACAACAAACAATTACAAAACTGCATAGAGCAAATTTAATAAGAAACTTGAATGATATAAAATTGCTCCAAATCTAAAGGTTTCAATGAGCCTTTGAACCTGTACTTTATCATTAATAATAAAGAAAGTACCTAGATATTGCAGACTTTTCTCTCATGTGAAATATTAATAGGAGAGTTTTTCCTCTGTGGTGTCGGGTAGGTGGGGTAGCCTATGATGAGAGCTAGTCAGAGGTGTCCTAATAAAAAGGTACCCCGGGCTTATGAGGCTACTTATTATTAATGATAAAGTAGTACAGGTTCAAAGGCTCATTGAAACCTTTAGTTTTGGGGCATAACCGTAAACATGAAATAAATCAGATATTCACATAATTTTATAAAAATTAATATCTCTGAGTCTGGACATTTGTGCAAGGAATGAAGTGATATTATATGTCTAGTCAGATACAATACTATTTAGAAAGGGGACATTTTTAAATAGTATTGTATCTGATAAAGCTACTGTATCGCACATAGTAACTAGAAAGGGGACATTTTTAGTTACTATGTGCGATACAGTAGCTTTATTATGGAGAGACTGCTAACTCATATAAGGTAAATTCATCCTGGACAGATTTCAGGCCATTTTCTGCCTGTAATTTAGCTCCTCTTTTGCTTGGCTCAGGATGGCTCAGTTCTGAATGCAGCTCAGCAGCTAAAGCTGGCAGACTCCATGCTGTGGTCAGATACAGGGGCAAACAGGAGGTCACCAAACCAGAGGGGCCTTTACTCTCAAGCAAAAATGGAGCTTCCTCCCATCATCTTTGAGTCTGACAGGTAACGGGCAAATAACTCCTTGAGCATTATATTTGAAATTCTAGGCTATTTAATTTTATTATTTTACCAAGTGATTATTATGACATCTATGTGCTTTTTTTTTTTTAATTTTTTTGCATTTATGGGTAATCTGTTCAATACAACAGGAATTGACAGAATATAAATGCTTTAAATAAAGCCTTTAAGAAAAGCTAACAGTATACCCGGTTGCATAATTAGTGGGGCAATATTGTTTCTTATAGGTCACTTGTAAGACTCCACCTTGAATATTATATTCTGTTCTAGAGGCTGTATCTTTGTAGAGACATTAAGAGGGTGTTGACAGTTCAGAAAAAGGGCTACAAAATGATACAAGGCCTGAGATAGAAACCCTACATAGAAACATGTAAGGTGTTTAAGATGCACTTGCTGGAGGAAAGAAGGGATGGGAAATAGAAAAGTTCAAATATTTGACTGGCTTCCATAAAGTATGGGAAAGTGATCTTCCGTAAAAGAGAACATTTAACTACATTGAGGGGAGCGGGAGAGAGAAGGTATAGCAAAACACTTCATGTCAATACTTGGAACAGGCTACCAGCAGAGGTAGTGACAACCAAAAATATGGTAAAAATGTTGTAAAATTTTAAAATGCTTGGGGCAGACACAGTACACAGTTGCAAACAGTGGAAGGGAACAGGTAGAAGACATGAAAGAGTGACTGATGCAAGCCCCTAGGCAGCTGCCTACACTGTGAATTCTGTGCACAACTAATTCACAGTCTCCACAGCCTGCCAGCTAGACAGCCTCTACTACAAACTCTCAGCTACAGCCTATCCTGCCTGCCCGGTCCAGGTTGTGAGGCAGCCTGCTGTAAGCTCTTCACTGCTTGCAGTCTGTACTGCTCCTCCAAGGCTTACATTTCTTTTGATTTCCCAAAGACATATGCAGATAACACTCAGACAATTAATATAGGTAATAAAATGACAACTTTTATTTGCATACTGGAAAATTGGTGAATCTCAGTATACAAGGTGTGGTGTAAGCTCAGCTGCCAGGAACCAAGAATTACAGGAACATATAAGAACAGCAAATCCAACAATCCTTCCTGTCTGTCTTCAGAACTCTGTCTAGCTGCAGAAGAGTTTGGTTTGCATGAAAAAAAACAGTAGTCCCAACAAAGAGATGTTAGTGCAATAAATGAGAGGCAGAGAGTTAGGGAAAAAGAGGCGCCAAAACAGACAAAGGCACTTAGGATTTACCTCAGCTCTGACCATCCTAGGCTGGCTATCAGCCAATAAGGAAATCCCTGACCATGTCGGGGGGGGGGGGGGGGGACGGATGGACTGCTTTCAGGCTGAGGCCTCTCTCCTTATCAGATTTATTTATTTGTTGCATTTATATCCTACATTTTCCCACCTATTTGCAGACTCAATGTGGCTTACAATGATACATCCTGACAATCGCCAATCAAGAGTAGATAAAACAATTGGTTACATGAAGAGCAAGTGTAACATAATGGATATAATCAATTCAATAAATCAGAAACAGACTGATTAAACAATTTGATAAATCAAAAAACAGATAGATTCTCTAGTAAGTAATGATGTGTTGGAGTTCCTGTTATTGATTATTATATGTTGGAGTTCCTGTTATTGATTATTATGGTAAGTCTTGTTAAAAAGGTAGGTCTTTAGTGATTTTCAAAAGTTGGTGAGGTCGTGAATATTTTTTATGTTAAGTGGTAGTGTATTCCATAGTTGTGTACCAATGTAAGAAAAGCAGGATGCATGTACTAGTTTCTATTTTAAAGCTTTACAACTAGGGAAGTGGAGTCCCAAGAATGTACGTGCTGAGTTTTTAGCGTTCCTGGGAGGTAAATCAATAAGGTCTGACTTGTATGCAGGAGCATACATGGGAAGGAATGTGAGGAATCTGGCTTTTAGCTCAGAATGCAATTCAGGTTTTAACAAAAAGTATGCAGTTTACTATTATACTAATGTTAGCTAAAATAATATAATACACAGGAATATAATGCCATGCTTAGGCAACTTCCTGGGCAACAGCTACTGCACTCACTAAAACTAGTGCACATGTGTATATAGATGGAAGTCAAAAATAGGTAATTTGGTATTACTTAGGTGATTGCCTAACTTCCACATAATTTTTTTTTTTTTTTTTGCGGTTCCCATCAGTGACATACTTAGCAGATTTCTGAGGGTGCCATTGGGAGCAGTGTTGAGAAACTGGATGGCAGACACAAAGGGGGGAAGCTGGTGTTAGTGTAGGCAGTGACAAGTTATATATCGCTCCACTCAATATGGTAGAAAGCCAGAGAGAGTCTTACTTTTTGTCTACCAGACCCATCCAGAATGAATGGGTTATGCTCTGTAATCAGCAGATAGAGGTAGAGACTTAAGAGCTGTGAGCCTTGTCTTACAAAAGGCTTCATGCAGCCATTTACTCTTCAATATTCTCTATCTCCAGCAGATGTTGATAGACATTCTGTGCAACAGAGGAGTGCTGAGACAGCTCCTAGGTCTAAGTTGAGAAGTAATCACCCCGTTTGAACCCTATCAATCGAAAGGAGTAGAGTGGAAGAGTAGCCTAATGGTTAGTGCAGTGGGCTGAGAACCTGGGAAGCTGGGTTGAATTCCCACTGCAGCTGTCTGCCACCCTGGGACGTCACTTAATCTCCCTTGCCCCAGGTACATAAACAGATTGTGAGCCCCATAGGAACAGAGAAAGTACCTGTATAGAATATGTAGACTTCTTTGGTTGTACCACAGAAAGGCAGTATATCAAGTCTATGAGTCTTTAGCCTTTAAGGATTCCAGTGTCCCAACAAGAGCTGCTGTGGTTTTGAGGGATACCTAGATGAGTCCAGGTCTCTCCCCATAGCAGGCAGAACCCAGGGGGTTCATTTTGGTCCTCCCTTTTCCCAGTGGAATTAAACAACAGCAACAAAAAAGTAAAGACA